>NW_027186352.1:5209737-5209889 GCF_028583685.1 Petaurus breviceps papuanus
GAGAGAAGGGAGAAGGGAGAGAGGGGAAAGGAAGAAGGGAGAGTAGAAAGGAGAGGGAAGAATGGAGAAGAGAAAGGGGAGAAGGGAAAAGAGGGAGGGGAAAGGAGGAAGGGAGAGTAGAAAGGAGAAGGGAGATGAGAAAGGGGAGAAAG
>NW_027186352.1:5209899-5302750 GCF_028583685.1 Petaurus breviceps papuanus
AGGGAGAAAGAAGGAAGAGTGGAGAAGGGAGAAAGAAGGGAGAGAAAATAAGGGAGAAAAGAGAGGAGAGAGGGGAGAAGGGAGACAAAAGAAGGGAGAAGAGAGAGGGGAGAGGGGGGAGAAGAAAAAAGGGGGGGGGGTGGAGGTTGGGGGGGGGGGGGTACCTCAGTTGTCAGTGCAGTGCTTCACCACACAGAGGCAGCCTCTACCAAAAGATAACATGATGGAGTTGTCAGCAGGTGACTGCTGGTCCTGCCTTGGTGCTGGCCCCACGGGCACCCCCTCTTCTAAGGCCCTAATGCTCTGACACAAAGCTGAGCAATGTGGCTCCTCCTGAATGAACTGTCCCAGTAACAAACTGTAGCATCTTAAGCCCTCAGGCCAAAAGTCAAAATGTCCCCATGAGGAAGAAGGTAAAACCCCACCTCAGGTGATGCAGTGCACAGCCCAGGCTACAATGAGGCTGCCTGGGGCTGGTGCGTCTGGATCATGCCTCCCCGAAGCACCAAGACATCCACCATCTGCCTGGCCCATCTGCCTGGCAGTTGGCCAGAGTCTGGAGGAGCCCGTCTGGGGTAAGAGCTCGGCAGAGCCGAGGCTGGAGGTGCTGACCCAGCACCATGTCCTACTCAACCACCCAGCCACCTGGCCCGTCATTGGTGTGAGTGGCCACAGGTACACGCTCTGTTTCTCCACCTTGAGAGAGCCAAGGGCAGAGAGTCTCTTGTCATTCTTTGGATCCCCAACACTCAGCACAGTGCCTGGATCACAGTAGGTGCTTAATGAATGCTTGTTAATTGTGAGTACAAAGGTGGTGAGAAGAAGGAACCAAATTAAGCCCCATCCTCCTGGCTTTCAGGGAGGCCCTAGAAAGGAAAGCTCATTTCCAAAGCTACCCAGGGCTGGCAGGAGGGGTGGGGAGAAGCCTGTTGATAGACAGAGAACCAGGTTCAGGTCCTGGCTCTGGGTCTTCCTACATTTGGGTCTCCTTTACCAAAGGACAGAGCTGGCGTGAGCCAAAGATGAATCCTGCCACAACTCCTGATGGAAAGGTGATGAGCTGAGAATGCAGGACAGGCGTGGCTTAGGTGGGGCTTGGGGCTGAGAGGTTACATGCTTAGTCGGAGTGAGGTCGTGAGAGGAAACAAAACATTTTTGAAGCGTATTTTTGCCATGCTGTGCATTTTTTTTTTTATAAATTTCTAAAAATAAAATGATGGATTGGAATAAGTGATCTCTAGGCCCCTTTGGCCTCTACATGCCATGCTCATAGGAAAGATAAAATGACTCATTACAAGTGATACAGCTAATGGTGGAGCTGGGGCCCCTGTCCCCTCTCCCTCCCTCTCTCCCACTCACCAGCACATACTAATGGAAAAGGCGGGTTCACTTCTTATTTCAAAGAAAGCATGAGTTGAGCAGAAGCCTCCTATGAAGTCAGGCCTAGTTCAGAGGTGGGGAACCTGATGCCTCGAGGCCGAATGTGGCCCTCTAAGTCCTTAAGCACAGCCCTTCGACTGAATCCAAACTTCACGGAACAAAGGGCAGCACTTGAGGCCCTAGAGGGACACATGTAGCCTCGAGGCTGTAGGCTCCCAACTCTTCTCCTAGTTGACTGCCTCTCCCTTGAGTCTTGTCCTATGCTTTGGCTCCCAGTGGATTAATTCCTTAATGTTCCTAACCAATGTCCCACCTTCCAGGATTCCAGTGTTATAAACATGGGAGAGGTGGTGGCCATCCCCTAAGCATTCTAAAATCTATACTGAAATACAGATTTGCAAAGTTGAACAATCATTCTCAACACATGGCACTTATCTAGGAAATGACAAGTTCCACTGAATTGAATAATTCCTTCAATTTACTAGATGCATCAAAAAAGCTATTTCAACTCACATTCATTTCCAGAAATAAATACTGGAAATTTGTGCAGAGAAAACCAATTTATCTGCATAGCAGATTCAAGTCATTTCTGTTTGGAAATCAAATGGTTTGTGCTCCATGTTGATAACAGGAACCAGTTATCAAATTTAAGGAAACTGATTTTCATTAAAAAATTAAAACAGGAATTAGATTTCATATTTAAATGGTGGCTTAATTAAGCTTTTAAAGTCTAATTTGACCACAGGGACAGTA
Source organism: Petaurus breviceps papuanus (assembly GCF_028583685.1). Lineage (NCBI taxonomy): Eukaryota > Metazoa > Chordata > Mammalia > Diprotodontia > Petauridae > Petaurus > Petaurus breviceps. The sequence goes on from NW_027186352.1 coordinate 5,212,033, forward strand.
CTTTTTGGATAATCTTCACTAATGAGGTAGGTAACGATTAACAGAGACAAGTGCCTAGAATAGATTGTAATTCACTTTTAGAGATTAATTAAAACTTGTTTTCATGGTGAAGACATGGTTTTCTTTAACAAGGAGTCTCATTAAAGCTAGATATTCTAATTATAAAAATACACCTAATACTTTAAAAATTCGTGTCAATTTCAATGCTATGTCACTTTGATACAACAAATGGCCATTTGGGGGGAATGGTTTGTGCCAAGAATCCTGTTTCTTCTTCCTTCGTTGGCAAACCCAAATGGCTTACTTGGTGTGGGAGCAGTGAACAAGGCTGACTAAGATCAACAGAGACGGAGAACACCCAAGAAGAAAGTCAGGCACCTGCTTCCAGGCGTGAGGAGTCCCATGGACCTGTCCAGCTCGCACCGCCATAGTCCGCCAAGGCTTGAGACCTGGATGCTGTCAGGGCCCCAAGAGACCAACAAGGCACAAGATGGGGTAGGAGCCTGATTAAATTCCTGACAGTTTTATCTGAAGCTTTGTAATCTGTATGTATACACTATTACCCTCCTCATCTACATTCTCTGAACTGGGGAGCTACCATCTGGCTGAAGTGGAGGCAGCGCCAAAACATGGGGTCCAAGTACAGGGCTCTGCCTCCTGCTGACCCACATGGGGGCTTAGTGGGCTAGCTTCTGGAAAAGGGTGCTCACTGTAATGGACGGATGCTGCTTGTGACTCATACCACGCACGGGTATTGGGACTCTGTGGAGAAGAAAAGCCTTGGGATTGGCTGCCAAGCCAGAGCTAAGCAAAAAAGGCTCCAGGGTAGAAGTTCATTCTCTTTCCTCCACACCGATCGCTGATCGTGAAGCCCACGGGCCTGGTCTCCTAGGAATGGCTGTCTAGGGCTGTGCCTGCCTCCTTCTGTTAGGCTTTCTTCCTTTGCTACAGGGCCGAGTAAAACCTCACAAGTTTGGAAGACACACTGCCCAGGAAGGTGCTGTCCAGAAACCTGTCTGACTGCTCCGCAATGCATGGACCAAGCAGCTAAGATGCTGCGTCCTACAAGGAAGGGAGCAACTCATCAGCCAACCATCCTATTCAGTGAGCGAACCCAGCTGGAGCCCATTCTCACTAGGGCCAAAGGCAAAGGAGAGAGCGCAACCCAGTTCAGGGAGATGCTTTTATACTTTGTTTCTGGCCACAGGTTTTTTAGTAAGTACATCTTCCTAAAAGCTGAGGCTAATCGCTTAGGGATGATATTGAGCAGATAGCAACTGGACCAGAACACGACCTTGGACCCTCGGCAACAAGCCTCAGGGGCACACGAGGCACACAAGGGCTCCTGGGCATGTTCACAGGGCCAGCCCTCCAATGGCCAGCCCATGGCTACACTTGGAATGGCACTCAGGAACCCGAGGGTCATGGACCTAGGCAGGGAAGGTGTGTGAGGATTCTAAGATGGGGCCAGAGCAGGAGTAATCCCAGACTCAGGATCTGACGTCTCACCAGCCTCTGCTCAAAGTCCTCCCACAAGCACCCCACCCTCCTTAGATTTCAGAGCAGTCTGGACAAAGCATCTGAGAAAAAACCCTCAGTGTTTGAGGAGGGCCTGACACCATGTAAGGGTTATGGGATTTAAAGATCTTCCATGCCCCACTGGACTTGCTGACATAGGAGGAAGGGGCAGAGCAAGAAGAAGCAGAAGCCAAGCTAGAGTTCCTGCGGTGGCTACCGTGTTTCCCCGATAATAAGACCTATCCCGAAAATAAGCCCTCCCCTTACTGTGTAAGATTCCTCTAAAATAAGCCCTCCCCCGAAAATAAGCCCTATTGAGATTGCTACTGAAGTGAAGGGATCCCCTGCGCAACACGCTACAATACGGTACCCTCTGTATGCACCGTCCTGTCCCCCCCCCGTGAAACGTACGCCGCGCTCCGAGCTGCATCCAATCAGAACTGCAGCAGTGAGCGCGTCATCCTGTTCTTCCCCAGTGATTTGCTTACTGAATAAAGGTACATTTTTTTGTTCACATTTACCTGTTTATTAAAATTGCTGTCAATGTTCACTAAAATAAGCCCTCCCCTTAAAATAAGCCCTCTGGTGATTTTCTGTCCAAAAAAATTAATAAGACAGTGTCTTATTATCGGGGAAACACGGTAGCAGTAGCAGCAACAGTGGCAGCAGCAGCAGAGGCAGAGGCAGTGGCGGCAGCAGCACGAAGCCCTTTTTGAGTCAGCCAGAATTTCTGCTAAGGACTCCTGCTGAGGACTGCCAGGGGCCGGAGCTGCTGGGAGCATGCTTCCTGGACGCTGGGTGGTTGCTGTGAGTGGGGAGAGGAGGACCTTTGCCTGAGGTAGCCTGTTCTGTTTTAAAGGCTTGAGAATGTGGGTGCTTTCTACTTTATTTACCTGTGCCAACTTCATAACTACTCTGATGGCTTTCACTTTCTGGTTTTGGGACTCAGTCTTTTGGTATTTTAATAAATTTTCTAGCTTATTCCCCCATATGGCAAGCCTGATGTATTTTGTGATGGATAATTATATCAGCTTATCTGTAATTTCCATAGGCATTGTGAATATGGCATTGCTGATACACACCAGCACGGTCTTAGTGCAGGTTCCATGTCGAGGGGGTCACAAGTCTCAGCAGCTGAGCACAGGAGTTTCCCTTTGCCCTGTCAGAGCACAGAGACACAATAAAACCAGGGTAATGCTTCACTTATCTGGACCCAGCCTCATCTCCCCACGGGAAAAATGACTTAAATGGCCTTCGGAAATCCACCGAGCCAAAGGAAGCCTGACCTCATATAGTCAGGTTGTTCTATAATGCCCTCCGGTGGCCGGGAAGCCTCAGGAAAGCAGGGTCCGTCAGGTCCCATCAACTGCTTTGTCTCCTTCGGGGGAAAACTAACCCCCTAAAAGAGTTAATTAAGGAGGCGCGGGCCCAACGCGACTGTGGGGGACACGGGCAGATAGCGGCCTATGCCAGCGCCTTACCTAGAAATGGCTAGTAGAAAGCTTTGTAGTAACACAATGCGAAGTGAAAAGACTTTAACACCCTGGAAAAGGAGATTCTTTATGTCAGGGCAGCTCGAATTGTTGGGAAGTTCTTCGTGACGAACCTGAATTTTCCTCTACAATTCCAACCCTGCTGCTAGTTCTGACCTGTGGAGCTAAGCCAAAAAAGGCCAGCCCCCTCCCTCACGACAGTACTTCAGATATCTGGGCAGCCATCCCCTCCAAGTGCTAAACAATCCCAGTCCTCCAACTGATTCTCATACGGCAGAGGCCCAGCACCATTCTGTCTTCCTACGGCTGGACGTGCTGGAACATGCCCACAGTCAAATACAAGACCAGGGCAGGGTGACCTTCTAGTTCCCAGATGCCAGGCTTGTCTTGGAAGGGCAGGGCTGCCAGTAGATGGAGGACCAGCCTCAGAGTGAGGAGGTCTTGGCTTCAAAGCCATGTGCCAAGGGTCACTCGGGATGGTCATTCTGGGTGACTATCAGGGTGTTTAGCCTCTTGGTGCCTCAGGAAGCTGTCTGCTGTTAAACCACAGTGCAGAGGGGCTGCTGAGCTCTGTCGGGCGGAGTTTTCATACAGGAGGTCTCTTCCACACTGACTGAAGCCCAGGTCCATATTCTTCCTGATGATTATAGGAATCACCAGCATTCATACTGCCCTTCAGAGGTGGCAAACTACTTTGCACGTGGTGTAATTTGATCCTCACCATGACCCTGGGAGGATGAGGAATCAAGAAGAGGAAACTGAGGCAAACAGGGTGAAGTGACTTGCCCAGGGTCACACAGCTAGTAAGAGTCTGAGGCTGGACTTGAACTCATGAAGATGAGTCTTCCTGGTTCCAAGCCCAGAGTTCCATTCACTGCCCATAAGAATGGTAACAGCAACCTTATCAGAAGCTTTGCTAAAATCCAAGTAAACGATCTCCAACACCCTCTGGAGCCCCCAGCTCAACAAGCCTCCTAGGTGGCCTCTGCATGCCAACACTCCAAAGGGGAAAGGGCAAGCAGGCCTCTTCTGGGATTCGTGTTTGGGATCCGTGACTCGGGTCACAGAAAGAAAACTTTTTCATACTTCCTCAACAGTCATTAGGCCAAAGGTGAGTTACTTTTGAAAAGAAAAAGGTTGCTGTCCATACTAACAAGTTCATGAAGCTACAAATTCCCATTATTGTGAATACCATAGAGGCCTTCTTTATTTTATTTTTGGCGAGGCAATCAAGGTTAAGTGACTTGCCCAGGGCTACATACCTAATCCATCTGAGGCCAGACTTGACCTCAGGTCTTCCTGGGCCTGTGCTCCATCCACTGTGCCACCTAGGCTGTCCCAAAGCCTTCTTCAGAATGAAGTTATTTTAGGCAATAAATCTGATCAGGAATATGGAAGTAGGGAGGGGCTCATTTTTCTGGCCCCTACATCGTACACTAAGCTCCCTTACCCTGGCATCTGCTCCTGACCCCTTCACACTTTAATACTCCCAAATACCTAAGCAAAAAACAGCTAAAATACCAAACCACAAAGCAGAAGTCAGACAAAAGCCTCTTAGGAGCCAGAAGCCGGGAGGGCATGCCCATCCCCACTGGGCATCTCTGGAGGGGAGCTGGGATTCCTCCCACAAAGGCTGGGTGAACTATAAGACTACTGAAGCCTCTTTTCCACTTCATCTCTCTGTAAAATTCCATCACCACCAACATGGGACGAGTCTGTTATAAGCATTTAGTCAAGGCTGGCTGCCATGTCTTCAAACAAACACTCTCTGATCACGTCGAGTCTCCTCACTTTCACCCGCAGTTCAGCCCATTTCTTATCTGCTCTTCTGCTGTGAGAAGACTGACCATGCAGGAAGTCAGGATCAGAAGAGGACTAAACGATTTTCCTTCAGGTTGCGTTGGACGGAGTCGGGGAACCGCGTCACGGCCGCAGCATGTTCTGGGATAGCCTTGGTGGCTGCCCACGACACAGTCACTCACAAGGGGGACAACGGCCTGAGGGTGTGTGACGGGTCTGAAGGCATCACCAAATGACAGCATCACAGGAAAGTTTGGGAGCCACATTGCAGGAGGAGATGGTCGGGGGGGAGGGGAAAGCCTCCCAAATATGCACTAGCTACTAGAGAGACACAGACCACCCAGGAATCAGGGGCGAAAGTCCCTCTGCATGTTTCCTGCTTAGCTCCTTCTGGGGGCAACAGTCAGTCCTGATTCATCCACTCTGGGAAATGTCTAGAGAGCCCCCAGAATGGTGAAGGCAAGTGATGCAGGACCTGGGAACATGGCAGAGGACTGGATGTGTCCTGCTTGCACAGAATTAGGAGCCAGGGAGTGCCCGAGAGCAGATGCAGGCTTGATAGAAGAAGCAGCTTACGGATGATGCCAGCCATCCAGGAGGGGCAGGGACTGCAGTAATCACCCCAACTATCTGTCATGGCTGCAAAGCAGAAAAGGCAGTCACTGAAAGCGCTGAAGTGCACAACAGACAGAAGAAAGCAAATGCAGAAGCAGATGCTAACTACAGGAATAAGGACTCACTAGTCATGAAAAATCACTGGGGAACGGGGAAAGCAGGCTGGCAGAAATTAGATTTAGAACAGAATCTCACACCATGTCTCACAACCAGCTTCATCATAAACAAGATGCCTTCCTCCGCTACAGAGAAGGGAGGAGTTGGTGACCAAACAAGGGACGGAGAAGATCACAGGAGATAAAATGCGCAATTTTAATTATATAAAGTTAAAAAGCTTTTGAACAAAAAAAAAATCACTGAAGTTAAAGTTAGAAGGGAAACAGTTAACTGGAGGAAAAGTCTTTGCCTCAAGTTTCTCTAATAAAGTTCTGATGTCCAAAATTTATAGGCAACAGATTCAACAAGTTATTCTCCACAAGATAATCTCCAAGGATATACAAAGGTAGTTCTCAAAAGAATTCCAGTAATCAACAATCATGTGGAAAAAAATTCTCCAGATCACTAAAAGACATGCAGATTAAAACAACTCTATGGGGTCCACTTCACACCAATCACGTGCAAAAACGACAAAAATGGAAAATGACAATGGTTGGAAGGTCTCCGAGAAAGACAAGGACATTAATGCCCTGCTGGCGTTATCATGAACTGGTCCAGCCATTCTGGAAAGCAATGGAGAGCTCTAGCCCCAAACGGCATGTTAACTTTGGAGCCAGCGATGCCACTACAAGGCATATCCCCCAAAGAAACCAAAATAGCAAAGGCAGCTCAAGTGCCCTAGGGAATCCTGGACCTGTTTCCTCATTTATAAAATGAAGGGGCTGGATTTGATAGCTTCTGCATCTTTTCTGGCTCTAAATCCAAGACCCTATTACCCATACTACTACAATATTCATGGTAGCCCTTTCTGTTTTTCCAAAGAAAATTGAAGGGGTACCAGTCGAGTGGGAGGTGGCTGTACAAAGCATTCCCCCATCCCACCTTCCCTTTCCTACAGAGGGTCCCACCATCCTCTCAGTCCCTCAGGTTTACACCAAACTCCCACTATGTCTCCCCCCGCCATCCATCATGGCAACACTCCCCCACCCTCCTCTGATGCTGCCCTCCCCTCACGCAGGCTGTCAGGATCTCACACCGGGACTACTGGAGTAGCTGCATGGGGGTCTGCCATTCTCGGGTCTCTCCCTGCCCCAGTCCAAATCACAGATCTGACCATGTTGTCACTCCTCTACCCAGTAGCTCCAATGGCACCCTATCACCTCCAGGATCAAACACAAAATGCTGTTTGGCATTCAAGGCCTCTTCAAGGCAGTGGCTCAGGCCTCCTGGCCGTTCCACCTCTCAGCTCTGTGCATTTTTTCTGGCTGTCCTCCGTGCCTGGAATGTTTCTACCTGTTTGTCTGGTTTTCTCTCCCTCAGATTATGGACAGAGGCTCTTCTGTCTCTTCCTGTATCCCTAGCACAGGGCCTGGCACATAGGAGGCCTTTAATAACTGTTTACTAGGAATCTTACGAATATCTCTGCACCCTAAGAAATGAGGAAAAGGATGGATTTAGAGAAACCTGAGAAGATTTCTATGATCTAAAGCAGGGTAAAGCATGTAGGACCAAGAGAACAAGTTAATCAATGACACCGTAAAGAGAGAACCTTTGAGAGGCACAAGAATCATCATCAGTGGAATGACCCAGCACAGACCCAGCGCACAGATCTCCTGACAGAGAAGAAACGGGCTAGAGGGGCTGCATTAGACACATTTTCCAACATAGTCGATGTATGAATTTGCTTTGCTTGATTAACTTATTTACTAAAATGGGGCTATTTTCTTTTCTTCAATAGGGATTGGAGAGATGAGGAAAGGAAGGGGCAAGATGATTAGTAACAGTAATGCCAAAAAGGTTATTTCTCTGTTACTAAAGAACAAAAATTGGTGACCTTGGGCAAGTCACAACCCCAATCGCCCTCCAAAAAGCGAAACAAAAACTGAGGCAGACAAGTGGGATGACTTGGAAACTGTTTGTATATACCTATGTATCTGCACATGTAGACTACATGTACACACACATGTATACACACATGACAATACCTTGCACTAACATAGCACCTACTACATGCCAGGCACTAAGCACTTTACAGACATTATCTTATTTTATCCTCACAAGACTGGGAGGCTACACAACCTATTATCCTGTTCCTTGTACATGAAAATGTTCCCATTTCTCAAGTTCATAAAAGAAAAATGTAAGAAAAACTATGCCAGTTACCACCAGGGCAAGCTTTACAGATGAAACAACGCATTTATGTGTCTTTTCTTTAACAGAACCAACATGGTAAGGAATCTTTACTTCCTTACATTTCAGAATTAACTGGAATATTTAGAGTAACTTGGGATTCTTGAGCAAGGGGGCATCCCTGTATAACCTTCCAACAGTCAGGACCACAGAAGCTAACAGTGGGGCTTTCCACGAACCCCCTGAATGGAGGCTTTGACATCTTCCCTGGGGCTTCCTCGCACTGACCCCTAAAGCCCACAGTCTCATCTATGAAACTGGGCTAGTCTCCCACTATATATTTCAGAGTGATTAGAACACTGATTGAACGGGCTCGCTTCAAGAGCCACCTCCCTGAAGCTTTCTCCAATGCACTATCTCCACAACCTCTCAGCTCAACAGGAATTCTGTCTGCCCTCATCTTCATTCGACCTACTCCAGACTGAATAACGGCTAAGAAGCCCTGGCTCCCTGTGGCCCCTTCCAATGGCAAGGCCACTGCTGTCTGAAGAGTCAACCTTCTGGGAACTGTCATGTGTAGCAGCATTGCACAAGGGCCCAAGAGATGACAGTGAGACAGGTCAGACACCAGCCTCTTTGGGCTCTTCTTACGCATGTGTGGTCATCCCATGCAACTGCGATTTATACAACCTTCAGATGGCCCTTCTGGGGAACTAAGTCATATACTGCTGATTTTCACCAGCGGAGGGCATGTGCTCACCTGGGAGACCCCTTGACCAATGGAACACAGGACCAATCTCCACCCCCATTTGTCTGCCAATCAATACTGCAGTAATCTCTCCCCTCCAAGTGATCTTGGCACTTCTGATCCGGACCTCTCCTTTGCCCCCATTGCATGGTCCCTCTTGTGCTCAGAGGTTTCCTCCATACTCCCTATTCCATTAAATGGTAATTACAAGGGCAGGAATTGTTAGCACCACCACCCAGTGCCTCATACATCAGGCGACGAATTAATGTTTGTTCAATTGTCACGTCCTTTAAAAAGGTCAGTCTCACTGTGGGCACATGGAGGTCTCTTGCTCCTGTAACATTAGAGACCTTTTGCATGAAAATTCTTTCTCTTTGATTCAGAGAAAGAAGTCTGATTTCTGGAATTATTGTTGTAACTTAAAATCTTTCAACAATCCATTTCAGAAGATTCTCTTCACTAACATTTGGAAATTCCACTTACTGCAGGAAGGAAATGGAAGTGGTCCTTTCTATCCATCCATGCAGCTCAAGGTGACCAACACCTCTTCTATTTTTATAAATGATTCTGATGCCCTTGCGAGGAGCCTGACTTCCCACCACCCATGACATCTCCTTGCACAATGGAGCTACACCAGGAAGGCAAGGCAGGTCTCCATTTCTGATCTGCTTTTTGGACCAGGCAGATTCTACTTTACATTTGAATCAATCCTTCACTCTTTTCTCTTCCCTTATCTATTATCTCATGTTCCATAATACGTTCTTGTTAGTCAACAAGCATTTGTTAAATTCTTACTAAATGCCAGGCACCATGCTAAGCATGCATAAATGAGGCAGAAAGTCCACCCCACCCCCCCGAGCTCAAATTCTAATGGAAGAGGCAGACAAGTATGTCCGGAGTGGATGGATGGCAGGTGGTATGGGAGGGGAAGGCACTGGGGGACGCCTGGAAAGGTCTCCTGAAGAAGGTGGGATTTCAGCCAAGTCTCGTAGGATGCCAGAGACACAAATAGGCTGGAGGAGGAGTTATCACTGCAGGCCTCAGGAAGAGCCAATGCAAATTTGAGGTGTCTGAGGTCACTTAACCACATGTGGCATGAAGAAAGGCTAGAAAGGCCGGACATGCAGGAAGGGACCAGGCTTGAAATGCCAGTCACCATATCTGGTCCAACAGGTGACAGCCACTGGTTCTCATGGAAGCCAGAGGTGACACGGTCAGACCTACATTTGGATGCGGGAGAAGATACAGGAGGTTACTGAAGGGAAAGCCTAAATTAGAGCAGGTTCTGTGAGCGGAAAAAAGAGGAGTGTGGGCTGAGTGCAAGCGGGCACACAAGACTGAGCCTTACATTGTTGGAAGCCTACGACTGGAGGCGCAGGGGTCCCCTTCACGGTCCTGAGCACATGAAGAGGAGGCTGGGAAAATAACGGATTGTTTTGGATCTCTTAATGTGAGATATCTAAGAGGCATTTTTGATGATGCAAAAGCTAGAGATCCGAGGGGACCACTGCTGAAAAGAGAGCTCAGGGTCAGCAGCAAGGCAGTGAGCGACCACCTGGGAGCCGCTGAGTCCACCAAGTAAGGCAGCACTGAGCACAAAGAGAGCCCAGGACAGAGCCTTGGGGGACAATGAGAGGGCTTGACAGCAAGGGCATGGGAAGTCAGACAGGAGAAGCAAGAGACCAATATCACAAAAACCCAGAGATGGAAGGTATTCCAGGGGAGAAGGTGAGAAGCAGTATCAAAGGCTGCAAATCAGTCAGAAAGACCAAGACTGAGAGGGGACCATTAGATCTGGGAATTAAGAGATCACTGCGTTCCCAGCAGATAAGGAACCAAAAGAATTGCCAACTATTAACAAAAGTAGGAAATAATGCTCCCAAATACTAATATGATAAATGAAAATCAGAACAAGCCTGAGGTTTCACTTCACACCCTACATAGAGCTGACCAAAGTTGGGAACGGTCAGTGTTGGAGGGGATACGGGAAGCGGCACATGCTGGTGGACCTGTCAATCAGTAGAACCACTGTGTGCAGCACTCAGGAATTATGCAGTGTCTCAAAGGACCCCGTGACCCAGAGGCTCCAAGACCACTGATAAGAAAAGTCTCCACACACACCACAATCTTTACAGCAGCATTTTTTGAGATAGCAAAGAATGGAAACAAAGCCAATGCCCGTCTGCCGGGCAATCACTAACCAAACTGGGCACACCAGTATCATGACTGCAACATTACTGCGCTGGAAGAAATGACTAAGGGAATGACAGGGAAAGCACGGCAAGTTCTAGTCAGGAGAAAAGACACAAGCACAACAAACGAGAAAACTCCCAGTGAATATGGAAAAATCAGAAAGGGCCAGTGGGACTGCGAAGGTCTCTGGGCGCACCCCCAGGCCCTGTGGGAGGCGGGCAGGGTTTCTAGACGTCGCGGAAGCACGCACCAATGACGTGGATTTTCTCTTTAAAAGTGTTATTGGGACAGCTCTCAGGGAGAATACGAAGAGAAAATGTGGTGTTGTTTCAAGACAACAAGACACATTTACTTTTTTAAAGCACAGCAATGATTGGCAGAGATGACTGCGGCATTGGGTTCAAAGACTGAGAGTCAGACACCAGAAAGCTAGGAATGGCGATGGAGGTGCCATGTGCAGCTCACGTTCTCAGGGAGGGATGGATGCACAAAAAAGGAGAGGCCACAGGGTGAGGTGAGCAGGGATGCTGGAGAGACACGAGAATGTAGCAGGCTTCAGGGGAGGGGCCGGTGGATAGGGACAGACTGGAGGTCAACTGCTAGGGATGACAGGGCAGAGAGGATCAAAGGCGCCCACGGAAGGTCTGGCTTTGGCACAGAGACCAGAGCGAGGGAGGAGTCAGGCCTCCACCTGAGTGGAAGGACGGGGGACGGGGGGTGCCGGGGGCTTGAAGACAGAGAAGCTGGGGACAGTCAGAGAATGGAACCGGGAATCCACTAGAGGAGGAGACGTTTGCCTTCTGGCAGCAAGGACCCGGCTGGCATCTTAGGCACTCCTCCCAGCTCGGTGCAGCGGCCCGTGACTAGGGAGGGACGCAGAGCAGAAGCAGCCGGTGCTTCCCTAGAGCTCAGCATTACCTGGCGCAGCTCTGATCGAGGCTCCAGGGAAAGCTGGCCAGGGCCTCCTGACAGCCCTTTGCAGAGCTGAAGTTGGGCCTCTCAACATACAGACACAAAGTGGCCCAATCCGGTACCACACTCAGATGCTCAGTATCTCTCCAGAATCCATCCCTAGGATGCTTCCTGGTACCTACAGTCTGGGCAGAGCTTCTGCCGCAGCTGGAGAGCCGCCTGCACCGTACAGAGGTCCCAGCGGGGCTTCAGGGCACTACACCTTCTAACTGGTGTGAGCTGCCCTGGAGGCTGATGGGAGGCTTCATCACAGTGAGCTAGGGCCGCAGCATCAGCTTAAAGAAAGAGAGGACACCAACACTGCTGTAACGCACTCTTTTTAATTGGGTTTCTAGGCGCTGAGAGCATCCCGCCATGGGGGAAGGGGAGGGGGGCATGACCTTGGGCAGGAAGGCCAGAGGCAGGGGCCGAGCAGGTGAAGAAGGCCCGGGCTCCTCCCCCACTCCCCAGGACTGCCTCATGGATCGCTCCGTGCTCAGGAAGTGCTCCGGCCAGCTCTTGGCAGCCTCCCGGCTCCCTAGGCTTCTCCTCTCAGGAGAGGCAACAATTCGCCATTTTCTTTCAGTTCCTGCAAAGACAGAAATGTGCGGGAAACCTCTGAGTCCAGAGTTTCACTTCCATGCACACACCAAAGCCCTGTAAAAAACAGCCAAGGGACTAGAAGGTGCATTTCAGCAGCATCTCTAAGGCCTGCATGGAGGATGGTCCAATGTTAGAATTAATCGACCGAGCATCCTATCAAGGCCACGAGGGTCTGTGGTTACACAGCATCCCCTGCAAGGAGGAACGACATGGGGGGAGGGAGGCCTCCCTGGGCCCCTCTGTGATGGAAGGGCAGCAAGCACGCTCTGGGCCCTTGGGCCGACTCCCGCAGGCACACTGACGGAGCCCACGGGGTGGTTTCTGTATTGGGAGGATCCTGCTGAGCCAAGCGACTCAACAACAGGCCAGCGCCTGTCCCGGGGGGCAAAGCATCGGGGTGCCACAATGACCTGGGGACAGTGAGTACCACAGACACACATCCCAGCGAGGTCTGTGCCACGTCCAGGCCACACCGCTGGGGAGGGGCCGAGGCAGAATCTGAGCTCCAGCTGTCTAACAACATGCCTGTGTGCACAGAGAGCATGGTACAAGGCCCCAAGTCACAGCCCACCTCAGACACTTACCAGCTGTGTGACCCTGGGTTAGTCACTTCACTGTTTGCCTCAGTTTCCTTTCCTAATGGCAAACATTGTACCTTTGCCAAGAAAACCCCAGATGGATGAAACAACTGAGCAAAAAGGAAAAGGAAGGCCAGTGTGTCTGGGGGGAAAGTTTACTTGTCAAAAGGAACTTCCAGCAGTACAGAGGTGGACAGCGGCACTCTGACCCCAAGACTGTCCCTTTAAAATCTCTCTGGGGCAAGGCCGAGGCTCTGCAGCCCAACTGCCCTCCTGCCTCGGAGAGGTCCTCGCAGAATCTGCCGACCCTCTGATCTCGGTGTGTGGCTGGGGCTGCCCCTTCCATGTAAGTGAGCGCCATGGCGACCTTGGGCTTCACACACAGAATCCCAAAGGCAGAGAATGTCCCCGCCCATCTTAGCGCCAGAACAGGAGGGTATGCTTCTGTAAGCCAGGACCCGCTGCCAAATGGCCCACAGCTAGCCAAGGGTCCGAGGGAGCGTGCCAGGCACCAGACCACAGCTGTACTGCTTTGGTAGGCCTGGCTACTTCTCTCATCGTGGCCTGGGAGAATGCACACACCCATTCCTTCTCTTAAAATGGACAACTGGTTCCCTTTTGACGAATTAAAATACAAGTCCCTCAATTTAAAAAAAATCAATCACACTGGGCTTACTGAAAATAGGAAAATGCATTCATTGCCAGAAATGAACCCAAATGTCAGGATATGAATTATTGCAACCCCCCACCAAACCAAGTGAAAATGTTCACAGAAAATCCTGCAAATCTTTTCAAATCACATCTAGATAATAGCATGTGACCAGGAAAAATGGCTAATCTCTGTGAGGTGACAGAAAAGAAGTTACTGTATGTACAACTTATTTTTAGAATTAAATGAACTGTATTGATTGGATCTTCCCAGGAGTTCCCCTGGCTGAGGCACAGGCCATCAAGCATTCCGACAAGACCAGGCTCCAGAGGATTTGGGGTGGAGGAGACTGGGCTTCTCTGTGACAAAAATCAAAAAACACAGTAACAAATGCAGATCTATTTCTGTTGCTTCGGGGCTTGTTCAGAATACTACTACATTAAACCTTCTACTTCTCAAGAATGAGGCTGTTTGCAAAGGGAAAAAAATGCCTCCCTGCCTTCTCTGAGAAGAACAATGTCAACTCTCAAACTGAGCCAGCAAAGAAACCCATAAAAACATACCTGGGGGAAAGAGGCCTGTGTCGTCAAAGGAAGTAAGTCCGTGTTTAAAAAAAGACACACAGAGCTCGTGATGACCTCCAAAAGTGCTTATGCTGAGAATAAGTAATAGCTATCAATTACTGAAATGCACCGGGAACGGAGGCATTCCAGCAAAGTCACACGACAGATTTCTATTTAGTGAATACTACCTCCCATCGAACGACATGTTAAAATTTGCTGCATACCCAGAGGAAAAAATCCCCAGAGAGGCAGGGTGGCAGCAGAGTGCATGGGAGCCTGTCCTGCAGTCAGAGCCCCGGGTTCAACGTTATCTAATAGGCATCAGCCGCACCCACAGACAATCACTCTGTGGATCCCTCAAACCAATGTGTTGATAGGTTTTGCTTCTTTGAGGAATAGGGGGATGCAGGTTTTGGAAAGTATTTTTAAAAATCATCAGCATAACACTAAATTTTTTAATGAGGAGGGACCTATTAATCCTATTTAAAATTACAGGAGCATAAATAAGACAATATTCATCCCTTCACTGTGCGTTCAAGGCAAGAACCATTACTGTAACCACAATGAGTTAAGGAGCATTTCTTCCTTGTGAGGTACGTGGTGAACAGCTCCCTTACCTTAACTATATCCAATCCTCCAACAAGCTCACCTTTCACATACAACTGGGGGTACGTTGGCCAGTTGGAGTAAGCTTTTAGTCCTTGCCGCACCTAAGGAAACAAAGGGAAATTGGTTTTCAAACCCGACTCTTAGATGAGGAAGACTAGAATGAAGAACAGACAGGATAAGAAGCAGGACTTACTTCTTCGTCCTCCAAGATGTCAAACGTCTCAAAATCAATACTACGAGAAATGAGAGTTTTCCAGAATTATACAACTGGTTTACACAAATGCAAATCCCCCCAAAAAAATACCAAACGCAACAACTTCTTGCACACCCTTTTGCACATGACGAGGGCTCTCTCTCTCTGGTAGCCATGGAAACAGAAGAGCCTCACCCACACAGCATACCAGCTGCAGCTGCCACCTGGCCACAAAGTTCTGCTACCCATCGACACAAACAGGTTAAAAGCTTCCGGGATGTGGAAGACTCCCCCTACTTTAGGTCAACTCCGAAGCCATCAAACCCCGTATTTCATCAGAGCTACAATGGCCTCCACACACACCAAAGCAGGCCCCAACCCTGCCACACCTCACTAGACGGGTGACAACTGTGATCCAAACCACCCATTCCCTGGAGGCCAATCTCCTTAAGCTGAGCAGGGATGGCCATCAAGTGACAAGCTTCCAGCAGAAAGGCATTCTGGCCTTGAAGAGCCCAGTGTCAGCTCCAAACTACACTGGAAATCCAGGTCAGCTCCAGGGTTAGAAGCCCTGTTTCATCCTCTGTGATACTCAGAGGGGCTAGAAGAGGCAGTGAGTCCCATGGAGTCAGGAGACATGGGCTTCGAGCCTCCCTTGGACACAACAGCTGTGCTGCACTGGGGGAGGTCATTTAACCTGGGGGGAGGGGGGGTCTCCACTTCATTCCCTACAAAACGAGATATATCACAGCAACCCAAGGAACCCGACTGGGGCATCGGGAAGAAAAGCTCTTTCCAAGCCTCCCAGAGCCATTTCCACATGGGTCACCATAATGATTGTGGCAGGGTCAGAACAGAGCAGTTCAACTCCCCTGCAACCATTCAGACCAAAGAAGACAGGTCAGAGAGAAGGGCGGCCATGAGGTTAAGCCTCTGGAGTTCTCATTGGGCACTAGATCAATCCAACTAGGGACCACGCTTTCCCCTCAGCATGAGGAGAGTTCTTTGTGTGTGTGTGCACATATGGACAGAAATGCATAGCCACATACATGCACACGTGCATGGACATACATGGTTGCTTCCTCTTCTCTTACTTTAGGACAGACTAGATTCCAGTCCACACCACACAAACAATCAAATAACCCTGATAGATGGCAGTCAGCTGCTCAGCTCCAAATCAGTATCAGAGCCTTAGCCTGAGGGCAGAGCTACACCCAGAGACCAGCCAGTTTTTTCTCTCCCTCCAGGAGAATTGGGGAGGGAGGAGAAATGAGAAGGCAAGAGATTAAAAAAAAAAATGAAGAGGATCCCCGCCCCCCGCGGCTGGAGGAATCCCTCCAGCAGGATTCCCAAACTCACTTTGGTAACCTTAGTTACCAAACTTCGTACATTATTGTTTACACCCAGGGGTGTCTCAAGGTAAAACTGGCTTAATTCCAAAGGCTGTGGCTGCTACAGGAAAGCAGCCCTTCTGGAAAGGAGGGGGCTGCCCTTCCTCCACAGGCAGTCATTACCCCGTGAAAGAAGCTCTCAGGGTGACACAGACAGCAGTCACAAGCACTCACTCGTGGGGGCATGACCAAATCAGACAGGAAAGGAGTTGTTCTATCTGAGCTGGCCTTCAATTCTAGCTCGTTCTGGGCTAGGGGTCAAGTGGCCTCCAAAGCACAGAGGGAATTCCCTTTGCCTTTGACATTGGCAGGGATGGCTGAGGAAGGAGCAGTGGCAGCCAAAACATGGTTTCCACCTTCTAATGGAGATGGCAGCATCAGAAAGGAAGCGGCCAGAAAGACTGCCAGGAACAGACAGAGCACTGGCCTTCCTTCCACCGCTCTGATTCTCTAGTGGAAGGCAGCTTGGCTGGCAGGTTCTGTCTGCAGGAAGACCGAGACACAACCTGTGTACAAAGTGTCCAGTGCGTATTTCTGGAAAGACAAACAACCCCTCTGCCAGGACGTTTGTCGATATTTTCACAAGGAAAATCTGCCTGCTGCACGTGCTGGAAAACAGTGCCCAAGATGTGCACCAGAGGACCCTTGTATCCTTCTCCCTGATGTGCTCAGGATTTCTAGAAGCATCAAAGCACAGGTTACTTACTTCTCAATTAAAGAAGGAAAAAAACACCAGCAACGCACATTTCACAAAAAAAAAAAATCTTTTCTACCCGGCTGAAAACTGCGTCATCATTCACCCCAACTGGCTGGCAAGTGAAGATTTCCTTTAAAAGGTTTATTCCAAAGTAGAAATACTCACCCAGTCTGAAACACTGTAACTCTAAGCCTGTTTCACTGTGATTCTATGGGCTATTTACTTACCCAGTTTCATTAAGAATTTCTAGAATTTGCCTGCTGAATCCACACTTTGCCATCTAAATAAAACACAATTTCAGTCAGTCTTTGAAAGTGAGTGGGGTCATCATCCTCAGCTCCCTACAAGTCCCCAGTCTTTCTATTCACACCACACTTCTTCCCTGTCCCCGGCTCCTGGGTTAGGTGCGAGCTCAGACCTCCATTCAGTCCTTCTCTTCATCCCTCCAGCCAGCAGCACACGCTCCACTGGTTTATAAGTTCTGGCTTCAAACAGTAACTATCTAAAAATCTTTCTTGGTAACATTCAAACCAATTCTTGCTAAAAACACAAAGTTGGTGCCAGCTTGCTACTCTCCTACAATTCAAGATAAAAAACCCTAATTTACTTAAATCGATGAGGAAAGATGGTGGATTTTTTGGATCCCCCAGTGGAATTGCCCCATTTTTCTTCTGCTTTCAGTGGCCTAGGAGGCCTCAAACTGAGACAAGTAAGGCCGGCCAGGGCCAGAGAGGACCCTGCCTCCCCACCATCCTCAGAGATCAGTCCTGGACACAGGCAGTTCCACAGAGATGCCATTACATACCCTGGCTACTCCACGAGGCTGCTCTCAAGAGTAAGGTCCAGAGAAAGGACTTCACAAAGTCGTCATTTTGCCCAGCTCTTGGAGCTTCCCCTAATTCTAACTTAAAGGATAACGTGCCTTCCTCAAACCAGCCGTCCACACTAGACACATGCTTCCTGCATCAGGCACACAGTGGGCTATGAATTCCCAAAGCCATCTTCTGTGGCCTGAGCAAAGCGCCACGGTGTCCTAGCAGGACTAGTGGTCCGGAGATTACAAATAGCAGCAAACTTGGCAAATGGCGGGCTCGTTGCTTTGGGCCGTCTACTAAACCCAAAGAGGCTGCTCCAAAAGCCAGGAGCAGCAAGAGCCATCTTAAAATGCAATTCAGCAGCAAGGATGTGGCGGCTGGAGGGTCTGCAGTGCTCAGGGCGGTGACCAACGTGACGCAGAGAAGTGTGGCATCGAGCAAAGAGGCCCCCCCGGAGCTGGTGATGATGGAGCGGAGCGTGACGCCGAGGACTCAGCTTGATCGACAGAAGCACCAATTAAGGCAAGGAGAGCTTCCTGCCGCCCCCCAGCTTCATTAGCTAAAGCGAGGAAAGATGGCTAACTGTCCCTCTGCTGCAGATGGTAACACGCAAAGAAATTACCCACCAAACCATTTCTGAGTGCTTACCTGTTTGCTTCCTTTCATAAACAGCATCACAGAAGCTTTATTTATCAGTACTTTGAGCCTACGGAGAAAAGGATATAAGGCTCAGCTCAATCATGAAACACTGCTCAGGCTCCCTTCATCAGGAAGGGGTGCGTTGGAGGAGCCGCGAGATGAGATATCACATTAAACAAGTAAATGCATCTATATTTGCTTTTATTTCATTCCTTCCCTAAGCCACTATAAAGCACAAGATTGCTTATAAAGCCACAAACGTGCCTTAAAGTGGCAATTTAAGCCCTCGGGCTCCTCGTGCTAAAAAGCAGCAGCCAATTCTGCCTGGTACCCAGAGCCTGAATGAGCACTGTCTGTCCAGAACGGCTGACGAGGCCAGGCCAGGGCAGTCTCATACATCCATTCTGCTGCCCTGCTCCACCTGGGAGACCTCCAGAGGGAAACCAGAAGCTGCTGCCACTAGCTAATGCCGGCAACAGAGAAACATCCCAGCGCCCTGGTCTGTCAAGTGTTCCTGAGGGCCGCCTGGAACCCGTCACAGCCGTGGAAAGCAGCATCACAAGCTCCCAGAGATGCACGTGGTATTCAGGGAGCCGACCTTTAAAAATCGCAAAAGGAAAAGCTACTATCACGTGCCCATTTTAGTTCTAACAAGGGTGTTGGGTGTAAGAGGATCAACCGAATGATGTCTGAAGGGAAAAGTTTAAATTCCTTGAATAAATGGTAGGGAAAAAACATTACTACCTCACTGGTACCGAGGGCACTTAGCAGGAATGTAGCAAAAAACCCAAAAGGAAAGGGCACTGAGCCACTGAAAGAGCGATCCCCAGCTGAGTGCTCATTGAAAAGTCCCCTTCAGGACACAGAGCAAGAGCTCGCCTCTCCTAGTTCACAATCTACTCTAGCAAACTTGATCAGCCAGTCCCCACAGCCCCCATTTGGTCAGAAACAGCAAATTACAAAAAGGAGAGACAAGCTTGACACACACTGACGAGAAGCAAGAAGTGGCACCAGACACCAGGACGCACAACCCAACAAACACTGCAACGCCCAAACAAGCCCAGGCTGCCTCAGGCCCAGCTCCTTCAGCGGGGTGGCCTCAGTGAGCCCAGAGGTCACCCCAGGAGTCCTGGGAAGCGGAAGCCTGACTCTCTTCCTCCCTCACTGAATGACGTTCTTGGTGACCACCAGGATCATCAGGAATGCTTAGATCACACTCTGCATCCTCTTGGTAAAGAGGCAGCAAGCTTGCAATTCGTGGCTGAAAGCCGAAGAGGTGAGCCCGGGCCTAATTTACTGAGAATTCAGTCGGAAGCACTTGCCTTCTTCCACGGTGTCTAGTAACTGAAGGGCATGTGGTCAGATCTGTATTTTTTTAAATTCACTTCAGGAGATAAATAGAACGAGCTTTGCTGGCCCAACTGATGGCCTTAGTCATAAGGACGTGGCACCTAGTGCATCAAAGCATTTTAAAATAAATTAAATTTTGTTTCTAAATCAAATTATATTAAAGTTGGGGGAAGAGGGGAAGAGTAACAATCTCAGATCTCCTCCCGACTGAGTTCTCAAGCCTCAGAACACCATCCATTCAAGGCAGAGAAAAAACTCTGTGAAAGGTAACTAGAAATAAGAGTCACAAGATAGCAGCTTTGGAAATGAGAGATCCAGTGTTTCCTCCAGACCATCCTTGGCTCCCAGCAGCCCCACTGGAGCCCAAGAAGCCCCGAGACACATGTGACGAGCTACAGGTTAGGAAAAGTTGTGACCATAACAGGATGAACGCCCAGACAAACAGGTCCTGCTCATCATGTGCAAACAGAGAAAATTCAATGTTTACTTCCAAGAGAAACTGCTGTGAAGTGAAAGGGAAACCCTTCAGCCCGTCTCTAAAATGAATCCAATGTCATGCCTGCCCTGGCTCTTGAGTTTATCATTTTCATAACTAGTTCAAAGTCAAATGCCAAAACTGAGAGTTTCGACACCCCACAGAGCCAGGAAACAAGTCTTTTTGTAAGCAGTGAATCCAGTGAACACTGTACATGATCCCCCAACAGGGAGCAAAGCTGTACAACGAAGCATCTTCCTTACCTTTCTTCTAGTTTGGGGGCTTTGGGGCAAATTGTCTCAAGCTCATTAGATGCTGCCAGTTCCTACAAGAGAAAGAACAAAGGTTAAAACAAAGACAGCAGCAGGAAGGACGACCTCTCAAGCACTCCCCCAGACAACCTGGCTAGTCACTCCAGGCCCAAATACTGCCCATGAGCCACCCTGCACGCCACTTCTTACCCCTAGAATCTCATCCTAGCAACAGAAACACTGAGTAAAACAATGTCAAGGACAGGACTAAGAAGCTACAATGAAAGACACTGAGCTCTGGGACAAGAGGGCAGAATGTGGCTGCCAGGATGACAGCTGCACTGTCACTGGTGGCTTTTGCTCAACTGTTTTCCAAGTGTCGAGGCCACACTATGTCTAGGGGAGCCCCTATGGCTAAGGATGCTTGATTTTAAAAGGCGCCAACAAAGCGTTTTTCAAAAGAAATTGTCTACAAAGAACAAGTCGCGATTTCTCAGGTTCCCACCTTAACGATATCAAGGCCTCCTATCAGCTCTCCAGACACGTATAACTGAGGAAAAGTGGGCCAATTGGAGTATATTTTGAGTCCTTGGCGCACGTCTTCATCCGAGAAGATATCAAAACTGCTAAACTGAATATTATGCTTGTTAAGAATTTCCACCATCTGCTTGCTGAAGCCTGTATATGGGGAAAAAAATAAATTAAGTTTCCCTGAGATAAATGATAAATGTTAATCATTTCATTTCATGTCTGCCACTTTTTAACAGTAAGAGAATTAGCCTGCCTAATGCACTGGAAAAAGACCCCATAATGGTCCTCCTGCAGGCAGGAAGACACCAACTACACTGAACCCTCTATGGCTGCCAACAGGGACTCTCAGGTAGAGAAAGCCACCTTCACTCCATTGGCAAGGGGACAAGCCCTGTGCTGCTTGGCCTCCATAACTGGAAGAGGTCAGATTAGATGACTCTCAAGAGATTAAAGAGGCCACGGGCCTTCTTTCCATTAAGCCCAGGTGACCTCATCTTGGACCTGCCTGGAAACATGCCACCCCCCACCCTCTCAACTGCCCTACAGAACTAAGCCCCACCCCAAATGTTCACCAGTCAGGGAGAAGGAAAAGGGGGCAGTTCTTTGAACCCAGAACACTTCCAGAAGCTTCCACCTTTTCGCCACATCCTTAGTCCACTGCAAGCTGTCACTGGCTGTCAACAGGGCTTTCTCCCTTCCCACGTCATAACAACCCGATAGGTTAATTTTTAAAACACCTGTCATTCCCCAAAGTTCCTCCTGTGATTTTTACTGCACTTTGGTGGCAAGTTTTTATTATGTACTAGGATTTCATTATACTTGTGTGACACATTGTGTTACATACTTTCCTGACATTCCTTCCTTATTATAACATTAGTACTAAACAATAATGCAAGTACGAACACTCGTCTTTTATAAGCCTGTTAGTCTAGTCAAAAACAAGGCTGTTTTGTCTCCCCCCCAACAGTGTGAATCTCTTTGACTTGGACATACAAGCAGCAGAAGGGATACCTCCTCGTTTCACTTCAGAATCTGTTACTGACTCACTGTCAATCCAAAGCATTTCTAGAGCTGGCGCGAAGCAGCCCTCCTGCAGTCAGCACTGAAATCCATCCCAAGAACGGCCACACTCACTTCCTGAGCCCAACGTCTCCGGCAGAGCCCGCTCCAGCTTCCCTATCTGCAGTTCACTGAGAGGCGAGGCCCCCACATTTCTCTGCACAGCCTCCAAGTCGCCTCTCCCCCGACTGCAGAGTGAAGTTCACGTACAGCCTGGAGTGAAGCACTGCTTCTGAGATGCCTCATTCATCGGGGAGTTCATTAGTAAACAGCTACCGGCTGATTGCTGATGGTTATTCTGCTGCCAATACAGTAACTCATTTCTACTGTAACAGGCTGAGAAAAAGCTCTATTTTTGCTGTAGGCAACTACATGTAGCCTAGAAGATTGATTGGGAGGCTTTCGTTTTTAAGGGTTAAAGTAGCAGCCTGGAAATGTTATGCTTAGGAATAAAACAGGAAGGCGGCTTTATTCCAAGACCAAAAGACTTAGGCAGACTCTAGAAGGAAGGCCCTCACTACAATCAGAGTAATTACAGCTAGAAACACCATGTTGGAACTGCACATCCACAGACTCACTATTCACTTTCATTCATGACAGATGACCTCAAGCCAAGCCTAGCCAAGTTTGATCCTTAACAAAGACCCAAAAAAGCACAGCTCACGAGGTGGCCACCTTTCAAAGGAAGGAAGGGAGAGCTCGCCTCTAAACGACAGTCCAAGAACAGGCCAAGCAGCCCTCAGCCCACATCCAGCTCTGCAGCCCGGCCCAGCCCGGCTCTCTGTGGCACTGCATCCAAGCAGCTGCCATGGAGGGCATCTCACACACTTCCACAACAAAGTGCTACGGAGAACTAAAGGCATCTTCATCCTTTCTCAGACACACAAGCCCACGTCTTCCCTGAAGGAGGCAGGGTGTGGGCATCGTTCCGATTGTCCTGGATGGCTCCCCTGCATCTCTCACAACTACCCCCATCCTCTCCACTCCCATCACAGACACCCTGGTTCGGCCCTCATCACTCCTGCCCTGGACTACTGCCTGTTTTCTACAGCTTCCAAAGTGCTCTCCCTAAAGCACAGATGTGATCAAGTCACTCTCCCCCAGCAAGAACCAGCGGCTCCCTAGCACCTCCACAACCCGATTCCAGCTGACTTGCCATCACTTCCTCTCCCTCCCATAGCCCCCTTCCCTGTTTTCACATGCTCCCCTTGAAGGGCAGTTCGGGGCGGCCTCCTAACTCTGCTAAAACCCCCAGTTGTTTGTGGTCATTCACAGGCCCCCCCAATTTATTCTTTTTTTTTCTTTTTGGAGGGGGGAAGGTAGGGCAATTGGAGTTAAGTGACTTGCCCAAGGTCACACAGCTAAAAAGTGTTAAGTATCTAAGGTCAAATTTGAACTCAGGTCCTCCTGATTCCAGGGCCAGTGCTGTATTCACTGCACCACCTAGCCGCCCCCCAATTTATTCTTTTTTTTTTTTAAGCAATCGAGGTTAAGTAACTTGCTCAAGGTTACACGGCCAGTTATTTCTGGGTGGGTGCTGAGTATCTGAGCCCGGATTCAATCTCCAGGTCTTCCTGACACTGGAGCCGGTGCTCTTTATTCTTTATCTTGTTTTGCCTTATTTGTGCACTCTGCTGTTCCCGTGGGGGCAGAGGCCACCATCTCCTTTTTTCCTCTGTGTGCCCAACTCATGGGATGTACTTGGTACAGCAATCCCCAACTGTGCTAGGAGCTGTGCTGAGTGCTGGGGATACCCGAGGTAGACAGCCCTGCCCAAGGGGCTCCCTCCTAATAGAGGTTCTGGCTGCATGCAGGGTGGAAGAGTCCCAGGCTCCATGTGGCAGATCTCTAACAAGAGACGGCTCTGGAGCTCAGGCCGACTCTACACAGACCCTGGGCAGACCCTGAGAACCACTCTTCTGAAAACATTGCCAACCTTCATCTGCCTCTTCACCTGCCTTTCCCTGGTCAGTGAAATGCAAAGGGGGAAGCACCCACACCGAATCATTAAACCACAGGGAGGGGCGGCACCCAAGAGACAGTGACTCTCACAATGGAGCAGCAATGAGCTTGCCCCAAAAGGTGTCACTCCTAGAAACCCTCCATGGGGCTGGCATCAGCAGCATGGGGAAGGGAAGCCTCTAGGAGGGACCGGGCTGTAGCAGATCCCCCTGGGAAGCTGTACGGGAGCTCGGCCACCAAGGCCACGTCCATCATTCCAAAGAGGTGAAAACCAAGGTCCACACCTGGCAGATTTACCAAGGGACACACAGAGAACAAGACGCAGAGCCGAGACCCGAATCCAGGGCTCAGAGGTCTTCCACTATGCCACACTGCATGGCGAGGCTATGAAAACAGGAGCAGCTAATTTTAAGGAGAATGGGTACAAATAAACAGTCCTGTTTTCTACTGAAACAGAAAAGCTCCAAAAAGAGAATAAAGTCTAGAAGAAACTGCACAAGTTAAAGGCCGTGATTTATCAGTACGTCAGCACATGCTCCTCAGACCACTGCTGCAAGTGAAGACGCTCACATGGGCCAAGGCCAAGGCACAACAGAGTCTTCCTGAAGCCACAGCACAGAAAGTCCGCTTCTCTTTGATTCCTAGGAGGTTCAAGTCAGCCCAGGAAGGAAGGAACAGCGGTAACGGGGGCTTCTTTTTGGAGACCCGAAGGGTTTTTCAATGTGGTTTCATTGAACCTGCACAGATTGCAGGGACGGAGGCCCAGCCAGTGACCTGACAGCCCAGCAGGCAGCACTAGCTCCTCCCTTCTAAAAGGGCAGGGCTGGCTGAGAGGCCTTCCCGGCTCCCAGACCACTGTAGTCCCTTTGTGCCATCTGACCAGACAGGATCTGAAGGCTGCAAGAGCCTTGTGAATGGCATATTCTATACATACCTGCTCTCACTTGTTCAAATCCTTTGAAAGGCTGCCTGGGGCACAATGAAATCAGACTGAGATATAGAAGTAGGTTACAAACGCTGAACAGAGAGAGAAACTTTATTTCAAGTGGAGAGAGCTCAAAAAAGCTTCTTTTCCAGCTTGGTTTCCAAGATGACAAGGACCAAGTCTAACTTCCTTCTTTTCATAAGGAGGAAACAGAGATAGATAAGTTACGTGATTTGCCCAGATTTCCATAACTAGTTAACAGGAAGGCAGGCTCAAACCCAACCTTCCTGAAGTCTCAGGAATGTTCATTCTCCCCAAAGAACTTGGGAAAATTATATCTCCCCTTTGCCTCCGTATTCACTATCCGCCTGGAGCTTACTTCCAGGCACAATACAAGATCAGCAGTACAGATCAGCCCTAAGGAGGACACGCACCCATTACAGCAGAGGAACCAAGCGGGGTCGCTCCCACTCCTTCCTGGACTCTGTGGGGGGAGGACACACTCGTACATGCACACATAGACACCTCTTAGATAAAGGGAACTGAACCCAACCCAAAGGACTGCTGCGTTTTACGATCAACCCTTGCTGCTGCTACTGAGACGTTCCAGCTAGGCCCTGAAGCCAGCACCCCTCACCTAACCGGACAGGCCATTTCTGGCCGCCATCAGTCGACAGAGAAGGGCTGTGAGCTCTCGGGGCCCTGGCTGCTCCGTGGGCCTGTGGTTCTGGGAGAGGAGGCCCTCTTCTGACCACAGGACTGAGGTCTTCCCTTCTGGCCCTGGCCCCATGAGAAGCTGCTCACCACAGCGAGGCTGCTGCGGAGATCCCTTCATGAACAGCATGCACGGCGCAGCATTGGTCAGCTTCTTCAGCCGAAGGTTAAACTCATCCTTGGTGCATCCGGGAGGGCGGGAAGGGACGCGGCTGGAGACGTGGCACTCCACCTTCCTCGTCAGCTCGGGGGCGTGGGCACCATCTAACCGATCCACTTTCTGCATATTCTAAAACCAAGGGAGAAGCATTGGCAAAGGTTTACTGTTCAGTCTACTCAGGGCCTCCACAGACTGAAGTGCCAAAGAAACACATCCCACCGCAAACAAAAAAGGGCTGAGTGTTCAGTGGAAAGGAAGAGCATCTCTTCCCAAAATGGACAGTACCAATCCCACTCAGAGACGTGGAAGGGCTTCTCCCACGTATCAAAGTCACCAGAATGAAAGCTGAGTCCAAACAAAGGGGCCACCCTGGACTGAACCCACCGTGGCCAGGCTCTTCGTGGCTGGGACACAAACCAAGGATTCAGGAGTCACAGCCCCTGGATTTCTGGACCTAAGGCGGCGGCAGCCGCCACTGCCACAGCCATGGCAGTCCTAACAGAACAAGGCTGCTGTCTGTTCACCAACAAGCCTAGCTCAAATGAAAGTCCTGTTTACAAACCAAACCGCCCAGCTCCCAAGCTCAGAACCAAAAGTCCAATGGGGCTCCCAACAGCCTTGCTCAGGAGGCAGCTCCAGTCAACCAAGCGGGCTGACTCCAACACCACAGTCTGGGTCACTGCTCCCAAACAGCACAAAGACAAGCGGGCAGCCACATGCAGAGTGGTGTCCTCAGCCTTGGCGTGCCACACCCAAACCAAGGAAGACAGAAGTCAGGCCTCCGACTCAGGGCTGGAGGTCAGGAGAAGGAGGAATGGAAAGGTTTCTCCGCTGCCCATCCAGACAGCAAGGACATCTGCTGGCTGGCTTTAGGCTTACCTTAAAAAACAGAAAGGTCGGGACAGAACTAATTTCATATTTCTCAGACACTTCAGGAACAGCTTCCGCTTCCAACTTGAAAAGAAGAAAAAACAGACTTGATCATCAGAGGGTTTTGTATCTCAATAACAGGAATCAATCTCTCACTTAATGTCCTTTTGAAGAATTTTATGTTTTAAAAGAGTTTGGTGCAAAAGTTTACGACACATTTACATTTAAATGAGACTCACTGGCGGCACGTGCACAGTGTCAAAACAGGTTCAGAGGGTTTTATTTTGTTGCACATTTCAGAAGATGCCTGGAGGCTTTTGGTGCACTAGTGACCTAGTAAATTTTCAATCATATGCAGCTCCTACTATATTGAAATCCATAAATCACTGACCCCAGTTATGTCATGATTACAGTGCTTATTTTCTGCCCACAGCAATTCTTCCTGTTTGCTCTATTGACTAATTCCGAGAGGCAGTACATCATGACTGACAGCTGCGGCCTTCTGCAAATTATGAAGCAAAAGGAGTATTTCTCCAATAAACTATTGATGTCTGATACATTTTACTTTTAACTCCTGCAAGGCTGCTGGCCAGAGTGCAGGAAACTGGAGAGGCAACCTGTCCAAGAGTCTATTCATATGTCCAAATGCACACTCAAAGAAAAAACCAGATGGCAGTGAGGTTAGATAATTCCACTGAGGCCTCTGAACTACGAGACAATGCAATGTCTTGACACGTGGCTGTGAAAACTTATTTAGTACTAGAATTTCTAAATCAGACATTAGAATTCAACTACAGTAAACTACTTTATGTTGAGGTTTGTCAATGGATGCTTTGAGAAAAACTCAAGTACATTATATTTTTCCCTCAAAGGACTGTCAATTTAATAAAAACTTTTTGAAACCAATAAGAGCCTGCATTAACATTATACCTGTAGGAAATAAAACTTATTGATAAATTATATTGTTAAAAGTTGTTTTAAATATACACTCATTTTTTTCAAGAATCTGACAAGATTTCCAAGGGACTGAAAATACTATTTTTCTCTAAAGCTTTTACCCAGTCAGATTATATTTCTTTTAACGAACCTTGACTATATAATAGAGCAGGAAGAGTAATTTATCTTTTGTCTGTCTCTTTCACCTTGCACACTCCTGGGTTTTCTGACTCTTCTCTAAGTATTTTATTATCTGTTTGTGACAGGTACCTTTGAAACAACATTTGCAAACCCTTTCTCTGTACAACTTTGCACTTCTAATATTCAAAATCCTAATGCGCAAATTCTATAAATTTGACACCACCAACTCAAGTTGACTAATTCCTGAACTCTAAAAGGAGACCAGAGACAGCAGCAGCCCCAGTGCTAAGAACGGCAGACAGCTGTTGTGAAATTTCAACACCCCTCACTCAGCTTCCTCGTTTCATGCCCTTGCATCCCAGACACACTCTTCTCTACTTCGTGAGAACAATGAGGGGCTTCTCGAGGGTGAGGTCTACTGCTACCCCACCATTTTTCCTCCAAGCTTTCACTGGTATTCAATATAATACCAAGATGCCACCCAAACTGTGTCCACCAGCAGAAGCAACCCTAGTCTATGATGAACACTGATCTCACTCAGCTATGTTACACGTAATCTACAGCAAACAGTTCCTCCTTCCTCTAAAAAGAGGCAGTCTCTGATTCAATCCGAAATTACATTTAGCACAACTGTTAGAAAGACTGCAGGAAAACAGGCACACTGCTTCACTGTTAGGGGAGACATGGACTGGTGCAGTTAATTCTGCTGAGAAGGCTGGAACTCTGCCCCAAAATCTGCTAAAATGTATACACTCCCTTGACCCAAGCATTACCACTACTGGCCTACACATCAAAGAGTAAAGAAAGAGGAAAAGGACCCATATTTGCCCCCCCCCAAAAAATTATAGCAGTTCATTTTATCATAATAAAGAACTAGAAATCAAGGAGGCAAATGGTGGCTAGGAGTGCTGAACTTAGGGGACACCCAAGCAATGGAGTATGATTAAGGCGCCAGAAAACATAACACGGGGACCATTTAAGAGAAATGTGGACTTGTGTGAACCGACGCAGAGTGAAGCCAGCAAGGCCAGGAGGAGCAAGGACACGGTGCCAACAACATTGTTAAGACCACCAGCTCTGAAAGGATGCGTGGG
Source organism: Petaurus breviceps papuanus (assembly GCF_028583685.1). Classification (NCBI taxonomy): domain Eukaryota; kingdom Metazoa; phylum Chordata; class Mammalia; order Diprotodontia; family Petauridae; genus Petaurus; species Petaurus breviceps. Next base: position 5,240,842 of record NW_027186352.1, read on the forward strand.
CCATGGTGAAGCCATGGGAGAAGGGAGCCATCGCAGAGCGGACAAGAAGACAAGGGCACGTGAAGAAGCACTGTGAAAAAGGCACAGACAAGAACCGAAGGAAGCTCCAATGGAAGGAGAGACGGAAACTCTGAGAGGCTCTCCTTTATTCCAGGCTTGTTCTACTTCTACCTGTCATTTCTTTCTGTTCCCCTCTTTGGTTTTCTCTCAATTCAAGATTCACCACCTGAGGCACCCAAGTGGTGGGGGGATGGAGCAGCGAATTTCAGAATCAGCAGAGGCTGAGTTCTAATGGGGCCTCAGACACTTACTTGCCTGCAGCAGGACCCCAGCACGAGCCTTTCTCCCTCCTCACTCAGTTTTCTCTGAGTCTCTACAGCTCCTTCCGGCTCAAAAGCAACAAGCCCATAATTTCCAAGTACAAGGGAGGTCATGTCAACATAAAGACGCACGTTTCCAAATAGCCATGCTGTAAACTGATCAGCTTCTAATGTCCCTTTTTGGCAGGAGGGGTAGACCCACTCAAATATATTCTAATGTGTTCCCAACAAAGTGATATATCCAAATTCTGATTAGACACTAAATGCTAGCAAGGAGCTGCTGCCCTGCTGTTGCATTAATACCTCTGACCTCATGCCTCTGGGTCCTAGGACGCTCCCCTGGGGGTCCAGAGGCACCAAGACACTCAGATTCTTTCAGAGCTTCAAACATTGTATATTGATTGACTTTCCAAGCTTTCAGGGTAACCTAATTTCTGCATTTTCTTTGCTCTGTTACTTTCTTGAAAAGCTTGCTAGCTTAACTGATGAAAAGAGTGATCCTTTAGACTAGAATAAAATATAAAGAACAGAGAGTTTAGGACAAATTACAATATACTAGCTTTCTATTGTAGAAATCAAACCCCTTCAAGAAAGTACCTTTATTCAGGAATCTTTACATTATCATGTAGATTAAATCACTGACTTTCTAAAGATTAGACTTTTGGTTTTCATTTTTCTTGATTAATTTTTCCTTATATTGTTTCTATATTATAAATAACAGAAGCTAAAAGAAACTGTGTTTCAAAAAAACACAGTCATGTAGTCAAAAAAACAAGCTGCCTTCCTCCCAAAAATATAAAAGGAAAAGAAAAGCAACAGAGTGCCCCCAATTCACTTCCCCATAATAAGGAGAAAGTCTGTAGCAGCAGCTCCTCGGCAGCGCCCTGGACACCCAGCAAATGTGTCCAATAAAATTAACAATGTTAGGGAACAGAAACATCACTTTCAATACTCAAGTTACCAAAATTCACAAAGACCCCATTAAACGCTTTTAACACCAAGGGTACCTACTAACCAATAATTACAAATACTTTTGCCTACTTTATAAATAGCAAAATAAAAAATTTTATAATATTTTTTCAATGAATCAGACCTGGACTGCACTTCCCAGACATTTGTTCAGAATTCCTTTTTCCAAAACATGTCTTTACCTTATTTAACAAGGTTTGGATCATGAAAACCCCTTCAAAAAATAATTTTTACTGCAAGAAAGCTTAGGCCTGGAGCGGCTAGGTAGTGCAGTGAATAGAGTACCGGCCCTGGAGTCAGGAGGACCTGAGTTCAAATTTGGCCTCAGATACTTAACACTTACTAGCCATGTGACCTTGGACAAGTCACTTAACCCCAATTTCCCTGCCTTCCCTCCTCCAAAAAGCAAAAAAAAAGAAAAAGAAGAAAGCTTTAGGCCACATATCCCAATTACGTCTTAATTATAATTGTTAAAAAATAAAATTTTATTGTGGCATGTAATCAATTATATAGAAAAACCTAAAACCAGAAATCAAATAAAAGCAAAGCTAGACATAAAATAGTTTGCTAAAAAGCCGGAATGAGACACAATGGTTGCCTACTTGTATATGAAATTCTCAAAAGGTTTTTAAAAGTCTCTTTTTTGTGCCCTTCCTTCTGCTTTCTCCAAGGAGACCTACCTTTCTGGGTTTCACAGAACCCCACCCTGAGATGGAGGCTGGTACAGGACCTATCTCCCTGGTCAGGGAACTCTCAGCTATGCCTGGATGCCATCCAGATGATTCCCAAATACAACCCCATCAAGAAAAAGGCCAGGTGTATCCCCCCCCGAAAGAGAAGGAATATTTCTGCAGAAAATCAAGGTTTCTGCTTCATAGCTCAGTGGCAATCCAACCCCAAAGCCAAAAAGAGAACTGAGGACATGATTTTCAGCACACTAACCTCTAGCTCTCTTTTTAACTTTTCTTCTCCCACTGTTTTATGTTAGCACAGCGGAAGAGGCAATGCAGTCGTCCTGCAAAAGCAGGGAGCCGTTACATAAGGGAAACAAGGAGCATGGAAGCACCAGAGCTCTGCAAGTGAGCTCCTCTGTGAGACTGAGGTGACAGACACGTGCCCAGGGGACCAAGCAGCAGCCAGGGGGCATTCCCAGCCGTCTTTCCCTTCCCAGGCTCCTCCTCACCACCTCCCTCGCCGCCCAAATCCGCTCCCCAGCTTCAAGGCACTGGTCAGCGGTGCTTCAGTGGCACATCACGAAGATCTCCCCATCCCACAAAACCGCTCTGCTTGTATGATCATCAATTCTCAAGCTCCGCTCTGATCTCACACCTGCTAAACTTAGCCCTCTCTGCACTCCCTTCACCCCACCCTCTCTTCTCCCAGGCCAGCACCCCGATTCTGTCCGCCCCTCCTCCTGACACCAGACAGGAAAATCAGGGTTCAGACCCTCATTAGCTTCTTGGAATCTCAGCGTCCTCGACCTCAAAATGGGGATACGAGCTCTCAGAGATGTGTGTGAAGTGCTTCATAAGCTCGAAAGCCTCCCGTCAGTGTCTTCTATCCACCCTCAGTCTCTGACCAGTCCCACGGTGCCGCTCTCTACGCCTATTCGCAAGCACTAAACCGTGGAGGAGGAGGAAGAGGTCCTGCACCCACAGCCCACAGACACAACCCAAAGGCAAGTTCTCTCTTCTCAGCTGGGCCCTTCAGCCAGCCCAGCGGGTCTCTGCCTCCTCCCTAAGGGCCCAAGCCTCATCCTCTCTGCCCTTCCACCTTCCCCGGGGCTCACTTCTTCCTGTCCCCTCCACCTGACTTTGTCCTAGCTCCTCTGATAGTCACAAATCCACTTACCTTCAGAAAAACAAAAAATAAACTTTAATTGGATCTGGTCTAGTAGAAAGGGCACCAACTTGGGAGTGGAGCAGGCCCTGGGTTCAAATTCCACTTCAAATATGGCAAATGACTTTACCTAATACTTCATCCATTTTAGAGAATTCTAAAATAAGATGGGGATGAAAACGCTTGCAACACTCCCGTAACAGCTGGTGAGAGGACATTAGAGGTGACACGTTTGCCAACATTAAAATGCTGCACATCAGCTACTGTTATTAAGAACACCTCTCTTTTGTCTTTCACAGCAAACCTCCTAGAAAGGAGACTGGTCACTGCTCCCACTTCCTCATTACCCCTTGTTCTTGGGTTTCTGGGGACAGCTGGGCGGTACAGAGGAGAGAGCACCAGGCCTAGAGTCAGGAGGACCTCACTTCAAATCTGACCTCAGACACTTGCAAGCTGTGTGACCGTGTGCCTCAGTTTTCTCATCTGTAAAATGAGTTGGAAAAAGAAACTGCAAACCACTCTTTCACTTTTCTCTTTGCCAAGAAAAGACAAATAGGGTCACAAAGAATCCCACCTGACTGAAATGACTGAACAATTCATGTTTTTGGTCTCCCAGCTCTACCAAAATTACCAGTTACCAGTGCTCAGCCCTCTTGGGCTCCTCACACTGATCACTTCTCTGACTCAGTTCTTCGGCACAGCTGTCTCCTACATTCTCCTCTTCAAAGGATCCCTGGGCTGAAGGGAGGTCGGGGCATCTGGGCCAGCTCTCAACCAGGATTCCTTCTGCCTCCCACAGATGCATGCTCAGCCAGCTTCAAAGGAGAGTCATGGATTCCTCCATGGCAGCCCAGGACATTTCTCAACATGAAACGGTCTCCCGTGATAGCCAAGGGGATTTGGCTCAACTGAACTCTGCAACGTCCGTCCCCCTACGGTTCTTGGTTCAGTCCCATAGGGAACCAAAAAGAGAAAACCCCCTCCTTGTGAGAAGTGACTGCCATTTGCCTTTGTCTGCATCTGCAGACCTTTGCACAGGGCTCAACATATAGTAACTGGTGCTTAATGATGGTTAGATGATTAGCATCTACCTCAGTCTCCTCATCTTCTCTTGTGCACATCCAACATGGCCAGTTCCTCCCAATCCATTCATGGACTGCCCAAGTCTTTGCTAAAGTATAGAACCCAGGAACATCTCACCACAAAGGAGGGTCTGCAGAGGCCAAATGATCTTCACAGTCTTGACTCGGGAAGCATCCAAGAGTCAAACTTCACTCTTGGTCTCCAGCATACTGCCTCCTCCTTGCCTGACCTGACATTTTGGCCCATTCAGACCTTTGTGGATTCTGGTAGGCTACTCCCCACAAGGCGCCCCTTCTGCTCCTGCGTGAACATGACAAGTGAGAGATCTCGCCTCTGGCAGCCAAGGCCAAAACCAAACAACTCTGAAGTCAACTTGAGGGCACTGGCATCCAAGCCATCTTTTCATCTTTTATACCAGCTCAACAAAGAGACTGCCTAATGTCGTACAAAAATCCAGGGAAACTGTACATGAACATGCCAGGCATCGAGAAGAAATAGAACAGTCTGCTACGTCCTGCTCTGGCTGAATCTACACTGGCCTTTAGAGATCGGTGCTCACAGGAATCTGACAAGGAACTGAAAGCAAACTGGAGAGCTCCAGGGGACGGATCCGTTGTTAACCCTTTCTGGAAAATCAGGACCGAACTGGTCCTCTAACAATTCTATGGCACCTCATGCACAACTTCACATGCTACTACCTAAGGAGGGGTCCCCATCTTCTCCCATGCTAACCTCCCATCCTCTCTACTAGAAGGAGGACCAGAAAGCCCTAAGTTCCCTCAGGAGCTCCAGGCCCACACTGCTCATTAGACCAAATAATGGCAGCACCTCAGACTCAACAGGTCCAAACAGAAATCACAAGAACATACATCCCCCTGTGACTCTGCCTTCAAAGCTCCCTTTTTCCCAGGGAGGCCCCATCCTTCTTAGCTGTCCCAGTGAATAGCCACTGAGTCACAAGTCCCCATTTCGAGGGCCCCCGAAGTCCCTCTCAACCCAAGGCACTTGACTCCAGGCACTCGGGCACTACCCCTGCAGACATGGGGTCATGGTGCTGCTTCTCAGCCCATCTGCTCTACCAGCCTCTGCAATTGGGATCCCTGCCTTTAGTCTCTCCCCTCTCTAGCCTGACCTCTCCAGTCACCAAATGAGCCTTCCTAAGAAAGGTATCTGACCTCGTCTCTGCATCACACCAAAAACCTGCTGCACAACAGCCCTAATGACACACAGAATGCCAGGGCTTCAGATCATTCCCCTTCACTCCCAGCTGTCTCCCACCTTCAGATATTCACACAAGCTGCCTCAGGGTCAGCAATTTCTTCCTTCCTTATCTCTACTTACACTAATCCTGCAGTCCATGGAGGCTCTGCTCAAAAACCAAATCCTCAGGGAACTTTTCCTGGATCTCTTTTGTACGAAGGCAAAGAAATGAAAACTAAGAGTGTCTACAGCTGACATATGAGTAGAATGAAATACTGGTGTGCTGTACCATATGACAAAGAGTAACCTGGGAAGATCTGTATGCACCACTGAAGAAGGCAAGTGAACAGAATCAGGAGATAACTGATGCAGCAACAACTTGGAAAAACTTAAGAACTCTGATCCCTGCAATGGCCATGCACTATTCCAACGGACAGTCAAGTACACCAGCTTCCTTCTCAAAATGCAGACCCAGAACAAAACTTCAGGACATGGCCAATGGGGAATTTATTTTGCTTGACTCTATTTGTTACAGAGATTTAATGTTTTTCAATATGGAAGATGAAGGTAAGAGAGAAAGAAAATAAGTGCTCAATAACGGGGGGCAGGGGGACACTTCCCTGATATCCCCCAATTGCTATGGTTCCCTCCTCTTCAAATCATCTTGTATTAAATAAACTTTTTGCACATGACATTCCCTCTAAAACAATGTCACTTGTTTTTACTTCATTTTCAGTTCCAAACTCTCTCCGTTCCTCTCACCACTGAGAAAGTGAAAAGAAGGATGCCCACCTGACAAGGCAAAATATATTTCTGTGTTAACCACATTCCAGGAAAAACAAAGGGAAAAAATGCTTCAATCTGCACTGGAGTCTCTCGTTTCTCCTTCTGGAGGCGGGCAGCATTTTTCATCATCAAAGCAGCCAAGTGTTCACAGCCGATCATTACAAAGTTGTTACTGTGTACACTGTTCTCCCGGTTCAGCTCACTTCCCTTTGCATCAGTTTACTTACGTCTTCCCAAGTGTTTCTGAAACTGTCTCGCTCATCATTTCTTTTTGTTTGTTTCCAATTAATAGCATTTTATTTTTTCCAGTTACAAAGAGTTTTCAATATTCATTTTTTCTAAGATTTTGAGTTTCAAATTTTTCTCCTTCCCTCCCTCCCCCGCCCCAAGATAGCAAGCAATTTGACACAGGTTACAAACATACTCATGTTAAACACATTTCCACATTGGTCATGTTGTGAAAGAATGAGAACATAAGGGAAAACCACAGGAAGGAAAAAACAAAAAAAGTGAAAACAGCGTGCTTCCTTCCATGTCCACTCGGGCTCGCGACTTTCTCTGGAGGTGGGCAGCACTTTCCTCTTGAGTCCTTTGGAACGGTGCTGGATCGCCGTATTGCTGAGGAGCGCTGCGTCTATCGTAGCTGACTGTTGCACAATGTTGCTGTTACTGGGCATAGTGTTCTGGTTCTGCTCACTTCACTCAGCATCAGCTCCAACAAGTCTTTCCAGATTTTCCTGAAATCCCCCTGTTCACCACTTCTTACAGCACAACAGTATTCCATTACATTCACCTGCCACAAGTTGTTTAGTCATTCTCCAACTGACATCCCTCTATGTTCAATTCTTTGCTAGCACAAAAGAGCTGCTAAAAATTATTTCTGTACATGTGGGTTCTTTTCCCTCTGTTATGATCTCTTTGGGACACAGACCTGGCAGGGGTCTGTCTACCTGGTTTGACAGCCCTTTGGGCATGGTTCCAAGCGACTCTAAAGAATGGTGAGATCAGTTCACAGCTATAACAATACATTAGTGTTCTAATTTTCCCACATTTTCTCCAACATTTATTATTTTCCTTTTCTGTTGTATTAGCCAATCTGCCAGGTGGGAGGTGGGAGCTCAGAGCTGTTTTAATCTGCATTTTTCATATGGCTATAGACAGTTTTAACTTCTGCATCTGAAAACTGCCTGTGCATACCCTTCGGCCCAGCGTGTCTCCCAGCACAAGAGTAAAGAGTGATTCCGACTTGAGAGGTTTTTTTTTTATCTTGATCTCTCTAGCGTCTGGCACAGTACAGGTCACCTAACAGGCACTTCAGGAATGTCTGCTGCACTGAGCTGAGGGAAGGGTGCAGCGCAGTCCAGGTGAAGTGTGTGAGAGTCCTGGGGCATCTTCCTCTAACTCTCAGGGTGGGCTCTGCAAAGAGAACCAGAAGGATAAAACATCATTCTGGATCCCCCTGGGAGTCTGTAGCTGTGCTAGGAAGAAGCCAGCAGGGGCTCAACCCTGGAGGTTCCACTTGCCTGGCTGCGTATTTGTGGATGTGTCCAGCTCTCTCCATGAAATTCTGACTCCAAGGGAGAGAAGTCTCTGGAAATCCCATGGCTGTTCCAGCACTAGCCCTAAAATACTGCTGGCTTCGACTTACTGGGAAAGATTTTGAGCCTTGTTACAGCTTTGAATGTGAGGGTCAACATTTAGATTCTTGTTTTATGCCTGATCGATGTGAGCAATTTCCTTGTCATCTTGACACGGTAATAGAACAGGCCCAAATCCTCTTTCCCAACATATTTTAATACAGGCACTGACCACCAGAGTGAGCACTTCACAGAGCCATTTCAAACAAAACACTTTTTCCTAAAATTTGGAAGATTCCAACTCACTTAAGATGATGAAAAATAATCACTTAGATTCTACCTAAACCTAACACCACTGCGATTCTTGTGCCCACGATAAGTTTGAATCTGTATGTTTTTGTCTTGTTAGTATTGGTCAGTCTGTGCCATTACAAGACAACTGAATGACAGGAATAGTACAAAGTGCTTGTCTCTGTCCCTCCAGGAGCCAGTCAAAAATCACAAAGGGGGCTAAAACAACCTCAACAGGGCTTTTCTGTACATGTAAATTCTAGGAGGATCGTTGTCTCTCCTATGGAAAACCCAAACTGGAGGAGAAAGAGAAGACGAAGGGGGAAAATACTCTCCCTATCCCTGGAGGAACCCCAGAGGAGGGACTGAACCGAAAAAAGTGCTGAAAAAAATTCTAGGCATGGGGGAGGATATAGGAGGGAGCAGACTGGGGGAAGGGGTGCTCAGTAGACTCGCTATCTTGGGGTGGGGGGTAGGGGAAAGATGGGGAGAAAAAATTTGTACCTCAAAAGAAATCCTAAGTAAAAAAAGACCCCAAAGTATACATGAGACCAGATCCTAGACTAGACCTGGCCATGAATCTTTCAAGTGCAAACGTAACTACTGCAATGGGCACCTTACCAGGTCCTGCTCCCCTCTCCCCAGCTGGGTCTCCACACCCCCACCCAAGCAGAAATCTTATCAAGGGGGGGGGGGGGGGAGGGATATGGCCAAGAAAAGAAGAGAAAAAGATGGGACAGATTAAAAGAGGTGGGTGGGGAGAATGGGAGGGAGTGAGAAAGAGACCACTGGCCAAATCCCAGAGGATGTCTAGACAATTGATTCTCTTATCACTAGCAGGCACTGCCTTCCAACCTTGTGCTGATCCTTGGCCCAGGGGGGTCTCTAAGCACGATCTGCCTGCAGCAGCCCTTTTATTTCTTGTGATATTGAGGCATTTCCCACCAAGCCTTCCCCACTTCAAATCTGTTTCATAGATTTCCTCATAACAAACATTTTGAGTTCAAATTTAGCCTCAGACACTTACTAGTTGTGTGACCCTGGGCAAGTCACTTAACTGCAACTGCCCTTAAAAAAAAAAAAACATGAAAATCTAACCTTTTCTGCTGAGCAAAAGCATGCCCTTTCTGTCATACTCCAGTTTTGAGTAACATCCCCAACAGGCCTCTGAAATAGCTATGAAGATGAAGGAGCTCTCTAGTTTACGTGTATTAGCCACATTCGGCACATCTGCTTTAGAACCCTCAGGACCAGAGCTGTAAACAGAAGCTGGCTTTCATCCTTAACTCTGCGTCTCCAGGACCCTGCCTAAATCATGCCTTACATATCCAGACGAGGATTTTCACTGGACAGAGAAGCCATCTGCTGCCAATACCCATCAGCCTCTGCTCTGCAATGCCAAGCCTTCCAGAGCTACCCCTCAGTCAAGCGGATATGAAACTCTTGTCTTGCTGGCTCTACGCGCCCCCCCCCCCACTGTCCCATGGTCTGTCTAGTACAGCCTGGTGAGAACCATGTACCCCAGCGAAAAGCAGATCACAGCTTTATCATAAGCGCTGCTTTGGCTCCTGTGATTCCATCTTCTTAACCAGCTTCCCTCTCTTCTGAAACGCCCAATTTTTGTTATGAGAAGACCCACAAGGCACAGGCAGATGTCCCATGTCCTGACCGGGATGCTGCTGCTGCCCATTACTTCTATCTCCCAGAAACACCTCACATACCATTTCCTGGGAGCCTGGCTGGACATCGCATCCCAGACACACACGAAGAACCAGCAGCAAATGCCCTGCTGAGGCAGCTGGCACATGGCTACTTGAAGTTTGCAACTATGAGGCCTTTCTCTTTCCTATAGATGCCTTCTTTCCCAGTGACATTCGTGATCCCTGAGACACAGGCTGATGATGTGTCCTCCTTGGAGGGGCCAGAAGCAAGACCAGCTGGAGGAAGAGCCTTGAAACCAGCCACTCCCTTGGTGCAGCACATCCTTCCACCTTCTGGCCCTGGCTTCAGTCCTCCTCTGCCTCTTCTCAGCCTCTTTCTTCTGCATTTTGCCAAAAACACTTCTCCCAACAGCCCAGTAACAAGGTGGATACCCCTGCCCCTTCACCTCTCCAACAACCCAGTCCCTGTTGGCTACCCTGGCACTGGCTACACCTGCACTAGCAGTAGGCAGGCCCTAAAACATACCCTTCCTTCTATGCTTCCTGAACGGAGAGCCCCCGACTCTCTGTAATGAGGCTCTGATTACAGGTGTGTGTCACACCAATTCATTTACTGCTCATGTTACCAGAGGCTCCTAAATGTCCCTAGGGTCTTTCGTTGTTATTGTTGCTTTATTTTTTGGAGGGGGAAGGCAGGGCAACTGGGATTGTGACTCGCCCAAAGTCACTTGGCTAGTGAGTGCTAAGTGTCTGCGACCAGATTTGAACTCAGGTCCTCCTGACTGCAGGGCTGGTGATCTATTCACTGCACCACCTAGCTGCCCCAGTCCCTATAGTCTTCAGGAGCCCATCTGTATCTTTTCAGTCTCCAATGATCAGACTCCTGCCCACACCCTAAAAGAAAGAAGACATTGCCCTCCACTGCTCTGGGAGGCCAGTGTAGAAATCTAGTTTCTAGTCATTTTATGCCCCATTCTCTCAATACTCATCCGACAGAAAATGTCTCCTAGCATCTTCAAGGTACCATCATCCTATGTCCTTTCTCTCAAGGTGCAAGAACTACCAAGCGGTACAAAGGTGGATCATTTCTTACACAGCTGCCATTGCTGGTGTCACCACGAGCCCCCCCCCCTAGGCTCATATCTTTTTTCTTTCTTCCTTCCCCCCTCTTCCTTCTCCAGTTCAAGCACCATTGGCAACCATGGCATAGCCCAAGGGACCCAGGGTTAAAAAAATCTGCTGACTTTTCAACGAAGACCCATCCCAATGGCAGGGACACAAGACTCCCACCCTGGCACTCTGCAGAGCTTCCCAGGGGCCACATCATTTCATCTGGGTTTTCCCTGTGGCTCCGTACAACCACTTGCAAAAGGAGTGGGAGGAAACATGACTGACATTTTACAAATGAGAAAACTCAGGCTCCAGTTCAGTCGACCCAAGACCCCCTGCTAGGGAGGGGAGCAGAGAACGTCCCCAAGATGGCCAGCGGGCAGTCGGGCTCCACATTCGACCCCACACCACTGCCACTCTTGAGGACTGAAGAAAATGCCCCAACCCATAACTTCTTTTCATTTAAATTTGAACAAAGTGTTGTTTTTTTTTTTACTAAGAATACCAAATATAGCCAAAAATTACTCAAATATTTTAACAGGCTAAAGAAGCACTATAGAAGGATAAATTAAGTTCCAGAGTACACTTCTTCTGTAGCAGGTAGATATCGGTCTGAAGAAGGGAATATAGTGAAGTAAATGGAGAAGACTATGACCTCCTAATCTTGGCTCAGCCACCTAGCTGGGTGACCTTGGGTGAGTGTCACACATCTTTCCAGGACCTCGGCTACCACATCTTTACAGTGAAAAGGATGGCCTACAGTCTAGGGCTTTAATAAAAGGATTTGCCATTGGGCCTCAATGTCAATTGAAATTGTAAAGAGAGAGAATAAGTGGAAATGAAAAATGGAGAAAATAACACTGAAGCTCCCTGCCTCTCAAGGCGCCACAAGGAACAAGCTTATGAACAACCCTTTGAACTAAAGGAAAATGAGCTGTTTTTATTAGCATTCTGTTAAGTAATTCAGCAAACGTTCATTAAGATCCCACTGTGGGACGACCACAGCGATAACCTGGATGGATTAACCTGACCACCCTGCATTCCCAAGCTCTATTCTTAGAAGCCTTGGTCAGCGACTCAGTGACTCAGGGGCAGGGGTCGGACTAGAAAACAGGTTCTTCAACTCCCACCTTTCCTTCCACTAAGTTGTGTTCTAGTCTAGCAGGATGTTACAAGATGAAAAGATGACCTAATCTTGGGGCGGCTAGGTGGCGCAGTGAAGGGAGCACTGGCCCTGGAGTCAGGAGGACCTGAGTTCAAATCCAGCCTCAGAGACTTAATGCAAAAACTAGCGATGTGACCTTGGGCAAGTCACTTAACCCCAACTGCCCTCCAACAAGCAAAAAAAAAAAAAATGACCTAATCTTGAACTGTAAGGGGCAGGGAGCATAGAAGGCTATCACCAGGAGTTATTCTGAGAGGCTCCTGGGAGGCGTCACTGGAGGGTCCATAAATCTAGTCAGTATGCATGGAGTAATGATCAAGGCAGGAGCCAGGCATGACCCCGGCCTAGCCCGGATCAGCCCATCAAAGGTAGTCCAAGGAGAGCCAGTGATGCTCCCCTCTCCCCTTCCTGCTCTCAGGGAGACTCTAAAGCTTATGTTCGCTCCACGCTCTCTTGCTGCCTACTTCCCCTGTGACTCTTCCAGACTGTCACAGAAGCTTTGCTCTATTCCCAAATGCTGACTTTCTGTTTTGGGTTTTAAGCTATGATAGTTACTGGCCACCAAATAATCTGGGCTGTTTAAACATATTATACACAGATGGTGATAAAGAAAATAGGAGGAATTCCTTCTTTTAAAGACAAATGACATACCAGCCCAGCATGGGATACTGGAGCCCCAAAGGAAAAGGGAATGAAGGAATATTATTGATTACACACATCACAAAAGTATCCAGACTACAGAGAAAAGTCACTGCAGATTCAACAGGCTTTCCTGGCATTTCTCTTTATTTATTTATTGTTTGGGGGGAGGAGCAACTGGGGTTTAGTGACTTGCCCAAGGTTACACGGCTAGTAAGTATTAAGTGTCTAAGGCCGCATTTGAACTCAGGTCCTCCTGACTCCAGGGCTGGTCCTCTATTCACTGAGCCACCTAGCCTCCCCTTCTCTTTATTTTTTAATTCTGAATTTAACCAATATGAAATAAGATGAACATTTCCACACATAAAGGACAGAAAAAGAGAATTGCCCATGAAACTGTAACTCCATTATGTATAGATTGTTTTTCTTTTAAAGTACATGAGATTGAACACGTCTTAAAGGCTAAAAATAAAAGGATTTGTTCTGTGAAGTTTGGAATCAGTCAAAGGGCCTCACTTGAGGGCCTAGAGGGCCACAGGTTCCCCACCTCTGGCCTAGACAGTCTCTGAGGCCCCTGCCACCTCTAGGTATATAAGGCTATGACTGTGCTGAGGAAAGTACTCTGTCAGCATCTGAATGAAAGATGCTATCACCTTATTTATCATTCACTCCCCCATATGAACAGAGGATATCAAACCATATGAAACAAAATATATTGCTAGTTATTTAAGGCACTATTTTATCATTTGCTACAAAATAAAATTACTCAAAGTCCACTAAAAAAATTTAATTTTACAGAATAAAAATTAAAAACAGGAGACTTCTTAGGAAACTAAAGACACAGGTTTAAATCTAGTTATATTATTAACTATAAGGCTTTTGACAAGTCACTTAACATCTGCTGACCTCAGTTTCCTCATGTAAAATGAAAAGGCCGAACTAGAGTCCCATGACAATTCTTAGGAATCTGTAGCACTGAAAAGGAAGCAATCACTGCCCTTCCCAAAAAATCACAGCAAGCTAAGAAGGAAACCAATGAAAGAAAGCAAGATATTGATGGCAATGATAAATCCAATTTTTACTCACATATGTTTATAAGCTCATGATCAACAAGTCTTTGGAAAAAGAGAAAATTGTTTTCAAATGACATGGACTAGCTGCCCTTGGACTAGGAAACACAGCTTCTCCCTCAAAAACATTGCATTCTATTGACTCACTGCCCCAGAACACCTCAGACCAAATATACCGAACTTTCAATAAGCTACCCTGAAAATTTCACAAAGGCTAAATATTTGCCCTTCAGACCCTCCTGAGTAAAGAAAAATTAAGGCAAATGGAGAATTTTAAGAAAGCCGTAAATCCCGAAAGGATTTCCCAACCCATTCTAGGTGTCTTCACTCAAGTCACTGCAAACCAAGTCAGGCCTGGAACTCTCTGGCTACCTTATCTGGAGGTCAGGTGTCTGAAATGAAGACAAAGTCCCGTAAGCACCTTAACAACTTCAAATTGTCCAGCCAGGGTGAGCCACCTGCATGCAGGTAACTCTGTCTTCACTCTAAATAAATCATGGGACAAGCAGCCAGACAGGAGCAGTGTTACTAAAACCAGTAACATGATTCCCATCAAAAGCGACAGAGAACAATTACCTTTATCTTGATTAATCCCAGGACTGAAATAATCAATCATTCATCTCAGTTGTAATCACCATCTTTTATTGCAGGCTAAACACAGTTACAATGTTACACCTCCTTGTGCTGATACCAAGCATGTCAGGGTTATGGTCTAAGGTCAGTCTCTGGTTTATTGTCATTTTCCATATTTCTAGCAAAACTTTTAAAAGCTCACTATTTTAAAAGTGTGATGTCCATTGTAGCTTTGTATGAGCTTGTCAGAATTCAGTTTGTTCAGCAAAAATCATAAGAGTGTGTATATGTACATATGCATGTTGTGAATAACGTTTATTAGCTGTGCTTCCATGTACAAAGGTGAAAGATATGGGAGGGGGAGGTGTGGGTGTGTGAGTGTCAGGTACAGTGCTAAATGCTATGCTTACAAAAAGATGCAAAAGACCATCTTGCCCTCAAGGACTCTGCAATCTAACTGGGGAGACAACAAAGTAAGGTCTTTATAGGATAAACAGGAGAAAATGAACAGAGGGAAGGCATTTGAATTAAGGGGGATTGGGGAAGGTGGGACTTTACTTGGGACTTAAAGGAAGCCAGAGAGAAAGGAGAGCCTGGGGGGACACAGCTGGGAAGAATGTCCGGAGCCCAGAGATGAGAGGCTCTTGTTTGTGGAACAGCAAGGAGTGTGAGCAGAAGGCAGAGGTGTAAGAAGCCTGGAAAGGGGAGGGGGGGCAGATGACGAAGGGCTTGGATCCTACGGGGGAAGGGGGGGGATATGAGAACTCTGTTCATGGAAATAGCTAAAACTGACTCATCCCTTCAGCTCTACTTGGAAAGTTACTGAATGCTTTTCTATTTCTTTTCATTGAATCTCTGAATTAAATGTTGAGGGACTTGGGCTGAATCTATCACATGCCAAAAAGTCACTTATGAGACTCTCAAAATGGGGGATGCGATGGGGGTTCCTGTATTAAGCAAACTTTAGGCCTAGCACTTTTTCATAAAGCGCTATCTTTGAGGGAAAACCAATTAGTGAGGGGGAAATGAAGAGTGAGAATCTCCAAAAAATTCTCCATTACCACTCAAGACAAAAGCTGGGGACGTGTCGTTCGTCAGCGCGTCTGAGCTGGGGCCTCGAAGCAGGAGTATACAAGGCTGCCTCCACTCACACAGCCAGCTTCCTCCCTCCACATCACCTGCCGTTCCCTTCCCTCAGGTCCCCTAATCCTTACACATTCCTTCTTTACCCAGTTGTTTAAACATTTCCCTATTTCCACTTTGTCCATTTCCTATTAATATTTTAACTACAATCAACCCTTCTGCTTCCTAAGAGCCTGCCTTTGATCCACTCCCAGTCTCCCATAGAGCTGGTGCTGGGAAAGACTGGGGGGGAGAAGGAAGAAGAGGGGGGGAGGTGGATGGCATTTACACAGCACTCACCAATTTGCAAAGTCCTTTATCAATACTAATTTGATCCTCACAACAACCCTTCAAGGTGGGTGCTTTATCATCATTCCCATTTTACAAATGAAGACACTGGGGCTGAAAAAAACCTTGGTAACCCTGCCTTGAGCCCCACAGCTAACCAGTGCCTGAGGCAGGATTTGATCTCAGGTCTTTCTCAATCCAGGCAGAGCTCTTCCCCAATCCTAGTTTGTCCAGGACAAGGCAGTCACCCTCACATTGGTCTAAGCAAAAGAGAGTCTTGATGGTCAATTTGCTGCTGGAAGCGATATGTAATGAATCACAAAACTATCTAAAAAGCCTGGGATTGCCTACAACATTATTCCCCAAACTATTTTCAAAATGCTGGTGGCTCAAATCAGGGGATACAGAAGAGAAAGGTCAACATGGAAAATGGAAGAGCTTGTAAAGTGCTGCTCACCCCTAAAAGGCGGCTACCCTTCCAAAGAAAGAAGCAGGGACAATCAGCCATACCTTCACAAATGCCACTTGTGGGTGTTCCTTGGCCAATTCCACCATGACATCATTCATCTGTGTGCACTGGGGAGCCCACGGTGCCCAGAAGTGGATGACAATGAGGGACCTGTAAACCAGATATCTGTTTAAAAGATGTATTAAAAAGCTTCTTGAAGACATCCTTATTCAAACACAGACACCCTTCACCCGAGTGCAGTCACTCAGCCAGCAATGAAGGCCTCCTCTGCACCAAGCCAGCTGTAAAGCTGATGCTCCTTCCGGAGCTGGCTGTGCATGGACAGGTCCTGCCACAGTGCCATTTTCTGTGGCCCTGAGGGTGACACTCCTCCCCTTGCTGCGCCTCGTGTTCCTTAAACAGGGGCTTATGCCGTTAAGAGGCGTTGTGAGAAGAGCCGTGCCTGAGTGAGAGGGGGGCGGAGAGGGGCCTCCAGGGCCTAAGGAAGCCCTGACCCACCCCACGGGCTTGCGTCCAGGCTCTCATCGTGGGCCCCATGCCCAGGACTAGAGTGGGGCCTCCCAGTGAGGTGTGGAGCTGCCCTGGGGGAGGGGAATGCCAGATGACTTAGCCTGGGCCCCCTGTCCTTCTGAGAGCCCAGTGACCCATTGAAATGGAGCCCAGTGGAGGTGCTGCCTGTTGGCCCGGGAGGAATTAACTCAAAGAAAGACAAAGACCAGGCCCAGGCCTCGAGGACCCCCCCCAGTCTGGGGCAGGGGGAGGGGGTGGGGGGGGCACAAGCATACACTAAAATGCTAGGAGAGGATGGATCACTTGAAAATCCCCAAGAAGGCCCAGTGCATTGGGGTGGTTCCTGAGAGGCTTCTTGTGCAGGATGGGATTTCAGCTTGTAGCTGAAGGGAGCCAAGGAGGTCAGGAGATGAAGATGGGAGGGATCGGATGCCAGGAATGGGGAAGAGCCAGGAAACATGCACAGCAGAGGGATGAGGTCTCTGGCTCCAGGGGGCCAATGTCCCTGGAAGGCAGACCATGGAGTCAGGGCAGGAAGGGCTTTGAATGGCAACAGAGGAAGTAGCTGATGGGGAGCCATCAGTTTACTGAGTAGGGGAGCAACAGGGCCGAAGGTAAGCATGAGGACCATGTGAGCACGGCTAAGCTGCAGGGAGGATGCGCCGGCCTGGGGGAGCCCGACCGCGGCCCTGGAGGCTTCCTTCCGGGGTTTGGCAGCCCAAGACCACCTGCTCCATCTGCACTTCTTCCACCGGGGTAGTGGTTCCTCCTCACCTTCGGGCCTCCCCAGACGCCCCATCCCGTCCCTCTACTGCCCCCATCCGGGATCCCGGGATGGCCTAAGCCAGCTTCCCACATGACAGGACGATGTGCGGGCAGGCCCAGGGACCGCGGAGGGAGTGCTGGGAAACATTGTATCACACACAGCGTCCTAGTAAATTTCTGTCCCAGGCGCCCTCCCTCCCCCCCCCGCCCCGCACAGGGCCCAGACAAGGGCGCCGGGCCCGACGCCGAATGGGGGGAGCGGCTCAGTGGGCAGGCTGCGCGCGGCACACGAGGGGCCCAGGGCTCCCGGGTCACGGTGTGCCCGGCGCCGCGGCCCCAGGGGCCCCCGCCTCTCTCACTCAGGCCTCGGAGCGCCTCCGCGGGGCTCCCGGAGGGACGGCCCGCCATGAGCCGCCTCCCTCCGTCCTGGCACACCCGCCGAGCGGCCCGTCCCCGCGGTGAGACCCGGGCCTCCACTGACCGGCCTCCGGGGCCCGGCCCCGAGGCCTTACTTTCCCCCTGCGTAGAACGGGGCCCGGCCGGCCCGTACCTGGCCCGGAGGCGCAGCAGCTCCTCGAACTGCGCGCGGGACGCGACCTCCAGCAGAGCCCCGGGCTTGGCCTCGACCTCCGCTCCAACCTCCGCCGCCGGCGCCTCGGACGCCATGCTGCCCACCGCCCGCGCGCCGCCGCCGCCGCCTCAGGCACGAATAAAAGAGCGCCGTCCGCGGCTCCGCCTACGGCCAGGCGGCAGGGCCGAGCGCCGAGCACCGAGCGCCGAGCTACGGCTGCGCAAAGCGGCGGAGAGGAAACACGACAGCGACGAAGCTACCCGAGAGACCACGCCCCCGACCCCGGCCGACACTGGGATTGGATAGCCTAGAGACAAAGGCTGAGGAGGCTCCGCCTCTTCCGCCTCTAAGACCCGCCCAGCCACTCCAGCTCCAGGAAACGCCGTAATTGGGTCCCCGGAGGCGGAGCTAGAGGAAGGAAGGAAAGGCTGATCGGGAGGTCAAGAAAGGCCACGCCTTTTTACTCTCCGCCCTCCCCGCCCCCCCCCCCCCCGCTCAGGCTCCAGAAGAGGTTATGATTGGGTCACCCAGAAGAGGGGGAGGAGTTGGCCTCGTTGGACTCCCGAGGGGTTAGGAGGTGAAAGGGCTCAAAGGAGGCCCCGCCCCCACTCCCACCCTGCTCCTCCTCGGCCCTGACGCAGGCTCCGGCACAGGCGCAGAGGGGCCGCCCTTGGGCGCGGTTCCTAAACTGCGGAGGCCTGAGGGGCAAACACGTTTCTACCCCGGAGGATTCTGGCTCCGGAAGCGCCTTCCCAAAGAAGACTGGTGCATGGCCGGAGGGGAGGCCGCCCACTCTCCTGCGGCACACGGAAGTGACCTCATAGGCTTCCAGGGCCGGAAGGGATCCGTGACGTCATGCAGCCCGCCCCACCCCCTTTTTTACATTTGAGGAAACTGAGGCCCACAGAGGGAGCCCAACACCCGTGCCTCCCCTGCGCTCGTCCTGCCCTCGTGGCCCCCAGACCCGCGCCCCACCATACCCACACCAGGCGTCCGTGTCCCTTTGTCCTCCTGGGCCCATAAAGGTCATCTAGAGGCCGACCCCCCAGCCCCGTATCGGGGGCTCGAGAGACCCAAAGCCGGTGGCCACCCCCATCCCCGCTCCGCCCCACCCCCCACCTGGCAGCTGCCTCTGGGGATACATTGTAGCAGCTTCTCAGGAAGGGGGGGTTGTGGCCTCTCATAGAGAAATAGATGCGGGCCGGCACCTCTCACTGGCCAGGCACTGCATGAGGCTGCTCCGCCCATAGGGGCTCGCTTTGAAGAGCTCCCAGCCTCCAGGAGCTCCCTGGCCTGGTTCTGTCACCCTAGGGGAAGGGAAACAGGCAAGATGGGGCATGAGCACGTGGCATAGTGAAGAAGGACGCCCAGGGCAGCAAAGCTTGCAGCTCAGCCGGGCCGGCAGGCCTCCTCCCACTGGCCTCCCCCAGCCTCATGCAGTGCCCGGCCCCAGGAGGGCCTCCAGGCCTGCACTGACCGCGGCCCCTTGCCCCTGGCGCCCCTCCTGTGTCCTTGGCCCTGGAGGTCGGGTCCTTATTCCAGTCCTGCCAGTTGCCTCCTCTGTGACCCCCCTCCGCAGGGCCTCAGCTTCTGAGGGTGTGGGACTCACACGAGGGCCCTCCTTGTCCCAAGCCTGGTCAGAGGAGCCCGTGGGCTTCCAGTCAGCCCCACCGGGGCTAAGAGCGCCAGCCTGGGGAAGAGTCGAGGCGGCCCCAGTGCCCCCCCACCCCAGATTCCCTGTGTGACTAGCTCAGTGAGAGAAGCCCTCCAGCAACGAGGCTCACCACTCCCCCTCCCCCGCCCCCAAGCCTTCTGTGTGGCCCAAACCGGCTTGTTGTATTGTAGCTTTTCAGGCATGTCCCACTCCATGAACTCTTGGGGTCCTCTTGGCAAATATGCTGGAGTTGTTTGCCTTTTCCAGCTCATTTCACAGATGAGGAAACTAAGGCAAACAAGGTTAAATGACTTGCCCAGGGTCACACAGCTAGTAAGTGTCTGAGGCCACATTTGAACTCAGGCCCTTCTATCTCCAGGGTGGGTGCTGCATCCACTGTGCCATCTAGCTGCCCATAAGCCTGCTCTGTACCTTCCAATGATTCCTTCCATCACATTGAAATGCCCATGGCCCCCTATACTAAGCCCCTGTATGTAACAAGTTTGGAAAATGACTGAAATCCTCCTGAACTCATCCGTGCCTAGCCAGGGGCCCCTCTCTTGTGTCAGAATGACCCAGGGCAGGACACGGAAGTCTGGGACCCCTGATAAGTCAGAGTAAAAGGGCCTCAAGGAAATGGCCCACTGCAAGTGGGTGGGGCAGAACTAAGGGGGCCCCAAAGAACATCTCGAACTTGACCAACCCTGCTGTTGCTCCTTTGTATCTGACCCCTGTTGCAACTTTTCTGTACCCTGTACACTTGGATAAGCTTGTGGCTTTTGCCTTTATATACCCTGCCCTGACCTGGGCTCGGGGCAGCTCTCAGAGCCTAGCTCCTGAGTCTGCCGCCGGCCAGCTGATAAACGCTCCCCGATTTGGCTTTATTCAGTCTCGGTTTCTGTTTGGTCTCGGCGTCCATTTCAACATCACTTAACATTATGGGGATGCTGTTGGCACCCAAGACTGTCTATCCACCATCCATTATGTTTTTTTTTTTAACCATCATACTGCTCCATAATAACACACTTTGCTGCTTCAGCATGGATCACAGCCAGCTCTTTCCTATGACACATTCTCCATCCATCTTTGGGTGGCCCTTAATTCTTCAGACTTTGTGGCATGTGACAACCTGGAACCCCACAGCTGCTAATTAAATTGTATATGGAGGTATGGAAAGGGCTGCGGCCTTCCAAGATGGTGAAAATGGCCTGAAAAAAAAATTTTTTTAATTGCTTCATATGTATAAAAGTGGGGGAAATTGAGGAGAAAAAATAATTAAAGAAATACCTTCTTCCAGTAAAACAGGCAAGCAATAACAATAGTCATGATCTGGAGCTCAGGTCAATGTGTTAATGTCTATGTTTCACATAACCTGGCATGTCCATGCTCTTCCTTCTGTGTGCCGCACCTAACCTACTTTCTGTGGCTTAGGAGAGCAGGTAAGAATGAACATATGAGAGGATGGTAAGGATGAGAAAGTGCCGGCAGGAAAAGGCCAGAATCGGGGACTGACGCATATAGATGGAAATCAGGACTAGGGGGTGATGGTTTTCCAGGCAGAACAGGAGACAGCAGGTTTGTAGCGACATTTCTATGGGATGAAGAAGTGAAGGGGGGAGCCAAGGAAAGAATACAACTGCTCAAGCATCTGCCGGAAAGGGCCTAAGTGATTTTTTTAAGGAATGAATATAAAGAGAACCTCACTAATAAACCTTATTAAAAAGATGCCTGGAAGTCCAGTTTTTGTAACTCGAGTCACATTTGACTCTGCAGGATCATTCTTTATTTAAAAGAGGGCCAGGAACATCTCTTTGTAAGGTATACTAGGACCACAGATTTAGAACTGTACTGGACCCCCAAATCCAAGAGACCTCTTCCTCCTGAAGCCTCCGCACTCCAGCCGTGGATTTCACACATTGTAAGTTCCCTTTGCCCCATGGCCTCTCTCTCTTCTTGAGTGGTTGGCACCTGTGAGATCTCTCAGTTATGGCAGGCATCTGGGCCATCCAGGTCTTATTCCTGTCCAGGCTGCACTGCAGTGTTTCCCCTAGCAGACCCTGCATACCAATTCCCTTAGTGCCCCCCTCTTTCCCCTTCTGCTGTCTTTTATATCTTCCCCTATTAGCATGGAAGCCCCATGACAGAATTTTTGTCTGCTTGGCTTCCCAACACTTAGTCCAGAGCCTGGCACTCCTGGTACATTGTGAGTGCTAGAGAAATCTCTGCTGACCTGCCTTAGTCTCTGAGCCCAGGTCCTCTGTATGCAGCTTCTAGGCTCTCTCCTCTCTCCGACATGCCCTCATCCTGGGGTGGATGTGTTAGCCTTTCATAAGTAGACTCTACAAGCCCTTGTTTAAAGCTCACTACATTGAGGGCTTATGCCAGGACCTGGAGATGTAAAGATAACAGCCGACAGTTGGCATTTACTTCAAGAAGTAACTGTAAGAATGCCAGTTCCCTGTGGCCCTGTGTAACTGGTAGGGCAGTAAGAAAAACTAATGATAATAAGTCTCCCAGGGTCTCCTATCACTGGACATCTTCAAGAAAAGGCTGGATGGCCACTTTCTGTGGATGCCATGGAGTCAGTCAGACAGCGAGCACTTATTAGATGCTGTCTGTATCCTAGGCCCTGCACTTCATGTTGCCAGTGGAGGTCAGGACACAGATTGTGAGTGGCCCTGGGTCTGACAAAGGGCTTGCTTTGGCTCGTAGCAGAGTGTGGAGATGATGGTACAGTCACTTGCCATGTTCCCAGCCTTTCCAAAAGAACTTAATGTAAAAGGGGCTTGGCTGAATCATGACTCACCCTAACCCTCGTTCGTGCTGGTGTGCGAGGGAGCCAGTGCCTGACCAGTGTGTCAGTAGAGCGA
The DNA here is from genome assembly GCF_028583685.1 of Petaurus breviceps papuanus. Lineage (NCBI taxonomy): Eukaryota > Metazoa > Chordata > Mammalia > Diprotodontia > Petauridae > Petaurus > Petaurus breviceps. The sequence goes on from NW_027186352.1 coordinate 5,263,374, forward strand.
CCCCATTTGTGAGCATCCTCGCACTTCTGGCTGCCCGCTTCTATCCCCTCCATCTCCTGCTCCCACCAGGAGGCTATGAGAAATGTCAGATTAAGTGCCTGCAAGGGCACGTCAGACACCTCTGCTCCACAGGGCCCGGTTTTGTGGTGGATCTCTCTCCAAGCGTGGGATTCTCATCAACTCCCAAAACTGGGCCAAGTAATGTGTTGGGAGAATTGAGACCATCAGACTGGGTGGAGAGAGCAGAGGCCTGGGGTCCTGGATGAGAGAGCTGGAGGAGGACAGTGTGGCCTAGGGAACCAGAGAAGAAAGACCCGGCCTGGGACTAGGGTGGGAGAGGACTTCTGGATCTTTTCACTATTCCTGTGCTTGTTTGGTCTCTGCCTATGACCTCATGGGGGTTTTCTTGTCAAACATCCTAGAATGATTTGCCATTTCCTTCTCCAGCTCATTTTACAGATGAGGAAACTGAGGCAAACAGGGTTAAGTGACTTGCCCAGGGTCACACAGCTGGTAAGTGTCTGATGTCAGATTTTAACTCAGGAAGATGAGTCTTCCAGACTCCAGGCCCAGGGCCCTATTCGTTGAGCCACCTAGCTAGCCTTTGACCATTCAAATGATATATAAATCTGCCAAGTGTTCGAAGTCATTAGCTCAGCTCCTTTTTCCATTAGCCCATAGAAACCCCTTCCAAAAATCATGAGTATCTGGGGTTCCGCTGGAAGGAACCTCAGAGGTTCCACTGGTTCAGCTCCCTCATTTTACAGTTGAGAGAACTGAGGTCCACATGGAGGAAGTGACTTGCCCAGGGTCACACAGGTTGTGAGTGACAAGAGGCAGATCCTGTGGCTTAGAAACCAGGGCTCTTTCCCTGGTACCTAAGGAATCTAAGAATTTGGCCTTTGCATTCCCAGAACATCTGAAGACTGCACTAGCTACCAGGGCGTGTGGTTCGTGCTAGGAGGGATTTGAGAGTCTTCTGGTCTGCATCTTCTAGATGGGAATACACATGTGATTGTGGCTTAGTTATTCCAGTCATGGCTGACTCTCTGTGAGCCTATCTGGGGTTTTCTTGGCAGAAATACTGGACTGGTTTGCTGTTTCCTTCTCCAGCTCATTGTACAGATGCAGACATACTTGCAGAACAGTAAAGTGAATTATCCAAGGTCGCACATCTACATAACTGCACATTTATATAGTACTTTAAGCTTTACAAAGTTCTTTAGGAATATTATCCTCACAGTAACCTTGGGAGAGAAAGGTGATTATGATTCCCATTTTACAGTTTAAACAGAGGCTGGTAGAGGTGAACTGACTTGCCCAGGATCCCACAGCTAGGAAATGTCTGAGGCTGGATTCAAACTCGTTTCTCTAACTAGCTGTCTCTCTGTGCACTGCACCACTCAGCTGCCTATATAAGTAAGAAATCCTGTCTTCTGACTTCAAATTCAGAGCATTTTACATTATTCCACAATTTGAACCTTAAAGTAATTTCTGCTATTTCAGGTTTGCCTTCATTGGCAATATTTCCCCTAAAACATTACAGAAAGTTAAAAAAAAAATAAAACTCCAAGTGTTGATGAAGTATTGATGAAAGGCCTTGACTGGAACCTACCTTTCCTATGTTTATGACAGATCTTCCAGATCTCTTCCAGCCCCTATGAGAAATGTGAACCAGGAGAAAAGATCTGGGGGCCAGAGGGCCTGAGACACACTGAGTCATGGAGAAACACTTCGCAAGACCAAAAGGCGTTTGAGGGCCAAGAAAGAAGGCTCCACAGACAGGGGAAAGCCTGGCCTTGAAAATCAGGGCCATTTCCTTCCTCTAAGAAAGACTTGACCATTCCAAGTACTCCTCCCACAAAGACCAGTAGAGCATCATCTCTTCTGGAGGGCATTAATTTCCTTTGGAATTTCCCTCTTCCCAGATTAACCGAGCCCCCAGCAGAGAAGCAGGCCAGCGGTAAGTGCAGCAGATTTGCACCTGAAGGAAACATACTTTAATTTCTGTTCTCAAGCTGAGATAACATCTTCTCTGGCCACTATAAAAAGCATAAATGAGCAAGTGTCTCCACAAGGACCTTGTTAACACTGTGCTCAACAGTGAGTCCATTAGCACCAGGGCCAAAGCATACAGGCAGCCAGCACCCAGAGACCAGCCCCTGACATGCTCCCTCACTGTCAGCCCTAAGCACCATCCTATAAGAAGCTGGGCTGAGCGAGGGGCATCCAGGACAGACCCAATAGCTTCCGCCTCCCAAAGCTGCCCAGGAAACCCAGTAACCCAGGAAGGAGGGGAAGACAATAGGTTTGGAAGGCAGGGACAGCAAGGCCAGAATTATTTCCAAGTCAAGAATTGACCCTGTTCAGTTGGGAGTATCAAATGCCCCTAATGAGGTTAGCAAGAGAGAGGGGGGGTTATTGATGGCAGAGTAAAAGCAGGAACTTGCTCCAGCTCCTGCTCCAGCCACTTCTAATACCTGTGAAATAAGACTCTAAACAAATGTTAGAGCTACACAACCCACAGAGTGACAGAGAGAAACAAACCTCCTACTGAAGGCAGCTTGGCAAGCCAACAGGAAGGGTCTGTCACTCCTGGCTGGGGGCTGAGCCACAGAGCCCAGAACCAGGGTGGCCCCCAACTAGCATCACAGACCAGCCAAAACAGACTTCAGAAGAGTGAATCACCAGCAGCTGTGGTGGTTTCCAGACTTCTCAACCCATAAACCCCAAAGAGAAAGTAAAAGATCAGTAGGGAACTCTATTGGAGCTGGGTAGAGAAGAGCATGGTCTGGCCCTTGCCCCAGGGGTGAGAGGAGACACAGGCTCAGTGGCTGCAGCTGCTATGGCATCTCCCAGCGCTCCTGGCCTACAGACGTAGGGGAACCAAGCTACCATTCAAAGGGTAATCACTCTTGCTTTGACCTGCTTGGATCTGGCTCGCAGTCTTGGGTGACAGTCCTGGAGTGAGCAATGCCAGTGTGCCAGAGCTTGGGGTGTCTGTAGAGAGGGTGCCCTTCTCATAGTTCTGACAACTGCAAAACCCCAGCTCTCTCCACTCTGGAAGCAGAGTTCTACTATGGCAAAGAGCTCAAAAAATCAAATAATTGTCTGACAAGATAGGCAGGCAGAGGAAATGCTATCAGACCATAGAATTCTTTTTGGGGGACAAAGAGGATCAAAACTTGGAACCAAAAGAAGACAAAAAAGTCAAAACTCCTGCATCAAAAGCTTCCAAGAAAAATACTAACTGTTACAGGGCATAGAGGAGCTCAAGAAGGATTTTGAAAATCAAGTAAGAGAAGTAGAGGAAAAATTGGAAAGAGAAATGAGAATGATGCAAGAAAATCATGAAAAGTGAGTCAACAGTCTGCTAAAGGAGACCCAAAAAATACTGAAGAAAATAACACCCTAAAACATAGAATAACTCAAATGGCAAAAGAGGCCCAAAAAGCCAATGAGGAGAAAAAGTGCCTTAAAAAGTCAAATGAGCCAGATGGAAAAGGAATTTCAAAAACTCACTAAAGAAAATAATGCCTTCAAAATTAGATTGGAGCAAATGGAAGCTAATGACTTTATGAGAAATCAAGATGCTATGAAATAAATCCAAATGAATGAAAACATAGAAGGCAATGTGAAATATCTCACTGGAAAAACCACTGACCTGGAAAGTAGATCCAGGAGAGATCATTTAAAAATTATTGGAGTACCTGAAAGCCATGATCAAAAAAGGAACCTAGAAATCATCCTTCAAGAAATTCTCAAGGAAAACTGCCCTGATATTCTAGAACCAGAGGGCAAAACAGAAATTGAAAGAATTCACTGATCACCTCTTGACAAAGATCCCAAAAAGAAAATTCCTAGGAATATCCTAGCCAAATTCCAGAGTTCCCAGGTCAAGGAGAAAATACTGCAAGCAGTCAGGAAGAAACAATTTGAATATTGTGGAAACACAATCGGTATAACACAAGACCTAGAAGCTTCTACCTTAAGGAATCAGAGGGCTTGGAATATATTCCAGAAGTCAAAGGGGCTAGGATTAAACCAAGAATCATCTACCCAGCAGACTGAGTATAATGCTACAGGGGAAAATATGGTCATTCAGTGAAATAGAAGATTTTCAAGTATTCTTGATGAAAAAATCAGAGCTGAACAGAAAATTTGAATTTCAAATACAAGAAGCAAGAGAAGCTTGAGAAGGTAAACAGGGAAAAGAAATCATAAGGAACTTATTAAAGTTGAACTATTTTCATTCCTACATGGAAAGACAATAATTGTAACTCATGAGACTTTTCTCAGTAGGAGAATAGTTGAAAGGAATATATATGTACATGTATATGTATATATACATATATGTGTGTATAGGAGGGCATATGTGTGTATAAATACATGTGTGAGTGTGTTATATGTGTGTACATGTATATAGAGAGGGTACAAGATCAGTTGAATATGAAAGGATGATATCTAAAAAATAAAATCAAGAGGTGAAAGAGGAATGTAATGGGAGAAGGGCATCTTACCCTATAGGAAAGTAGGGGGAAAGGGATAAGAGAGGGGATGATTGTAGGGAGGGCAGATTGGGGGAGAGGACAGTTAGAAGTAATCACTTTTGAAAAGAGACAGGGTCAAAGTAGAAAATAGAATAAGTGGGGGGCGGGATAGGATGGAGGGAAATACAGTTAGTCTTTTACAATGGATAGGGGGGCCCCGTGAAGTTAATAAAGTGTGAACCCCAAGGGTCATGAAAAGCCGGCCCTCAAAGTTCAGGGAGGTCAGAGGGCCAGACTCCAGGATCTCTCCATAATTTCCTTTCTGTAGTCAGTTTCCTCAGCTCTAAAATGAACATGACCCACCTGTTGGTGAACAGTTGGGTGAACTCTGCCCTAAAAGGGGAAGGCAATCCTATTGCAACATGAAGTAAAGAGAATATAAAGATTTTGGAAAGACTTCTTTGTAGTAACACCAAACAAAGAGGGTCAGGAGCAGGGAAACACTGGAAGTGTTCAGTTGCGAATATACAAGAAGATAAATGTAGACAGAGATGGAGAGTAATGAAGGTGAGACCAGAAGGGTGCGTGCCCAGGGCAGCAGAGAAGCTGGGATGGACATTTTGTACATAGGAATGCTTTCTCAGACATGAAGCACTGTCAACACAGGCTTCTTTGGTTTGATTGCTGATTAGACTGAACTGCAGAATTTTTTTTTAATTGCTGATTAGACTGAACTGCAGATTTTTTTTAATGGACATAAGTAAACACATCTCTCCCAATTTCTTTAGATCCATCCATCATTGGCAATGTCTATGCCAAATTGCAAGCTGCCTCCGACTTATTCTTGGCCATCATTACACTCTGACAGTTCCTGTTACTGAGATCAGATCTTAGCACCCAGAATCAGTCAGTGACCCAGAAAGGGAGATATTTTGTTTGGCTTCTTCTCATAACATTCATGAGTCTTGAACTTTGGATCAAAAAACACAAGTACTACAGTTTCCTCTGTTGGCTCCCTGACAAAGAATTGCTTTTATTAGAAGACCTGTATGTATATGTTTGCCATAAATGTGGTTTATGCTGTCATAGGGAGATTTTTATTGGTAGTATTTTTGCTGCACTTGCCTGAAAAATAATTATTTTCAAAGAAAAGAAGAATTACATATCCAGTAAACTAAATAAGGCTTACTGTTTATTGGGGATGTCTGACAGCCCCTCAGAAAGTGAAAAAAATTTTCAAAGCAGTGAATGGAAAATTTATGTGCAAGTTTATTTGTAAAATAGATTTCAGGACATACTTCATCTTGGCATTCTTCTTGCCGATGGAAAAAAATTCTATTTCTTTTCAGAAGAAGAGTGTTGTGTCTGGTGGCTTCACTGGGACATGGTTACACTGCTCCTGAAACATACCTGGGTAGATAGATGCTTTCTAAAATGGTCTGGGGCATAATGAGACAGAGCAAATGATGACCCAGCATAGTGCCTAGTGCTATGGCTAGGCTGGGGTTGGAATATCCATAACTCAATTGCCGCACTCCCGAGGGGGCAAAAATCATCTGTTTGAATCAGTTTAGCATGTGTATTTTTAGTCTTTAAGTTTTCCAGCTCCAGGTCTAGCAGCCTTTGATCCTGTGATATGCCCCCCTACTCCAGGCTGATGGCGGGGCTTGTAGAGAGAGCTTATAGGCTGTAGATGGCGTCAGCAGCTTCTTCAGGCCGAGGGGGAAAGCATCCTTTGTTGAATCCTTTCTTTATTACATTGAGAAAGGCTGCAATTCCGAATTCACAGAAACCCAGGGCTTTCCTAATCTACTGAAAACATATACCTCGGTTTTTCCTGTCGAAAAAGCTAAAGCTGTTTTCAGAAAAAAGAACAGGGTGTTCACACCAGTAGAGTATCACTGGGCTATGTTTTGTGATTTTTTCCTTAGACTTAACCTTTCTGCCACCTAGACACGCCTCGTCCAGCCCCTGTCATTCGGTCCCCAGGGTATTGACCTCCCTCTTCTGGCCTTGTCACTACCTGCATTACCTAGGCCCACCACTCTGACATGTCGAACTGGTCCTCAAGGGGGCCCTGACAGCTGTTAGAGCGGAAAAAGCCCTTTAATTGGGGGGCGGGGGCTGGGTTCAAAGCCTAAGCCTCAGTTTCCTCATCTGTAAAATAAGACCCAGGGCTGGACTCAATGACATGTAAGGACCTTTCTAGTCTCCACCCTATGATGACGTCAGTGCTGGCCCTCTCTTCCCAATTGGACTAAACCCACAGAAGGATGGGAAGGCAGATGAGTGGGGGCGACATTATAGTCCTTCCTGGACACCAGTCCAACACCTTTCACCTAGGCAGCAGGCAGCCCCTGAAAGTGGAGGGAGGGAGGAAATACAAGGGAGAAAATATTTACTGTGCTAATGCAGAAGGTGCTTATCCCTCAACTTGATTCTGAGCTCCACGAGGGTAGACAGTGTGCTAGCCAAGTCTTGTATGTCCCCAGGGCTGGTAACTAGTATCAATACAGCAGCTGGAGATGGGGGCTGGGGGAAGGAGAATAGAGCTCTGGGCCTGGAGTAAGGAAGACCTGTGTTCAAATCTAGCTTCAGGCCCTTACTAGCTGTGTGACTCTGGGCAAGCCACTTCACCTGTTTTCCTCAGTTTCCCCAACTCTAAAATGAGGCTGATGACAGCGCCTGCCTCCCAGGGTGGCTGTTAGAGTCAGATGAGACGGCATGTAACAGAGCCCTCAGCACCGTGTCTGATGCATAGTGGGTGCTCTGCAAACCCTTATTCCAGCTCCTTCCCCTCCCCTCATTCCTGTATTGTCACATATCCTCACAACAGCCTAGGTAATGATATGGGTGGTGTTATTATACCCAGTCTACAGATGCAGAAGCTCAGGCTTACTGAGCTGAGGAGACTTGATATTGGTCCCAGGAAGTAAATGCTGGAAGTGGGATCTGGTCCCCACCCAGGTCTGTCCTGACTTCAGTTCCACCATTCATCCATTAGCACCCCATGGGGCCTGTACAAAACAGTCACTTGTCTAACCTCCTCTGTAAAATGGAGATTCTAAAGCACTTTCCTGGTGGGCTTGTTGGGGGGGCTCCCCTGAGGCCGTCTGTGTAAATAAGGAAGGGCCTTGCCAACCTTAAAGCCTTCATCTGACATCAGCTGTTTTCATTGCTGTTAATGGTGATTATTTGGAAAATTGGTGTAGAAAGAGGGAAGGAGAGAACATGGCATCATCCCCCTACACACACACACACACACACACACACACACACACACACACACTCACACCATACCTTAAAGATGGGTTCGGTTATCCACGCTAACTCTCATGATAAATAGCTTCCAGGAAAACCAAAGGACCAAATCCTGGTGTTCCACCAGAGGATGTGAGCTCTGTGTGTATGTGTGTATGTGAGGATGGAGGATGTTTCCGTCTTGGTCTTTGTGTTCCAGAGCCTGAGCCCCCGCAGGGGCTGAACCCCCAGCATTCCTGTCCCCACTGGGAGGGGGAGCCAGACTGTAACCATCTGGTGGCATCATCATCAGCTTATTTTTACAGTGACTCTGATAAAGAGCCAAGCGTTCCAGACCTTTCCATAATCTTTCACAAGACTGTGTGTGTAGGGGAAGGAGGACCCATTTTGATTTGCCTAAGGGAGATAAGCCAATCTCTAATGCTTTTCTGGGTTTGTTTTCTGTGAAGTCAAGTGACCTCAGCATTCTGATCTTACTGGAGTTCTTCCAGGCCTGCATTTGCCGATGCATTTATCCACTGGTTGTAAGGGCCCCTGCACCAAAGGCTCTCCCACTTACAAGGCTTATATGGACAGCTTCCTATGAAGGTGTGTCCCTTCCAGGGGAGTCTATTGCATGGTTAACCACTGCACACCTGCAGAGGAGGCAGCCAATTAGACCAGGGCACTCTGGAGGGAGGCTGGGAGATAACAAAATAACCCAGAATGGAAGAAGAAGGATTTGGGTATTAGCCGACTCTGAAAAGATCCACGCTTTACAAGATTTTCCACAGTGCATTGCCAGGCAGATGGGGATCAGTGCTCCCCCTAATCCTCTCCTGAGACAAGATGAACAGACCTCCAAGGACACACCCTGGGCCCTCCAAAAGTGGGCCTGGGCCTGGAGCTTCCTCATCCTTCCTCACCCAGGCCAGTTCTCATGGAGGAACAAGTCCACCAACATTAGCTGTGCTTTTTCTCTTAATCTGGTGATGGGATAAAGGATTAAACAACAGGACTGCAGGCAGATGGAACCTAGCCTGACTTCCCATGGGAGGACTGCAGATCTGAGCCCTGGGGCACCAGCCTGCATTTGGCTCTGGGACAAAAAGCGAGACCACCTGGGGAGTTGGGGAAAGCGAACTTGAGAAGTGAAAGAGGGCCCCATGAGCCAAACTGGAGGAGAGGAGCTGGGACTTGTCTAGTTTAATGAATGAATCTAGCAAACAATGTGCCCCCTCACTGGTGTGTATGAGTGTGTGTGTGTGACAGTGTGTGAGTGTGTATATGAATGTGTGTGAGAGTGTGTGTGAGTGTGAGTATGTGTGTATGAATGTGTGTGAGAGTGTGTGTGAGTGTGACTGTGTGAGAGATAGTGTGAGTATGTGTGTATGTGAGTGTGTGTGTGACAGTGTGTGAGTGTGTATATGAATGTGTGTGAGAGTGTGTGTGAGTGTATGTGTGTATGAATGTGTGTGAGAGTGTGACTGTGTATGAATGCATGTGAGAGTGTATGTGTTTGTGAGTGTGTGAGAGATAGTGTGAGTATGTGTGTATGTGAGTGTGTGTGTGACAGTGTGTGTGTATGAATGTGTGAGTGTGTGAGAGTGTGTGTATGTGTATGAATGTGTGTGAGAGTGTGAGTATGTGTTTGTGAGTGTGTGTGTGAGAGATAGTGTGAGTATGTGTGTATGTGAGTGTGTGACAGTGTGTGTGTGTATGAGAGTGTGTGTATGAATGTGTGTGCGTGTGTGTGTGACTGAAGATTCAGACATGCTGCCAGCACCCTCCCGGTTCTGGCAGCTTGAGACATAACTATGGCTGCCCTGCCCTGGTTACAGCTTTGTTGTAGAGGAAATAAAGGCCAGAGCCTACTTAAGCCAACAAAAGAGGCCACAGAATTCCTCTAACCTTGAGGAGGGAGCACTTAGCTTCATGCTCTCAAAACTCCATCGGAGTCAGAGAGGATTTCCACTCCCTAGCACTTCCTTGGTCCCAAGGAGGCCTGGGTGCAAGAGGGGTGCCCTCGCTGAGCCCTTGGTCACCAGGCCTGGTCCCAGCCTGCCCCATGCTGGGTCAGGGAGCTGGGAGCCCCAGAAGTCCTAAGAGGCCTGTGGAGGGACAGTGCTGTGTCTCAATGTCCCACAAGGGGCCACAGTTTCTAGAACAATGCCACTTCTCCCACTTTTATGTCTAAACACCTAGAGAAGGCCATAAACCAAAGGCACCTTCACTTCCTTTCCTCCCTCTCCAGAACTCTCTCTAGTCTGGGTTTTGAACTCATCATTCAACTGAAACTGGCCTGTCCAAAGGTACCAGTGATCTCTTAATCACCAAATCGAATGGCCTTTTCTCCATCTTCATCCTTCTTGACCTCTCTGGTACCTTGGACAACTATCAGATAGATGGAAGAACTATCTTCTTCCAGCCCAACAAAGGATGGTCTGTTTGTTGTGTGACCCAGGAATAGCCTAGCTAAGCTTGTCAAGGTTTATCTCCAGGTAAATTGATAGCCAACAAGCACAATATTGGTAAGCCACAAAGGGCTGAATTTTTTCGCTCCTATGAAGACTAAGGAATGAAGATGTTGAGATCTGAGCCAGTGGAGAAAAGGACTATTTTAGCTGGTACTTCTAATTCCTTTGCTTTCTTCCTGCCCTCAAGGACACTGACATGCTTACCTGTCCCATAAAACCTTTCATTTCCCATAGATGAACTCTTACAAATGACAACTTAATTTTCTCTTGGTTTGTATCATTAAGCACCATGCCTCATGGTACAATGGAAAGTGGCCCTGACCTGGAGTCCAAGGACCCCGGCTCAAACCTGATTCTGCTCTGACTGACTACCTGCTTGAGTCTGAGTAAATCACTCCATTTCTCATCCTGGGCTTCCTCCTCTGGAGACTCTCCCCAGTCCGCATTGATGTCCCTGTGCTTTGTAGTTTCTTGGGCATAACTCATTTGGCATTACTACCCATGAGGTTCCTTGATGCTGTTACGGGGACACTCAGTGACACCACTGGGAAATATCTGGTCACAAGCCCAGCCTGGAAACCCACAGTCTGCTCCTAAGCTGGAAGCCAGACCTACACCCTAACTTTTGTTTCCTGAGCCCCTTTTTCCCCCTTTATCAATGTTTTTTTGTTTTCCATTAAAAATATCACCAGTATTGAACATTTCCTTTATTCCCTCCAATTTCTCTTTCACCTTACACTGCTCAGAGCTCACGAGTTGTTAGCATGTGTGCATGTCTGTTTTATAATTCAGACAGCTTCCATGTCGTACTTGCTGGCTATCAATTTATTTTGATTGATAAAAAGGGGTTAATAAAAAACACCTTAGAAATAAAAACCAGGTGACGAGCAATATATCCTTCACGATGCCTTCTTTAGACTGTGTAAAGAGAGCAAGCTTTTTACTTCTCCTCGATAAGTCTTCTTATTGTCTATACCTAGTATGTCATTTATAATCCTTTTTATTTCCTCCCCCCACACTAAGGCAGCATCAGTCATATTTCCACATGGTATTTCCCCCTTACTATGTGGTGAGAACTGAGAGGCAAAAGATTCCAACTATAATTTATATGAAAATACATGCAAAAAAATGGATTAAATAACACACCCGACCTGACTTCAGACTCATGGAAATAAGAACAGCTTAAATGAGATATAAAACCTCATGCTAACAATGCCATCTTTTGCTCAGCTGGAATGTGACATTGGGGACGCCGGGCATTAGCGATATGGACAAAGTGGTCAAGAGAGATTGGCAATCAGCACAATCAATGTTTGACTGTAGGGATGTAAATAGGAGCTGAGAGGTCATTTTAGAACACACCTTAGCTTCATGGCTGTTGTTTCCTTCTAACAATAATTCTTAGGAAGCATATAAAAGAGAGCATTCTGAACAATCCCTGTGTTTTCTAAGCACTGAAGCATTTAGTATTGAAGTTACCAATTTAGACCAGGGAAAGGGTTCAGCATGGAGGCACAATCCCCATGCAGTCTTGTCAAAATCTCCAGTCAGCCAGTAAGCATCACAAAACAGGCCCAAATCCAATAGCTCTGTCTCTCTCTAATTCTTGAAGCGCTCCCTTACACACAACAGTAGGAAGCAGAGTAACCCGGGAAACTTGGCTTGAAATGACAAAGACAGGAAGCTTCTTGCTTTAAAATTTCCCACTGGCTTCTCCCAGCTGGAAAGATCTACCTTAACCCAAGTGAACATTATACTTCAGGAAATGCAACACTAGTTTATGTCATTAAGAAATACATGATCTGTAATAAATGTCTTGCAACAAGATGGGAATTCTAGGCTACCCATGTGGATAACCATCTCCACTGGCAAAGCTTCAACTCTGAATCCTCCTGGGATAAAGCCACCCACTCCATTCAGTTACATGAGGCCAGAACCAGGAGCCATTTAGGCTTGGCCTGGCAATAAGAGTTGTCCCAGGGGGGTATGAGCTGCCTTGGGAGGGAGTGGCTTCCCCTTGCTCAAAGTTCTTCACATAGATGCTGGATAACCTTTAATTGGAAATGTGAGAGTGAGGATTCTTTTCACATCTAAGTTGGACTAGAGAGTTACAGAGATCCTTCTTCCCTCTCCTAGATTCTATGGTATTGTGATTGGTATTGGTATGGCATTGTGTCCTGGAGTTAATAGGGATCTAAGAAGGTTTATTGATCAAGTGAATGACCTGGTCAGACATGGACTTTAGGAAGATCTCTTTGGCCTCTGTATAGAAGAGGGAGATGCTTGAGGGAGGGAGTTCCAATAGGAGACTTCTATGATAGTCCAAGCAAGAGGAGACAAGGGCCTACATTAGGGCAGTGGATGTGTGAGCAATGAGAAGGGAACAATCATTGGAGATGTTGTGGAGAAAGAATTGATGAGTTTGGGTCACTGACTGGATTTGTGGGGTGAGCAAGAATGAAGAATTGAAGATGACAATGAGATGGCAAAATTGCATGATGGGAAGGAGGTTTGGTGACTTCAACAAACACTAGAAAGTGTGGAAGAGCAGTGGGGTTGTTTTTTATGTATTTTTTAAATTAATTAATGAAATTTTATTTTTTAGTCTTCAACGTCCATTTCCACAAAATTTTGAGTTACAAATTTTCTCCCCGTCTCTCCCCTACCCCCCATCCCAAGATGGCAAGAATACTAAATACCCATTTCCCCAATCTGCTCTCTCTTATGTCCCCATACCCCGCCCCCCCTTTACTTTCTTGTGGGGTAAGATGAATTTCTATACCCCATTGCCTGTATATGTTATTTCCCAGTTTCATGTAAAAACAATTTTTAACACTTGTTTTTTAAACTTTGATATCCAGATTCTTTCCCTTCTTCCTTCCTCACCCACCTCCACTGGGAAGACAAGCAATTCAATATAGGTTATCCATGTGTAGTTATGCAGAACATTTCCATAGTGGTCATGTTGTGAAAGACTGACTATATTTTCCCCCATCCTATCCTCCCCTTCATTTATTCTATTTTCTCCTCTGAACCTGTCCCTTTTCAAAAGAGTTTGCTTCTAACTACCCCTTTCCCATAATCTGCCCTCCCTTGTATCATCCCCCTCTTATCCCCTTTATCCTTACTTTCCTGTAGGGTAAGATACCCAATTGAGTGTGTATGTTATTCTCTCTTTAAGCCAAATCCAATGAGAGTAAGGTTGACTCATTTCCTTTCCCCTTCCTGCTCTTCCCCTCCATTGTAACAGCTTTCTCTTGCCTCTTTTATGTGAGATAATTTACCCTATTCTATTTATAATTTACCCTATTCTATCTCTCCCTTTCTCCTTCTCCCAATATATTTCTCTCTCACCTCTTAATTTTATTTTTTAGATATCATCCCTTCATATTCAACTTATCTGTGCCCTCTGTCTATGTATACATGTATACATATATACACATGCATATATATACATATGCCCACCTATGCATACATATATATATGTATCCATATATATACATGTATATTCCCTTCAACTATCCTCATACTGAGAAAAGTCTCATGAGTTACAATTATCGTCTTTCCATGTAGGAATGTAAATAGTTCAATTTTAATAAGTTCCTTATTATTTCTTTTTCCTGTTTACCTTCTCAAGCTTCTCTTGCTTCTTGTATTTGAAATTCAAATTTTCTGTTCAGCTCTGATTTTTTCATCAAGAATACTTGAAAGTCCTCTATTTCACTGAATGACCATATTTTCCTCTGAAGCATTATACTCAGTTCTGCTGGGTAGATGATTCTTGGTTTTAATCCTAGCTCCTTTGACCTCTGGAATACCATATTCCAAGCTCTCTGATCTCAATGTAGAAGCTGCTAGATCTTGTGTTATCCTGATTGTATTTCCACAGTACTCATATTGTTTCTTCCTGAGTGGTTATAATATTTTCTCCTTGACCTGGGAACTCTGGAATTTGGCTAGGATATTCCTAGTAGTTTTCTTTTTGGGATCCTTCTCAAGAGGAGATCAGTGAATTCTTTCAATGCCTATTTTGTCCTCTGGTTCTACAATATCAGGGCAATTTTCCTTGGTAATTTCTTGAAGGATGATGTGTAGGCTCTTTTTTGATCACGGCTTTCAGGTAGTCCAATAATTTTTAAATGATCTCTCCTGGATCTATTTTCCAGGTCAGTGGTTTTTCCAATGAGATATTTCATATTGCCTTCTATGTTTTCATTCATTTGGACTTGTTTTATAGCATCTTGATTTCTCATAAAGTCATTAGCTTCCATTTGCTCCAATCTAATTTTGAAGGCATTATTTTCTTTAGTAAGTTTTTGAAATTCCTTTTCCATCTGGCTCATTTGACTTAAGGCATTTTTTGTCCTCATTGACTTTGGGCCTCTTTTGCCATTTGAGTTATTCTATTTTTAGGGTGTTATTTTCTTCAGTATTTGGGGGGGGGTCTGTTGACTTGCTTTTCATGATTTTCTTGCATCATTCTCATTTCTCTTTCCAATTTTTCCTTTACTTCTCTTACTTGATTTTCAAAATCCTTCTTGAGCTCCTCTATGCCCTGTAACAGTTAGTATTTTTCTTGGAAGCTTTTGATGCAGGAGTTTTGACTTTGTTATCTTCTTCTGTTTCTATGTTTTGATCATCTTTGTCTCCAAAAAATGATTCTATAGTTTGATTTCACTTCCTCTCTTTGCTCATCTTGCCAGCCAATTACTTGACTTTGAGCTCTTTGCCATGGTAGAACTCTGCTTTCAGAGTGGAGAGTGCTGTGTCCCAAATTTCTGGGGTTTTGCACAGCTGTTTTCAGAGTTTATTCAGGGTACCTGCCTCCAAACTGTGAAGAAGACTCCCTCTCCACAGCCTTAACAAGTTCTGACATGCTAGCACTCCTTACCCCAGGACTACCACCCAAGATTGTGAGCCAGATCCAAGCAAGGCAAAGCAAGAAAATCTTTCCTCACCACCAGCAGAGATTCCTGCAATTGCCCTCTGGACAGTGGCTTGGTCCCCCTTCAATCTGTAGGCCTGGAGCTCAGGAGGTACCTGCCACCACAGTCACCTCCACCCTGGGGGCAAGGACCTGAACAGCTCTTGTCTTGCCTAGTTCCAATAGAGTTCCCCACTGACCTTTTAATTTTTCTTTGGCATCTATGGGTTGAGAAGTCTCAAAGCTGCCACAGCTGCCAGTAAATCAGTCCCCTGAAGTCTGCTCTGGATGGTCTGTGCCACTGGTCTGGACCAGCGAGGCTCATGCATGACTGTGCTCTGCGTCCAGTTTGGTGTGGTAGACCCTTTCTGTTGGCTTACTAGGCTGCCTTCAGGAGGAGATTTGTTTCTGTCTGTTACTTTGTGAGTCCTGTAGCTCTAAAAAAATTTTAGAGTAATTTTTTACAGGCATTGGAGGTGGTTGGAGTAGAAGCTTAAGCAAGTTCCTGCTTTTACTCTGCCATCTTGGTTCCACCCTGAGCAGTGGGTTTTAAAATTTTATTTAAAAATTTTTGAGTTTCAAATTTTCTCATATCTTCCAGTCCCTTATCCACCCATTGAGAAGACAAGCAACATGATACTCATTATACACATAAAGTCGTGAAAAACATATTTCCCTATTAGCTATATTGCAAAAAAAAAAATGAAGCAAGACAAAAACACCTGGCACTTTTGGCACTCTATCCACTGTGCTACCTAGGTTACAGTATCTGTATTTTTCCACACTCCCTCTGTCATTTGTAATCTTCCTTTTTTGCCATTTTATCTAATTCTCTTCTCCATAGATCTGACAGGTAAACTATGCCTCGATCTCCTAATTTGCTTATGGTATCACACTTTATGTCTAAATCATGTACCCATTTTGACCTTTTCTTGGTATATGATGAGGGATGTTGCCCTATACCTAATTTCTGCCAGATTGCTTTCCACTTTTTCCAGCAGTTTTTGTTGAAATGTGAGTTCTTGTCCCAAAAGTTTAGATCTTTGGATTTATCAAAACTAGAATGCTGTGGTCATTTACCTCTATATATTATGTACTTAATGTATTCTGCTGATCTACCGCTCTCTTTCTTATCCAGCCCCAGATTATTTTGATGATTATTAATTTGTAATGTAGTTTGAGAATTGGTGTTGCTAGGTCATCTTCCTTCACATTTTTTCATTGATTTCCTAGATATTCTTGTCCTTGTATTCTTCCAGATGAATTTTGTTATTATTTCTTCTATCTCTAGAAAATAATTCTTTGGTAGCTTGATTGATATGGCACTGAATAAGTAAATTAATTTATGTAGAATTGTAATTTTATTAAATTGGCTCAGTATAAAGTCAATTTACTAACAGCTCTCTTGAGGACTGCTGCTGTGAATAACTTTAAGGGTCTAATCGCATAGTATAATGAACTCTCCATTTAGCAATAAACTAAAGAATAATATTCAAGAAACTAAAGCATAACTTTCACAACAACATAGCATAACAACTTATTCCTAAGGTGGTCACATAGTCTTAAACAAAACATATCATTCAGTATATCTTATAGTAATCTTTAAGGGGTAGCAGAAAATACAAACACCACCTACCCCTAGATCACAGTAAATTACAATCTCCTCAGTCAATACAGAGAATCCAAGTAAAGTCCTCTTTCATCTTGACTTGAGGCTGGTTTCCAATCATCCTTAAAGGGTAGCAGAAAGTACAAACACCATCCACTCCTAGGTCACAGGAAGGTACAAATCTCATCAGTCAATATAGAGGTCCAAAGTAAAGTCCTCTTTCATCTTGACTGGAGGATGGCTTCCAAATCCCATGGCTCCTTCTCCATGGGCTGATTGTTCCCAATTCTTGTCTGAATTCACATGTAGGCACCTCTCTGCTCCTGTTCCATATCTCAGTTCCCAGAGACTGCTCCACTACAAAGTCTTCACAGTTTCTGATTCTGGGAAAGTAAAGCTAAACAGGGCTGCAATAATATTTACACATATTACCAGCACTATCATTTCAATTCATTTTCTGTCTGAGAAACCAATACAGAACAACAGAATGAGCACCAACATCACATTCTCTTGGTTCTGCTCGCTCCCATCCCTGCTCATGCTATTATCTGCTTCTTCCTGTTCCACCCTTTCTGCAAGCTCCTCCCACCATGGGTTCCCATGTGATTATATTTAGCCTAAGGTCAGGGAAGATCTTCAAACTCCTGTAGGCCTATTAAGGGCAACTGTTTCTTTAGCATCAAGCACCCTAGCATTCCCAGGGTGGTTGCCAACACAGGTTCTTAGATCTGCTTTTCTAAAGGAAAGCAACCCAAAATGGGTTAGCAGTGTTACTTTAATCAATCAAACATATATTGTTTACCTAGTTCAGGGGAAAAAGGTCAGCACCCCAAACTTCTGAGTATATAGACAGAAGTTACAAGACAGAGAAACAGATCAAGCAGACAGGCTTCCAAACTGTCCAACCATTACATCCATACCAAATCACAGTTACCAGAGAGGAAAGCATCAATATCTGGGTTTTCAAAGCTGGGGGGGGCTCCCAACAGCTACCCAGAGTCTCATCTGGCTAAATCACACAACAAATCACACTTCTCAAAGTGAGCCCCAAAGCAAAGCCTCATAACAGGGATTATATAGCCTTCTCCTGGGTCAGAGAATGTAACCACCCTCTTGACCCACTGCCCAATCACACAGCATCAAGGTGTGGGCATTCCTGAAAACCAAGCCTCCTGCCACAGGCTCCATGTGACCACATGCAGCCTATTAGAGGGCAGAGTATATTTTCAAATCAAGGAAGGTTCTCTGAGTCTCTTAAGCCTATCAAAGGGCCTAGGGGCAGGGAAGATCTTTAAATATGCACCTCCAACCATGATAGCAGTTTTCATTACCTTCTCCTTTAGCTTTCTCATACAATCTCTAAGTGAGTACCAGGGTCTGTCTCCACCAGGCCACACAGAGTCAGTGGGATATCACTTTCTGCATCCCTCTGAAGCCAAAGCTAACACATTAATTCTGGTGAGGCCTCCTCACATATGGTGATCCCTGAAAGCTTGGTGTACAAAAGGATTCTGACTGATACTTATGAATTTTAAGCAGTACTCACTGTCCAGTGTTATTTCTCCGGCACCTTCATTAGTGATTCTTACTATTCAAGACACTAAAGACTCCCCCATTCTTTGGGTGAATCTACTCAATATTTCAATGATCTCCTTTGAGTGAAATCCTCAATTATCTCCCTGGACTCTGGCCCTGGAGGTTCTCCTGCTTCTTCCTCATATGGGGAGAACTTCTACATTAGAAGACTCTTCATCTAACCTTGTTCCATTCTCCTCATACACATTCTCCTGGCAGCTGTCCAGCCTGTACAAAAGCTGCATGCACATTCCTTCTGCTAGGTTTTTGCTTCCTTTTAGCTACATGAACAGTAGCTTGTTCCTGGACCACCTGAGTCCCTCCAGTTTGCTCTTCTGAATGCTGCGACACAGAAGAATCCTCAGGCAAACCAGCCAACATCCTAGCCATCCGAGCTCTTTCCTCCAGCAGCTTATCCCTACTTTCACACATAAGACAATAACTTGTTAGCAGGACCCAGCCTCTCCTGCACACTCCTGCCAGTTCTTTGCCTGGTTCTATGGGTATTCCTTGCAAATATCTTTCCAAATCTCTGAGTTCTCCCTCTTTTAGCCTTGGTTCCCAGTTTTCACAGGGCCCTGTGCCCATTCTCTGGCTAGAGAGGAATAAGGCAAATCCTCCCATCCTAGGATAGCCATTTCTCCCTCTAAAGCCCCCCTGCTTTCAAATAGAGGCCTGACATTTTGTGATCCCACCCTCATTGCCAAATGTATCAACAATGTAATATTCACAATGCCTATGGCAATTATAAATATGCTGATGTGGTTATTAATCACAAAATATACCAGGCTCTCTACATGGGGGGTAAAGCTAGAACATTTATTAAAATACCAGAAAACTGAGTCCCAAAACCAGAAAGTCAAAGCCATCACAGTAGTTACGAAATTGGCACATTTAGTTAACATAGTAAGCACCCACATTCTCAAGCCTTTAAAACAGGACAGGCTACCTCAGGCAAAGGTCCTCCTTTTCCCACTCACAGCAACTGCTCAGCATCCAGGAAGCACGCTCCCAGCAGCTCGCCCCCCCCCCCAAGTTCCTGTCCCTGGCAGACCTCAGCAGGAGTCCTTAGCAAAAATGCTGGCTGGCTCAAAAAAAGGGGTTCGCCGTCCGCCTCCACCTCAGCTGCTACCACTACTGCCACAGCTGCCTCTGCTGGCTTGGCTTCTGCTTCCTCTTGCCCCACCCCTTCCTGCTACGTCAGCAAGTCCAGCAGGGCATGGAAGATCTTTAAATCTCATAACCCTTACAGTTTCCAATCAAAGATTCTTGATACAATCAAAGGTGAGGGTCTAAGGCACTCAATTAGCTAAACCTCAATCCAGAAAAACAGTAACAAAAATTCTATTTTGCTTGCCATTACACTCAGCCTACTCATGAGCAATTAATATCTCTCCAACTGTTTAGATTTGTCTTTATTTGTAGAAATTTGTTTTGTAATTGTGTTTATATAGTTCCAGGAAGCAATGGACTTTTTAGGGGGGGAGAATTAATTCTGTTTTGGACTTGTTAAGATATAGAACATTCAGTTCAAAATGCCCAAAAGGCAACTGGTGATGTAGGATTGGAGTTCAAGAGAGAGAAAATGGTTGGATAAATAAGAGTCATACATAGAGATTATTATAATTAAACTAAAGAAAGCTAATGGTATCACCAAGAAAGAGAAAGTAGAGAGAAAAGAGGAGAGTCATTGGAACAAAGCTTTGAGATATGCCTGTAGTTAGGGGTAGAGTATGGATAACGATCTACCAAAGAGACTAAGCAGTGATTAGATGAGTGGTCAGATGGACAGCAATAGAACCAAGAGAAAGCAGTGTTAGGAAAATTTGGAGAGAAAAGAAAATCCATGAGGAAAGAGGGTCAACAGTGCCCAGATCTTTCTAGGGTTCCATGTTCAGTTTATTGATTCCATACTTTTTACTGTGCCCACGGTCTCCATTTACTCATGAAATTTCTTAGTCCCATATATCATCTCAGTGCCAAGCTCTCTGTTCCTTCTAAGGTGACAATTAAATAGCTTGATAAACAACTCTGATAATAGTCTCAAAAGAAAAGCTAAAGGAGACTGACAGGTCCCTCTCTTTCCTCCTAGGTAATGTATATATTTTAGGTCTTCAACACATAGTGTAATAAATCCAAATAATGGTTATAATTTGGGGAATGGAATATCGTAACTGACCAATGGAGGAGATAATTTTTGACAGGAAGGGATTTTTGGCTTGTTCAAATTATACTCTATTCCCTTTTCTCTATCCACTTAATAGCCAAGAATAAATTCAAAACCAATGATATTAATTGTAGTTGCCTGACTCTTGAATTTGGAAAAGATGCCTCAAACCATCAGTCAACAAGCATTTACATTTCTTTAGTGTGTTGGCATAGTACCAGATACTAGGAAAGCAAAGACCCAGGAAATGATGAGATCCCTTCTTATCTAGGCAAATCTTTGGCTCCATCCTTAATTACAGTCATTTGTTGAGTGGTTTTCTGGAAGAATCTCAAGGTACCAAAGCCCTGATTTTTTTCTTCCTCTTCAACCAAAACTTTCCTAATCTAGTCCTATCGTTCATTCCCAGTCTTCTATCCACTACTTCTTCCTTTGCTAGAGTGAATCTAATAAGAGAAAATGGAATAGAAATAAATGTAAAAGTCTTACACTTGGATTTCTGTAACAAGCACAAGATGAGTTCCGGAAGTAGCTCATCTGGAAACATGGAAAGCTCTGGAGACACTAATAGACTTTCATCTCAATATGAGTAACCCCTGTGATATGGTAGTCAATGAAAGTTTGGACTGCATTCTCAAAAGTGCAAACAGTTTGGATGGGTGTCGTTATTGGCTCACCATGCTCTGCTCCCCCCTAGCATATCTGGAACACATCTGGAGTGTGGTGTTTGCTTCTGGTGCCACATTGAAGAGGCCAGTGAGCTGGAAGCTATCTAGAAATGGTTCATGCCATATGAAGACTGGCTGAAGAGCCTGAGGAAGAGGAGTTCGGGAGCTCATGAAAGCTCTCTTGAAATACTTGACTCTCTTGGGAAAGGGGGAAGGAATGCCTTCTGCTTGGTCCCAGAAGGCAGAATCAGGAACAAGGCATGAGAGCTGCCAAGAGGCTGATAGAGGTTGGATGGATGCTGCTGAAAGCGTCCTAACCATGATCTTGATGCCAGCACAGAAGAGGTCTTCAAAGGCTGAAATGTTGCAGGGGGTATTGCTGGCTGGCGCTTGAGCAGGACACCCCTGCACTGAGGTGCCTTCCAAGGCTGACTTCTGCAATGCTGCAGGTGATAGGTTGTACCCTGCTGGACCAAACCTGTGAAGCTTGTGAGTGGAGGCAGCCATGCCAGCCTGTGGGCCCTGGTGAAGAGTCTAAACTCCACCTTATTAGAATAATCCTAGCCATACTCCTTAAATGTGTGATGCAGCCTGGCAGAGAAGGGAAAGCACTCAGAAAGAGCTGCATTCAGATCCTGCCCTGCCATGTGCCCTCAGGCCATCTACCTAACCCCCTCTCTGGCTCCAGCTCCGAGGTGGTCTCTAAGGTCTCTCTTGGTTTTAGACTGCCCATTGGCCCACCATTCAATCAGCGTTTCTTGAGCACTTCCCCTTTGCCAGGACTGAGCTAAGGAGCAGGGGATACAGAGACCCCATGAGGCTCCTGCGTCTTAGACAAGTTACTCTCATCATTCTCTAAGCTGATGAAATCATAGCTCTTCTGTCATGTACAAAGTCATCCACGTGGGCCAGCACAGTCAGGAGGAAGGCCTGTGTGCTCCACTGCCTCCTCTTCCCTCTACTTCATTTCTAAGAGCCACTCTTCATGCCATAACCACGTGCTCGTGAAATTATCGCCAAGCATTTATTAAGCACCTACTGGAGATTAGAAGGACAAAAGAAAACAACAAGGAAAAAAAGCAAAAACCAGAGTCAGCCCCAGTTCTCCAAGAGTTTCCATTCCAGGAGGGAAGCAGCAGGTGCACTGGCCAAAGAAATGCAAACGGGGCACACGCTGTACTGAGCCCTAGGGACAGGAACACTGCCTGCCCTCGAGAAGCTTCCATCCCCCTCACATGTGCACAGAGGAGGTCATGGAGGGTGCATGGTCTGAGGGCCAGAGGGAGGGGCACTGTGACTCAGGAAATGCCTGAAGAGAGGCCTTCTGAAGCCAGCCAGGTGTCTCCAGAAGACCAGGGGACAGCCTGGGTGAGGGGGGTGAGGCGGAATATCATTGAAAGGAGAAGCACGTGGGCCAGACTCGTTCAGAGCAGAGTCAAGGAGGGCAAGCTCAGTAAGACGAGAGTCTGGGGCTTCCCCTAAGGGCAATGAGAAGTCCCTGAAGCTTCTTGAGTCATGGAGTGGCACCGTCAGACTTGGGCTCCATTCATGGCCATCATCCTCCAGCAGGCGCTGGTCATCTCTTGCCTCCTAATTGGTCTTCCCAGCTCTTGTCTTTCCTCTCTACAATCAGTCCTCAACATAACTGCCGAACAATCATCTTCCTCTTGGCTCCCCAGTGCCTGTGGGATGAAATGCAGATTCCTCAGGCTGGCTTCTGGTCCTTTGGGATGGAAATCTCAACTGCCTTTTCAGCTTTCTCTTACCTTTCCACTCTACCTCCCACACTGTGTTCCATCCAAATGGCCTCATAGCTCCATCCAAACTTGACAGTCCTCTGTGGCTTCTCTTCCTTTAGACAGGCTGTGCCCCATGCCTTATCTGCCTCTTAGAATCCTGATCTTCCTTTATGTTTCAGCTTGAATGACAATTTCTCTGGAAAGTCTTCCTTGATACCCCCAAACCTCCTCTCAGGCCCCAGAAAAGACAACCCAGGACCTTAGGCCAACATTCCCCTACCTGCTACTTCAGGGCAGATAAGCCCAAGAGACAGAGAATAACAGGGTCCTCTCTCTTGACCCACCCCAAACTGGGGTTCAGGGCAGCAATACCTGGGGTGATATGACATGGCAGCTGCCTCTCCAGGTGCTACAGCTTCCATCTCCATAGCTATCCAGAATACTGAAGACCCAGGAAAGAATGCTCATCACCGAGGCCTTGGCACCATCAGACATTCCACATCAGAAATGGATATATGGTCTGATCAGTGGAAATTACATTAAAGAAATGTTCTGACCCCTGCTAGGCCACTGCAGCCTCAAGATTCCAGGACCTTTCCGTCTGCTCTGTGACTGAAACTTCTTCAATGCAGGCACCCTGCCCAAGCCCCAGCCCCACTTTGCCCCATTAGAAGTTGAGCCCCTAAAGGACAGAGGCTGGCTTGGGGCTCAGTGCTTGGCACCCTGGGCTTAATAAAGGTTGGTCATTCATTCATTCATCCATTCATGCAAGCATCCATACTCTCCTTCTAAAAGGCTTTGTATTGACTTGTCTGTGTATGTGCAGTTTTCTCTGGCAGAAGGTTTCATAAAGGCACACTTGATTTGTGCCTTTCCACCCCCAGTAGCTAGCACGGGGTTTAGCATGTAGAAGATTAATACATTTTTATAGGCTTTAAGTTATTTGTGGACTAATGACAATAATATTGAATGAAGTCCTTGGGTACAAGGACCCTGGAGCTGAAGAGAACATTGGAAACCACCTCATTTTACAGACAAGGGAGTTGAGTCCCCACAGAGGTAAACGACAGGTGGCTGTGAAGTGGGGGAGGGGGGGTTGGGCACAGGCTCTTTCCAGTGCACCACACTGAGTCCATACTCAAGTAGGTGACGCAGCAAAATGGTCACATGACACATTTCTAAAGTGCAGTACTGAGGAAGAAACCACCCAGGACTCCAGAAGGCGACTCCATCTTAAAGACTCTCAGAGCACTCTAGTAAGATGGAAGGCCTTTCCAGTGCCTGACTGTGTTCTGAGCTCTGTTAGATTGGATATGACCTGCTTGTTTGACCAGAGCCCAGGAACAGATGGCATGCTAAGCAAATCCTCCCCAGGCCAAAGCTGTAAGGAAATCCTCCTGCTGAGCTTAGAGGTCAGGGCTGATACCTCCTTCAGAGGGGGGAGCATGGGTGGGTGGGTGCATTTAATAAATGCTGGTCGACTTATGGCCGTCCACCTGCTGAGAAGAAAGAGAACCCACCATTCCACTTGCTCTTGTGAGGCTATCTCTTTAGATCTTGCTGCTCCCCTTCCTCCTTAGCTTTGGCAGACCCTAGCTCTGTCTGCACCCAGACATCTCTTCTCCAGGATAAATAGCCACAGCTGCCTGTGCTGATGCACACACTGTGATAAGAAGGAAGGAGAAAGACCACAGCCAGTGTAACATCCACAGCAGAGCAGAGGCCGACCAGGTCAGAGGGCAGCCTTGATCAGAGGCTTATCAATGCTACAGAGAGCTGAAGTAAGGCAAGTGGCAAACCCTTGGTTTCCCCAAATTAGCCCCATGTTCCTACAAAATGGCAGCTCCCAAGGTTGAATTATCCCCCCAATCCTATTGTCCACAAACCACTCATTTCAACAACCATTACGCACCTGCTATATATGCCACACCCTGTGCACATTTAGGAACAAAGACAGAAAGGAAACAAGCCCTTCCCTCAAGGAGCTTAAGCTCTAGGGCCACATCCTCACGTCTGCCCACACAGTGGCGAATCCAGTATCACTACATATTTTAAATGCCGCTGATTAGGAAAAGGAAAAAAGGGCAGCAATACAGTATGGTGAAGAATGAGCTGGACGGGATGTCCGGGGACCCGGGGTCTAGTCTCTACTCTGCCACAAAGCAACTGCGTGACTTTAGCCAGGTCATTTCTTCCCTCGCTGTAGCTGAGGCTGTTTCTTCAGCACCCGGGAGGTCCCGTCCACCTCTGCAGCCCTAAAAAGTAGTAGATGGTAAGACACTGGAGACGAGAAAGAAGATGGGGAGGAAGAGGGGAAGGAGAGGATTGGAAGAGGGTGAAGACGGACAGAAAGTTCTCACTTATGTAAAGTCAGTGAGTCTGAGAGAAGGGGGAGGGGCTTGTTGGACTTTCCCAACCCCTGGGAGTTCCAGCAGGAAGTCAAGTCACTTACTAAACCTTTTCTGGGCCGGGTTGGGGGTGGGGGTGGGGGGGAACACTAGGAAAGTGTCTGGGAAGCTTCGCAGAAGCAAGGCGCGCGTGGGGATGGGGAAAAGTCCTTCAAGGCTCAAGGGCATCCGTCCCAACTCCCCCTATTTGAGGGGAGAGGGAGGGACCCGCCCCAGGTGACCTGGCCGGACAAGGTGGCTTTCCTGCTGGGTCCCTGGAGATTCCCAGGCGCGCTGAGCAGCCCAGAAGGTGACCCAGGTAGCAGGTGCCAGCCTTCAAACCCAGCACAGCCATGTGCCCGGCTGGGTGGGGTCAGGTCCCCGCCCCTCCCAGCAGCCCCCAAGGAGGCTCTCGACAGGAGGCAAGGAAGTGACTGGGATCCAGCCTCCCCCTCCCCCATTGGACCCCGGGTTGGCGCTGACCCCGCCTCTGGCACGTGGGGGTGGGGCCTGGAGGGGGCACGCGCAGCCGTGTGGGAGGAGCCTCGGGGGCGGGGCGAGGGGGCGTGTCCAGAAGGAATGGAGGGCAGGGCCAGGAGGGGACCGCGCTCAGGACCCGCGGGCTCGGCCCGGAGTGCATGGAGCGGGGCGCACAGTCTGGCCTGAGGCGGCGGCCTGCGGAAGAGGAGTGGGGCGGTCGCGGGGACGCGGTGAGGCGCGGTGGGGCCCGGGGCTGGGGCGGGCTCGGGGGTCCCGGAGCCTCTGGGGGCCGTCCGAAGTTCGGCCTTTCCCCTCTGGCCGCCGGGGGCCGGCGGGGCTGGGTTCGGTCCGGGGCTCCCTCCCCTTTCTCCTCCTTCCTCTATGCTGTGAGTGGGGCTTGGCCGGCCTCTCCGGACATGGGCCGGCCTTCCTGCACATGGGCCGGCCTTTGGAGCTGGGCCGTGGTCGGAAGCAACTCCTAGCGTTTCCGGTCATCAGTGACCCTCCCCCAGGCTCGGGCCATCCACCCCAACCCCCAGCCGAGGAAACCCCAGGAGCTGTGAGGGGCGTGGGGTCCCCGCTATGGAGGAGGGGTCAAAGGTGAAAGGAGGAGCAGGCGCGGACCCGAAGACACCCGGGGAGGGGCCTTTAACCTGCCCGGCATTGGAGGCCGCAGGCGGCGCCTGCCGGGCCTGGCCTCGCTCCTCCACGCCTGGGCTCCTCGAGGGCAGGCTCCGGCCCCTCGTGGCCAGCCCAGAAGGAGCGTCCCGCGGCCCCCCCGGGGCGGGGCGGGGGGCCAGACAGCGCCCGGCGGGGCCCGGCTCAGCACGGACAGGCCAGAGACCCGGCCCAGGCCGCGAGACCCGGCCGGGCCCAGCTCCCTGCCCCGTGAGCCGGGCCGCCGCCGGTCTCCAGGTCGTTATTGTCGCCCAGGAACAAGAAAGTATCAAGCTTCACATTGCAAGAAAGTATCCAAAGTGTATCGCTGTGGGCTGAGTCTAGGAAACACTCCGCCCCATCGGACCATTCCTGCCCTCGCTGCGCTTAGTTACCTTGTTCCTGAAAACATCCTAGGCTATGTATGCCCTGCTATTAGGGGATACTGTTTTACATTTTCCGAGGGAGTCGATCGACACACAAGATACATGCAGAGTAGATGGAGGGGGAAACTGAATCCTGGTCAGGACAGAGAAAGTCACCTTGGAAGTGCGCTCTGCCGGAGCTCCATTGGGCATATTTTACAAACTATAACTTGGAATAATACAAATTTGAATACCGTTTTAGGGGGTGGATCATTCACACTAAACAGGACCTAGCACTTCAGAAGGGAAGGCACTGGCCGCTAGCAGGACCAGGAAAGACATCTTATCCGAATCTTGGAGGATAACGGGGACTCCTGGGCAGTTGTGACGAGGGAGGGCATTCCAGGCTGGGGCACTGCCAGTACAAAAGTGTGGAGATGGCAGATGGAATGTCAAGTGTGAGGAACAGGAAGTAGGTCAGTATGGCCAGACCACTGAGTTCATAGAGGGGAATAATATGTAATAAGATTGCAAAGGGGCCTGGTCCTGCAGAGCTTTAAATGCCACTAGAATTCATGGAGAGAGAGAGAGAGAGAGAGAGAGACAGAGAGAGAGAGAGAGACAGAGAGAGAGAGAGAGAGAGTATGTGTGACATGGTCAGGATCTCCCTGAAAGAAAATTCCTTTTGCTAAAATCTGGAGAAGGGATCAGATTAGGGAGAGAAAGGAAGCCTCATTAGGAAGCTATTAAAATAGATAGTCCAGGTGCTGGGTGCTGAGGATCTGCCCTCAGGTGGTGGCCTCGAGAGTGGAGAGAAGGGAACCAGCGTGAGGGATGCTGTGGACATAGAAATGACAAATCTAAGTAGATTTAGAGCTGGAAGGGACAGGATTAAGTCATCTTATCTGACCCCCTAGATCCACAGCAGAAGAAGCAATGAAGAGGCAATGAAGTCATGCTCAGGGTCACCAGAGTGGGATGAGGGGTGACTGAGCTGGGATCAGCGCTCAGCCCGGTGCTCCCTTTCCCTTACACTCCATCCCATTTTCCTAGATTTCAGGAAAAAATTTGGCAATGTTTTTCTTGCTAATCTCATGGAAAAGATTAGAATTTCAGAACTGGGTTGATAACTGATTTATTTACTCATTCCTGCTTCAATGGGCAGGAATTTGGGCCTTCCTTCAGTTCTCTTTCCGGAATTTCTAAAAAAGGGCCTCAGTGAACCAACTTTCTTTCTTTTCCTTTTTTTTTTTTTTTTTTTGTTTTGCTTCACTTTCCTTCTTCCTCTTCACATTTCCACCCATGCATCTTCTACTGGAAAAGAAAAAGAAAGCTCCTAAAACAAAGAAAAATAGCCAAAAAAATACCTTCCCACATAGTTGTCTGAAAATGTGTGCTTTGTTCTGCATCTTGAATCAGTCCCCTCCATAAAAAGGTAGGGACCCTGCTTCATCATCATTCCTCTGGAGCTGTCTTGGTCAGAGGCCTCAAGCCTTTTAAATTTGCTTTTTTTATAATGTTGTTCTCAGATAAATGATTCCGCTCGTTATACTCTTATCAGACCATGTCAGTCTTCCCAGATTTCTCAGAAACTCTCTCATCATTTATTAAAATTTGTCCAGCCATTCTTCAATAGACACCTTCCTCCCTTAGTTTTGAATTCTTTGGTACCATAAAAAAGGCTGTCCTAAAATTTCTGTACATTAGGGTCCTTTTCCTCTTTCACTGACCTTTTTGGGGTGTGCGTCTAGGAGTTGCATAACTGGGTTGCCAGATATGCATGGTTTAGCAACTGTGGAGGCATCGTTCCAAGCTACTTTCCAGAACATCTAGACTAAGTTCACAGTGCCCCCTGGCCGTGTGTGCAGCCACATGTACCTTTTCTCTAGTCTCTCCAACAATTGGAATGTTCCCATTTTGTCATCTTTGTCAGTTCGATGGGTATAAGGAAGAATGTCTGAGTTGCTGTAATGTGCCTTTCTCTAATCATTACTGACTCAGCTTTCTTTTACATGTTGTTGATAGCATGAAGTCTTCCTTTGAAAACTGCCTGTTGATGTCCTTTGACTGTTTATCTGTCGGGGAACAACTCTTGAATAACTTACCTTTTTCTAGGTTCCCAAAGTTTGAAAAACAATCCCCCTTCCTCCTCCCACCATAACCTTTGAAAAGTAGGGAAATACTAACATACACACTTTATAGATGTGTACAGTGAGTTTCAGGAAAGCTAGGTGACTTGGCCTGTGTGCCACCCTGGCAGAGGCCAGACTCTCATGGTCTTTGAAGTGGATTCCTTTTGGCATAATGCTGAAAGTTGGAATCTTGACAGCGAGGGAAGTAAGTATTCCAACTTTCATCACACTTTTCTGGCTCAGACAGAGTTGGAATTTTTTAGCTATAAGATTGTGTCTAAAAATAAGCACAGTAAGCACCAATACACCGTGGCATCTCCACTATTTCAGCAGCTCTTAAACATCTTGCTGCTGCCTGAAACCACTGAGTTTTGAGAGTGTTGGTCAGCCCTTCTGACCTTGTTTGAACTGTGTTGACTTCCTTCTTCCTGTCACCTAATTAGCAGAGCCTGACAGCTGTCCATCCACCAAGAGAAGTGGCAGGCATTTTCCCTTTCTTCCTACCCACTCAAAGTCCAGAGCCACCAGAAAATGACATCCTTTAAAAGGAAGAGTTTCTTTCAGATTGGATCTGGAATGACAGTGAAGAAACTTCTTCAACTGTGATAATCTGGCATTTTCATAAGGACTTATTGCCCAGGTACAGGGAAGGAAGGAGGGAAGAAATGGAGAGAGAGAGAGAGAGAGAGAGAGAGAGAGAGAGAGAGAGAGAGAGGAAAGGGAAAGATGGGAAAAGAAGAAAAGAAAGCATGGGAGCAAGAGAAGGGAGAAAGGAAAGGGAAAGGTAGGGAAGGAAAGCAAAGAACAGATTGCCTGCTAAGCTGTGAGACCCATCGTTGCTTAAACTTAATGACCTTGTGAATAAATTGTCTTGTGAAGGATATAGAAGGCCTTGTCTTCAGAAGCACCCATATCACTGAGTCAGTTTGGCTGCATTTTTGAGACCCATGGAGGGGTCCATTTGGCACAGTAAGATCATTCAGCATACTGAGTCCAACAGTGTGCCCAGTGGTCCATACCCATAGTCTTCTACCTCTGCCAATGGGGGGAGAGGGGTGCAGTTTTTTTTCTCATCTCTTCCCCAGGAGTCATTCTTTAACATACATTTTCAGAGGGTTGGTTTGTGAGAATTTGGAAAGGGAAGCAGTGATTGTAAGGAAGCAGTGTGACTTCATTAAGTATAGGTTATGTCAAACTAATCTCACTTCCTTTTTTGACAGGATTGCTATGCAAGTAGGTCAGAAAAATGCTATACATAGAATTCACTAAACTTTTAGCAAAGCATTTGCCAATGGCTGTAGCTTTTTCACTGTGGACAAGATGACTTGTTCTTGACCATGCCCTCTTGTAAATTTGTCCCACCCTGCCACCTCTCCCCCCAAATCCCTTAACTCAAAGCACCCTCTGGTCCCATTCCTTCCCCCCCACACCCTTGTGGCAGATGGACCTGAGAACCATTTTGTATTTTTGTCTGTATCATGGGTGGCTCCCCTGGGGCTGGCCTTCTGGTGATGAGCCTCTTGGAATTTAACCAGGCTCCTGCTTGAAGTGAATCTCTGTGCCTTACCTGGAGCCCTCTCAGCTTTGTAGGACCCACTGGAGCTTATGTGCAGCTCACATCACCTTTAGGAAGCTCTGGCCTCTTCAGACTTCAGGAAGGCAATAGAAGAGGATTTCATAGGATAACAGTACAAAATTATGTTTGTTATAATATGCCTGTGGTCTTGAAAAGTCCTGAAATGTCTGCAAATTCACATAGTCAGCTGTTTCCCTGTATTTTGTGATGAAGTAGGTTTGTGTTTAAATCTTAGAGAATTGCAGGTCCAATTTAGGATCGTTAATGCTCCAGTTTCTGGAAGGCTTAATTGATCAGAATGCTCCATTCCTTTATTCCGGTGGAAAATAGTGAGTGCTTCTACTGTGGCTTCCTTGTGATTCCAGAGCCTTTCCCATTTTGGAGCCTCTCCATCCGCTGAAAGCCGGCATGCGGACGCAGAGAAGGCTTTTCTCGTGGTGCCAGAGCCCACATTCTCATTGAGTCCTGCTAGGGTTTGCTCTGGTGACAACACTCCTGGGGGGAATTTGAGTGTTGACTCTCTCATTAGAATGGAAACCAATGCTTTGAATGAAATTTCCAATAAAGTGTTAAGGCATTTTTTCAGTCTCTCCCTCCCTTGGCTGTATTTCAGTCATTAAGCTCATGCACAGAGCATCACTTTCAATAAAGAGAAGTCCCCTACAAAAAAAAAAAAAGGCCTGATGGCGTTTTCCGCTGGAGGCTGGCTTGCCTTGCCAGGACTTCTCTAGGCCTATCTCTTCTCCTTTGTGATGACCGTCATTTGGGCACTGGGACACGTGTTTTACATCTTAATGTCTCTATCTTAGCAAATATCTTCTGTTCCTCGGTTCTGCTCCCTGTTTGAACTGTTCTCCAGTGGGGTCGCTGTTTTATTGACCTTCTTCAATTATTTTTAAGTAATGGGGTCTTTGTGTAGTTGCAGGATTTTCATTTGGTTTATAGACTGCAAGAGTCTCCTCGTTCTGGTGGCAGATATTCGTCTGCTTTCATGGAGGCTGGCAGATCCCTGGCAGAGTAACTGAGACTCAGTAATCTATTTACCACAGGCAGCCATGGAGGTAAATGTTAATGCAGGATCCATTAATGTTAAGCCAGGCCACGTCATGGCTACTGCCACTGCAAGTATGGAATTAGAGAATCCGCTCATGGCATGGTCGCACTGGGCATCAAAGGTGGCACAGATATCTACCTGCTGTGTGACCCTGGGCAAGTCACTTTACTTCTGATTGCCTCAGTTTCCTCATCTATAAAATGGGGATAAAAATAGCACTTATCTCACAGGTTGTTGTGAGGATCAAATGAGATAATAATTGTAAAGCTTTTAGCACCATGCCAGGCACCTAGTAAACTATGTGTGTGTGTGTGTGTGTGTATATATATATATATATATGTATATATATATATATATGTATATATATATATATGTATGTATGTATGTATGTATGTATGTATGTTAGTTGTTGTTGTTAAATTCACTTAGCAAACACACACACGTGCAAAGTACCAGAGCTACAAAAAGAAAACATGAAACAGTCCTTGGCTGCTGGACAATTACATTCTACTGGGAGGATGTCACCGTGATGTAGACAAGTATGATGTGAGTTAGAGTGTGATGGAGACCAAAGGGAAAACAAGCTATTGTCTGGGACCATTCGAAGTAGAAGAAAGCCCCCTCAGCTGGGCTGGGGAGATGCATACCTGCACATATATGTAAGTGTATGTGCAGGTGTCTCTTCAGAATAGGCCTATAAATGTAAACAGAATAAATGCAAGATACCATTACAAAAGTGGCACCCGAGCGAGTGAAGTTTGTGGAAGGCAGGGCCTGAAGAGTAGGTGGGAGTGCCATGCCCTGAAGAGAGAGTAGGATTCCTGCCATTACCGAGTGACTGCATGGATCCACAGAAACAGGAGATGGGGTGGGGTGGGGGAAATGTGCTGTTGGACGAGAGCGGAGGTATCCAACCCAAACAGAGATGGGGCCACTAAACCATATTCACATGAGCATTATCTATGCTTAATTATATTTTTATTTCTTTTGTTCAGCATTTTAGTTTGATTCTGGTCACCCTGGGGAGTCTTGTGGTAGATGTTTGACACCTCTAGGCTAGAATGTTGAGTGCATGAAGCAGAGTGGGCTGGAAAAGGAGGTAGAGCTGGCTTGTAGAGGCTTCAGATGCTTGGCCAAGGAATCCTGAGGCAGCAGGATTTTGTCCCTAAAAATCACTGAAGGTTGTTGAGTAAGGGAGTGGGAACTGGTGAAAGCTGTTACTAAATTATTTTAGGGGAGCTTTTTGGAGGGTGGAGAGGTCAGAGGTTGGAAGACCAATTCAGAGGCTATGACAAAATCCTCCCCCCTTCCCCCTGCAGAGCTATGGAGCCCATAGAGCAACCTGGGCTAGTGACAGTGGAAATCTGGTCAGAACTCCTCTAACACCTAATGTTGTCATGTGTGATCTCTTCCCATCATTAGAAGTTTAAGGATGTTACCAGGCTGCCTAATCTGCTTTTTGGGGGACCCTAGTTGCTAGAAAGTTCTTCCGTATCTCCTTGTCCTCACACCTCTTACTCACACCTGAGCTTTCTTTCCCTTGTTCTTCAGATAATCAGAAGACTTTGGTCGTGCCCCTCCCCCTTCTCCCCAAGCAGGTCTCTTCTCCAAATTAAAAGCTTCCCAGGTCCTTCGGCCCTTCCTCCTATGGTGTCTTTGTTTTCTGACTGTCTTGATGCCCATCTCTGGGCACATTACAGTTTGGAGCTGTCCACAGAAAACCTAGTGCTGACAGCTGACCAGAAGCTCTCATGGTGACTGAACCTGTACAATCCTCCATTTCTATGGTCTGTACTTTTACTGTAGCCTTACTTAGATTGCTTTAGATTTTTAGTAGCTCCCTCACACTGCTGATTCATCATGAGCTCACTGTCAGCTCAAACCCCCACATCTTTTTCACATGAAATAATGTTTGTTTTTGAAATCTAAGCATAGAATTCTTTGTTTAAGCCTGTTCAGTCCCATCTCCTTCAATTTGCCCCATCGTCCCAGCCAGTCACAGTCTTTTTGGATCCTGATTCTGTTATCTAACATATCAGCTACCTCTCTCAGCTTTGTATCATTGACAAATTTGATAAGGTTGCCTTTTATGTCTTCATCTAAGTTATTAATAAAAATGTTGAGTACATCTGGACCAAGGACAGATTCGTCTTGTATGCACATCCCTTCGGGGACATTGATGCTGATTCATTAATCAGCATATATTGAGCACAGTCACAGAGCCAGTTACAAACACACCTCCTCAGCCAGTCCACCCCTCCTTGTCTCATGATTCTTTCACTTCTTGCTGAAATCGAGGCACAGTGTGACTATCAGGAAAGGAAAGGAAGTTAGCTTGGCACTAATAATTAATGAGAAGCCCATGCTGGCTCCGTGTGCTCACCTGAGTGACCAAGAACCATGCTCTTAATTCCATCTTCATGCAGTTTTGCCAGGGTTGACATCAAGGCCTCCATCCATGGTTTTCACAATCTGCAATCTCTTCCCTTCAGAAACTGATATATTAGCTAGTCAGGCTTCAGGCGCTAACAGACTCTATTTCCCAGGATGGATCCCTTACAGATTACCAACAAGTATATTTGCAAGCTCTACCAGCACTTTAGGGTGTAACTGCTCTGGACTAGGAGACTTAGCAGCAGGTACCTAATCTCAGACAAGGCATCAGTGGGTCCCTGCTGTCTTCCTTCTTAGCCATGTTGGAGTGACCCTTTCCTAGCTGAAGTTCATTTTCTTTCATAGCAATCATAACTATAACCCTGCAATTTTGCTTCCACTTTCTTTCTATTCCATTGCCATTATACCTTTTTTGCCAAGCAGTGGGACTGACTCCTTTCCGGTATTTCCTCTTGCTGTGAATACACAGTTGAATGATGCCTGAGTCTATATCAGCACAACCAGAGATAAAAGTGTGTCCTGGAATGGGTGCTGTTTCTGGAGTTGGAAACCTGGCCTCAGGCCCCAACTCTGATGCTCCTGATTGGGTCTGACTTGGAGGAAGTCATTTAACGTCTTTGGGCCTTGGCTTTGGCATTGGACAAATTAAGTGGTTGGACTTGATGACCCTGAGGACCCTTAGAGCTCTAAAGACATTTTTGGAGCCATTCATGTGCTGGCTGGGCGGCTCAAACTTTTGAGCCTCTCAGTCTTTGTCCTGGTTGCTAGTTATCATTACCCCCATCTCTTCCAATGAAATCTTCAAAATCTAGTTCAGCTTCTAGGTTTTACAAAATCACTCTTCCTTATTTCTTCCACCCTCAGCTATGGGTGAGATCTCCCTTCCTGAGTCTCTCAAAGCCGCTTTGGGCCTCTCCTTCCGAGTCTATGCCTACCTACATTCATACCCATGTGTATGTGGTTCTTTATGACCATGTGGCCTGGTTATTAGTGGGCCTGTTAAGGTTTCCTCCTACCCCTTCCTTTCAGGATTGTAAGCTCCTTGTTTTACCTTTGATCTTCACTGCCTGGCATAGGGCCTACGCACCAAAATCATATACTTTTTAAAAAATTAAAAAAAAATTTATAATTTTTTTTGGAGGGGGGAAGACAGGGCAGTTGGGGTTAAGTGACTTGCCAAAGATCACACAGCTAGTAAGTGTTAAGTGTCTGAGTCTGGATTTGAACTCAGGGCCTCCTGACTCCAGGGCCAGAGCTGTATTCACCGCACCACCCAGCCACCCCCAAAATCACATACTTTTTAAAATGTCATTTGAATGGAAATATAATATTTAGTCTGGAGAAAATACAACGAAAGGAAGCTTATGGGGATTTCCAGATGGAGAGGAACTTAGAGAACTTAGCCTTCTCAGTTGACATATGTGGAAACTGAGGCATATCAAGAGGTGATGTGAATGGCATAATTAGTGTCACCAGGTCTCTTCCAGTGTGAAAGCTTTTTCAGCCTCTTATTTTTATTGATACATGTTTTGTATCACCTTCATTTCCAAATTTTCTATCTTATCTGTTTGTCTGTCTATCTTCTTCTTCCTCTCCTCTATACCCAGCAAGACCTCTCATGTAGCAAAGGTTTAAAGAGAGGAGAGAAGCTCAGAGAAACTAACACACCAGTTGTTTCTGGCAGTGGAGGCAATATTCCATACCCATAGACTCCCACCACCATGACTTCTGCCAGAGATTGAGGGACAGAGTGAGATGGAGCTTTCCGTCCATGATTCTGTCCTGGGAAGCAGGTAGCATTCCCTCAGAGCTCCTCTAGTCAAGGGGGCTGCCCTCCGCCAGCCTTCATGGTCTCTGTCTCTTGCACGTAGAAGATTCTCAGATCCTCCACCCTTGGGATGCTGCCTGCCCTTTGCATTCCATAAAGCACTGTGTGTTAGCTGTGACTGTTGTTATGCTTATTCACAATGACCTGTGAGGACCTGCAGACAATGATAGCAGGGTATTCGTGGTTTCGTGGTTCCCCCCGCCAGTAATGTTAGAGAATTCTTCTCATTTATCTTTAATTGATTTCTGGGGGAAAAAAAACCCAACCCCAAATGCTGGCTTTCCCAAAGGTCAATAGCGCGTACCACGTGAGTAATTGTGTGGACTAACCCAGTTCACTTGCTCCCTGACTTGCATGAAGCAAAGGAGAGGGATCCTTCATGTTTGCTCATTGTCCATTGCTCTCCAAGCTGACATTTAAGTAAAATGTTGGGAGCTGCTCATGGGGCATCTTGAACAAAACGAATGCCTTTGGCCCGTTTTCAATATCAATAATCTAATGACAGTGGTTTGTCAGAGCTGCTGTGAAGGCTCTTGGAAGCGCCGCCTTTAGTCCTATAAAACCCAATGTCCCAGCAGTGCTGGGAATAATGACATTAAGTATAATTGATAGTTGATGTTTCTGAAAAAGATAAAGTTTCGATAGAGCTCCTCCCATGCATTGCCAAGTCTTCT
The DNA here is from genome assembly GCF_028583685.1 of Petaurus breviceps papuanus. NCBI lineage: Eukaryota > Metazoa > Chordata > Mammalia > Diprotodontia > Petauridae > Petaurus > Petaurus breviceps. The sequence goes on from NW_027186352.1 coordinate 5,299,810, forward strand.
GGCTCCACAGGGGGCTGTGGCTGTTGTTGGGGTTTTCAGGAAGCAAATTAAGTTAGAAAGGCCCCCAGTTTATGAGCTGGTTTGCTTGTCTGTTCCAGAAACGGCTATGTAGGAGCATCGAAGCTGGTCCTGGGGAGGACGGTGACCAGGGGCGAAATGAACTGGCCCGGGCGTGCTGGGTTACAGACTGGGGATCAGAATCCAAGGGCTTCATTGCACAGCAGGGTCTGCCTGGGAATCTCCAAGGCAGACAGAGCTCAGTGGTAGGTACCCATTATCCCAAGGTAATGTTAAATCTATTTAAATATTTTAATAAAAAGCATCAATAATTATGGTTCTGATTCTTCCCCTGTGTGATTTGTTAACTAGATTTCTGCTAGCAATGGAAGGCGTCCCACCCAGCCTTGCTCACGATGCCTCGCCGGCGAGTCTGTAAGTGCCTTCCTTCACTTCCTTGCTGTGACATCAGAGATAGGCTTGTTCCTAAATATTAGATCCATAAAGCAAAGTTAATAAAAACCACAATTACGTTTCCCAGGAATGAGGAACGTAAATAAAGGGAGGAAGATTAATGGAGCTTTTCTGGAGCTGGGCGCCAACTCCAGGGTGTCTGGCTACGGCTCAGAAAGACAAGTTGCAAAAGCATCTGGAAGGTCTCCTAGAAAGTGCGGGTGGGAAAGTAGCCAGCCATTTTGGGAGAGAAAATGCCCTTTTCTCAACTGCTCTAAGAACTGGCTGAAAACACGAAGCTCTGAAGGCAGTGTCACAGAGGAAAGGACCTAAACTTCTTCCATAAGATTACAGTGATGTAATCTGTAAATCTAGAATTGCTGATAAAATACAGACATGTGTATAAACCTGGACACATTTACATATATGTACACATGTGTAGGTATGCACACATACACAGACCTATATGGAGGGACACACACAGACATGTATGTTCAGAGGAGCCAGCATGGTTCTTTGCTTCTGTCTCTCCAAACTCGCCTTTCTCCTTTCTCCTCTCCCCCTCCCCGAAAAGAAATCAGCTGAACCCCAGGTATGGCTGGGAAGAAGAATACCCCACCCTTTGCTCAGTCAAGGAGATTCAAGTTCAAGAGTGCCTGGAATGATCTGGGCTTCCCATCCCCTTCTGTGAAGTGACTTGGTGAGGCAGGGAGTTCCTGTCATTTCTCCTCCGTTTGTCTGAGAAAGAAACTGATGTTCAGGACATGAAGGGGAATTCATGTATTGTATTGGCTTCTTGTGTGTTAGAGGGAATTCAGCGCTGGGACTCTCGACTCCAAGCTCGTCTCTTCCCACCTGCCCCGGCCTCAGAGTAGGACGGGAGGCTGCCTGGCCCGTGTGTGTGAGGCCTTTGTTGTTAACATTAAAATGGCCACGAGAGCATGTGTGTGTACACACATCGTGCATGTGTGTATATGACATGTATATGTGCCTGTACTTGTATGTTATATATTCCTGTATATACACATATGCTATGTCTGTTTGGGACCAGGCTGGTGATTTTATTTTTATTGGGAGCTCCCACAAGCACCTTGAAGTTCCTGGCTCGAGGCCTTCAGGAGTTTCCTGGGACCCTCCAAGGCTCAGGAATTGACTCAGTCACTCAGTGAGGGCCGGGGCCTCCTTCCTAGCAGAGCAGCACTTTGCCTGAAGGGGCTGCTACCACTGCAAGTCCATGCTTCTTCAGTGAGCTGGAAGGGTCCTCTTGAAGCCCTTTATTAAACTCCTGTGGTGTACTCCGTGCTGTGCTTAGGCCAGTGGCTACAGAGAGCAAGAACAGATGTCTGCCCTCAAGAGGTTCATGCCCTTTTCCCCTTTGTTGGAAGAGGAGATGCCTTCTTATCATGTTAAAGTCAGCCTTAACCTCAGGCATGCAGACCATCCAAGGGCCTCCAGTCTGGCAGCTCCATTGTGCAGATGAGGAAACCGAGGCCCGAGGACGTGATAGGCCCAAAGTTACAGTGGAACTCGGGTGCTCTGACTCAGACGCTTCTCACCTAGAAAACAAGGCTTTTGTTTGGTTTTTTAAACACCATCCATGAAAGTTCCCAGCCACAGAGAAAGGACATCTTTCTGATTTTGGTTGGCAGAGGAGTGTCAGCATATCATATATGTGTGTGTGTGTATATATATATATGTATACTAATCAATTATGGTTCTGTGTTCTTTGGCTTCCTCAAAAGGACAAGTCAGTTCAAGGAATGGCCTGAGGAAAAAGATTTTCCATCTAAGGCCTGCCAAGTCTGACTGCTTCTGACCCCCACCTTGGTCACCCTGGCTGGCCCTCTCAGCTGGAGATCAGCTCAGTCTGAATCTCACCAGGGAGAAGCAGCACCTCCCAGCTGGGGGTGGGGTGGGGGGGGAGCTGGAAGAGGAGTCAAGGACCAGGCCCGGCTCCCTCTAGGTGGAGCTCAGCCAGTCTCAGCTGGGTCCTGAGGCAAGAAGAGAAGGAAGGAGCCTTGTGGCCCTGCCTGGGCTCTTCTGTGACCGGCCCAGCAAACATTTATTGAGTGCCTGCTCTGTGCAAGGCACAGAAGATTCCGAGAAGGAAAGAGTCCTTGCCCACCTCTCCCTCTCCACCTCTGCCTTTGAAGAAGCCTTTGCATGGTTTCTTATAAAAATAGGAGATTTAGACTCCATGCTCCCCATCCCCACAGGACAAGCAGAATTATGTTCTGAGGACACAGAATACGGCCCCTGCACACTTGTCCTCCATTGCTGACACAGGGTCAGGGGGGTCCGTGCTGCCCTACCTTCAACTCTAGGATCTCCTCTCTTATCCAGAGCTAGGGAATGGCCCCAAGAGTGTGAAACCTGCCTCAATAGGTAAAGATGTCTTTTTTTGACCTTTCTTGCTTAAAGCACACCTCTCTTTAAGGCTATTTTTCCTTCCTTCCTTCCTTCCTTCCTTCCTTCCTTCCTTCCTTCCTTC
>NW_027186352.1:5302760-5317337 GCF_028583685.1 Petaurus breviceps papuanus
TCCTTCCTTCCTTCCTTCCTTCCTTCCTTCCTTCCTTCCTTCCTTCCGCTTTTTGGAGGGGAGAAGACAGGGCAGTTGGGGTTCAGTGACTTGCCCAAGGTCACATGGCTAATAAGTGTTACATGTCGGAAGTTGGATTCGAATTCAGGTCCTCCTGACTCCAGGACTGGTGCTGTATTCACTGCACCACCTAGCCGCCCCAAAGATGTCATTTTTGTGGTGGTGGTTAATTTCCCATTTGCTTTTCCATTTACATTTCAGAAACTGATGCATGTTAGGGATGGAGGGGAATATTGTATGATTTTAAAAAAATATTTGTAGCTATTTTCAGCACAATTTTATCTAGGCAGAGGTGTTTCAATGTTTACATCCACTTTTTCTAAATCTTATGTAAATAAAGAGTGAAGTATGAATTTGGAAAGCCATGCCTTTTGGCATTTGGACAAAAGAGATCATTTTGTATCTTCTTTTTCTAAGGCCATAGCTGCTTGTGATTGCAGACTGGAAGGGGCAGCTTGGGGCGAGTGGAGGGAGTGGCAGGCTTAGGAGCTCGGGTTTGCCTTTGGGATCTTGGACAGGCTGTTTGGCCTCTCTCCGCCTCCTTTCCTCTCCCATAAAAAGGAGATATAATGTCCCCTAAATCATGAGGTTATGGTGAGGAAGCTAGACGGGAAACACCCTCAGTATGGCAGCTGTTATGAGGAGCGGCAGTAATCAACACAGCTTCTTTTCTTTTATCCCCACTTGCCCCCCCCCCCCCCGCCCCTGGGGCCCCCCCCGCTTCCCGCCCCCCCTGGCATGCTGGGCGTAGCAGGGTTTTGGGTCACGCGGCAGGGACATTATCTCTTGGCCAGACAGTTTTGCAGAGAAACTCTTGCAAAAGCCTCCCACCTCCTGTACTCCCCCGCCCCCGTCTGTCCATCGGTGGTCTCCCGGCCTGGATGAGGCCAGAGCAGTTGTGGGCAGCCCAGGAGCAAAGTTGGCCTGGCTTCGTTATCACCTTAGCCAGCAGACTTGCGTTTCTTCCCACAAACATCCCACATCTCCTTGGGAAGGCTCCCCAGGGGGTCTGGTAGACCAAAAAGCCAAAAGCAAAGGAAAACCTCAGGCTTCTGAGCAAGTGCTGTCAAAGCAGACTTGACTCCTGGCCTCAGGGTCAGTGAGAAGCCAGTGGTAACAAAGAGATGACTCCTGCTTTGTCTGGGGGGGCTCTGGCTGATGCCAATTAGTGAGGCTTAATGAGGATGCCAAAACGTCTCCAAAATCAACAGACCAAGATTTTAGAAAGAGAAGGGGATTTGGGGGGAGGAAGCCCCAGGCCAGGAAGGCGGCCCATTGCTGACCTGGCCAGGCTGCTGCTGAGGGGGAGTATTGGTGGGGAGCGGGAGGCAGTCGTCCCGTGGTTACGTCGTGATTGGAGGTTATTAAGGTTGGTTGCTGGAAGCCTCCTGAAAGAAGGGGCAGCCTTTGGACGTGTACATGGTGTGGTCAGGACCCGAGGAGTCATGTGTGTGTCTCACTTCGCCTCGGAGGGTGTTTGTCACGCCCAGGCGGTGGTCTGGAAGTGACTGATCTCAGCCGGGGCCTCCCGCCTATTAGGCCACACCCAGGAGGATTCCTTCCTCTGGGAAGATGGGGGCATGAGTGGGCCTGGGCCCAGCTGTGCTCTCCATCGCCAGCTTAGGGGCTCTCAGCCAAACACGCTTTAGTGTTTAGAGCAGCCACGAGACACTCCAGAGGTGCTGGACTGTGTGGGGTTCCAGTCAGAAGTGTCCCCTCTGCCCTAGAAAAGTATGTTTTATGTATAAGAGGCAGCTCAGTAACATGGCCAAAGCACTGGGTCCAGAAGGCTCGAGCTCAAATCTGGCCTCCAGCACTAGCCACGTGACCCTGGGTAAGTCACTTCACCCTGTTTGCCTCAGTTCCTCATCTATAAAATGAGCTGGACAAGGAAAGGGCAAAGAAAAACCAAGAAAACCCCAAATGGGGTCATGAAGAGTCAGACAGGATTGCAATGAGTGAATAAGAGCCCCGCCAACAAAATAGGGTCTTCATCATGCCTGAGGACATTGTTACAAGGAGCTTGGCGCCCTGTGACAGCCTCAAATCTCATCATCCTTTCTGTTCTAAAAAGAATCCTGCCGTTGGTGGGTGGGGGGGAAGTGGAGATGTCTGGGGCGGGGCTGGGAGGGGAGGGGACTGGGGCATCCCAGGGAGTCAATAGTAACCTTTGTTTATGGCTTCAGAATGAATGGTAAGTGAGGAGTAACCTTTGTCAAAATGGAGCAAAAAGCCAGAAAACCTGGGGCTGTCTTCACTCCTCTCCAGTAACACTACCAGCGTTGATGTGGCTCTCTGTGGCCAGTTAGGCCCTCACATCAGCCCTGGAGGCTGCTGCCGGTATTCTCATTTTACAGCTTATAAAGCTGAGCTTGGCCACTTAGTGTCAGAAGCAGGATTTGAACTGGGGTCTTCCAGACTCTACTGTAATATCGCACTACCGAGAGGGAGGGAAAGAAGGAAATTGATGGAGCATTTCTCAAGCACTTAGCATACTGCTGAGCCCTGGGGACAGAACAAGAAGCTAGCCAGGCTCTGCTCTTAGGCGCTCACACTCTAATTGAGAGAGATGATACAAGGAAGAAGGCTCAGCTGCAGACTCTGCAGAAGCCCAGGGGTCCTGAGGTTAATCAGGAGCTCAGATGGCAGGATGGGTGTACAGGACAGAGAGACTGCGTCCCTGCTGAGGCCTGGAGGGGCCCAGCAGCAGGCAGAGGATAAGGCCTGCTACTCCGTCTCATCAAAAGAAATTGGATTGGTGGCCACAGCTCTCTTATCAAAGCCCTGTGACACAGGGGCCTGATGGCCACCCTTGGCAGTGATGAATCTTCCCACTGCCTGGCCACCTTGAATGGGCTCTCCTCACAGAAGCAGTCCAGCTCAGTGACAAGGGACTGGGCACCCAGAGGTTAACAAGCAGGTGATGAACTTAAGGGTCCTAGTCAACAAGCATTTGTTAAATGCCTACTATGTGCTAGGCCACAGCAATTCATGAAGCCATTTTCTAAAGCCTAGGTGGAGAGGAGCAGGGGAGGGGGCTAGGGAGGATGGCATGGAGCTCTAGATCAGTGGAAGGAATGGTTGTACTTGAGATGTGAATCTTTTGAAGTTTAAAAGCACTTAATTCACAGCCAGAGGGTTAAAATCTGGGAGACTGGGGGCCTGCAGAAAACTCAAAGCAGAAAGCCCAACTTTTACTTCCCAGCAAAATCACAAGGGACTAAAAATTAAGTGTTCTGAGGAGAAGGAATAATGGACTTCAAATGAAAACTCAGGGCATTTTAGGAGACAAGAATGCTTGTGCATGATCGAAAGAGCTCAGACTGGAATGAGAGAACCATGGCCCTGCCCCCATTTGCTGTGTGCCAGGTTCAGGCTAGATGTGTGACTGTAGACAGATCTCTTCCCCCCCCCCCCAGCCTCAGCTTCCCCCTCTGTAAGAGCAGGATTTGGATGAATTTGCTGCCAGGGTTTCCCTTAGCTCCATGTCTTCTCATCTGTGAGCTCTACAAAGTGTGTCATTGGCATGATGGTACTGATAGCTCAGCTTTTCCTGGAGGTCTTTGCAGAGAAAGGCACTTGTGCTTTGTGACTAGTGATCTGTTACTGGGTGGGCCAGCTGTGATGGCGTCCCCAAGGTCTGTTAGTACAAAGTTCAGTCAATACAATGGAAGGTAAAGACCTACAACAGAAGCAAGACCAAGCAGAGATAGTATTTCTGTGTATTAATGTGGGAGCTTTTCAGCAAAGCACGAAGGAAGTGAGCCCGCAGCAAATGCCTCGCTCCCCAGATTGGGTGAGGATGGCTGGGGCTGGTTCTGTTGTAGATGACTCCGAAGAGGATGCCCTCAGAAACAGCCGTGCCAAGAGGCGGACATTGATTGGGTGTAATCATTGGTGAGCAGAGAGAGAAAGAGGAAACAGGAATTTCTGAAAGCGTGAGCCATCGAGGGAGCATGAGTTGGAATGAGCTTATGCACCCACTATGTTCAAGGCACTTCTAGAGTCTGTTATACCTTTTCCTCAAGAGAGAGGAAAACAGGCCGTCCTCAAGTATTCTGTCAGGAGACATAATGTACATATTTAAGTAAATACGAGCAAGTCAGGGAGGTGCTGGCAACAAGGAGATGTGAGCTGGCCTTGAGGATGGGGGGTGTGCTCCAGGTAGGAGGGCAGACTACACAGAGAAGGAAGATGAAGAAGTCACCTGTGGGGAGCAGCAAAGTGGGCAGTTGGGAACCAGGTGGATGTGAAATGTTGTGGAAGAGCCTTGAAGACTGACCAGCTGTGGAGATTGAGAAAGTAGAAGTCCAGGATGGTGCTGAGGCGGTGATTGAAATGGGGACCCGCGAGCTCACTGGTGTACAGGAAGCCTGTGGGAGGGGACTCTCTTCCAGTGCCTGTAGCCACCCCCTGGGCGATGTAAACAGCCTTGGAGAGTTCCCCCAGAGCAGTAGCAGGCTTCCAGTGCTTGAAATCTCTGGCCACAAGCACTAAGTGAGTTACCTGGGCTCATCCTGTGGCTGGAACATGTTCTAGGTGACACTTGAACCCAGGTCTCCCCACCATGGCAAGGTGCCCCTGGTTTAAATAGGAGGTTTCATCCAACATTGTGGCCTGGCCTTTTCTAGTGACTCACCTTTAAGTTTGAAAAGAAGCAAAATGGAGGAATTCTATTTCCATTCTCAACAAAAATAAATAAATTGGCCAATCTTTATTAAATACTTCCTCTTTGACAGGCAATGTGCTAGGTATTGGGGATATGGAGAGAAAAAAGTAGCCCCTGCCCTCACGAAGTTCCGTTCTATAGGGAGAGACAGTTTGTGCACATAAAAGGCTATCCAACCCTGCCTAGTAAGTACAAGCTAATCCAGCAGGCATGGTGGTCCTAGTAACTGGTGGAGGGAGTCCAGGAAGGCCTGATGGGGGAGAGTTGTCTCCAGCATGGTAGCCTTGAGAAAAACATTCAGGCATGCCAACAAGAATAAAAACCTAAATCTATTAATATTTACATTAAAAAAAATTATTAACAAGCTACTAACAAGTTTTCTCCCATGTCCCATCATCTGAGCTTTCTTAAGAGATGGACTGTCACATGTGGGACATGCAAGTAGTTATGTCACCCTACTGTGTGCTAGCCATTTCGTTAAACTCTGGGCGTACAAAGGCCAATCCGAGGCCCTTGCCCTGGGGGAGCTCAGAGTCTGCTGGCAGGGGCAGGCCTGGGGAGGAAGCCCATTTGGACTGGGATAGATTTCCTGGAGGTCTGTAATCGACAGGACTGAAAACTCACTGGATGTGGGAAGAATCCCAGTCTGGAAGGATGGCGGCTTCAGTCTGACCTGTGTGTGTGTGTGCGCGTGTGGCAGATGGACATGGCTGCTTTGGACAAAGGAGTTTGTTTTTCAACCTTCTTTCTTCTTCCCGTGGATGGCGTCTTTGTGGATGGTTGTGAAGTTCACAGCTTTAAAAACAGAAGAAAACAGATATGACTGTGACTAGTTTTTGTTGTGACAGCTGCACTCAGGGGGGGTCCTGCCCTCGGGGCTTCCCTTCCCTGCCCCCTCAGTTTTCTTTGTAGTCTTCGTACTTGGTTTTCCCTTATCCTCAATAAGATTCTGTGCTGCTCCTGCCTCAGTGCTGAGGGGGCCCCTGCCAGCACCCAGGATTTTGCTATTAGGGGGAGTGCTGCCATGAATCCTTTTTGAACAAATAGTTCTTTTTCTTCCTATAAGTAATGTCCTCGTGGTAGAGGGAGAGGAAGAAGCTTTGTGCGGGGCACAGTGCATCAGCCGAAAGGTAATAGCGATTGCTTACACTTTCAAAGGGCTTGTTGGTGTTCACGGCCATTTCTTGTGGCCATTCTGTCATTTGCTCGTCACAGCAGTTGGGGGAGGTCAGCAGAGCAGATGTTGTCATGTCCATTTCACAGAGGAGGAGACTGGGGGTCAGCTAGCAGTGGGATCTAACTGGTTGAACAGTGCTTGGAAGTCTGGCCTCAGTGACTGCCTCATGATGTGTGCAGGTGAAGAAGGAGTTCTGCATTTCCTCAGACTTGATTTTAAATACCAATCCATTTCCATGGGGTTAGGATCCCTTTGTGCCTGTGCTATTTTCACCCTTTCTGTCCTCACTCTCACTGACACCTCGGTAAGTTGATGATTTCCACATTGGGAGGAGGCAGGAGGGCATGGCAAGTAAGACACTGGACCCGGTTTGATTCTTGCTGCAGACATGGATTAGCTCTATGACCCCAGCTGAGTCACTGCTTAGAGCCTCACTTTCCTCATCTGTAAGATGGGAGTAATCCTCATGCTTCCTTCTTCAAGGGATTGTGGTAAGAAAGCAAAAGGGAACGTCTTGTTGTCTTGGGCCCTGGATCTGTGCAGTCACGAGGCGCCATTGACTCCAGCCCTGCATCAGTGAACAGGGGCTCATCAGTCTATCAGGATTCTGTTCTCCAGGTTACTCTGAGACATGCCAGTGGGTTCTGCCCATACTCTTGTAAATTCCCGATTTGTTATTTGGAGGATGTTGTTTTTAGGGGCTTCTCTGTATTTAGGTCTGGGTGTCTGTCTAATCAACACTTTCATTCTCTCTCCTGCCGAGTAAGGACGTGACCTTTCAGATTAAATGATGACCCATGGAGGGTTAGCAGGAAATCCGTACAAATGCAGAATCGTCCATTTTGCCATGTAAGCTTAGCTTTAGCCTGTCATTGAATTACTTTCCAGATGAAATCATTTTTCGTGATGTGTCTTCCTTTTTTTTAAATTTCATTTTATCATTTTAGGGGCATTTTAACCATACCATGAATTGTTAGAAGATGCATGCTGGCAACGAAGGCTGCCTCCAGCGTTGGTCTTAAGTGCTGCACATGACGGGGAATGTCAATATCTTACAGAGGGATTGAAGGGCCCACCTGTTCAAAGAACAGCCTGGATTTTATTTCCTGGGAAGCTGTTTGCTCTCTCATTCAGATGATCCCACAGTTCTCTGTTCTGGGGCCCAGAAGATCAACGCCACTTCAAAATAACCTCCACATTGTTATTCCTCACTCTTAAAATATGTCTTTTTGTAGGAGAGTGTGGAGTCAATTTCTCATTTTTTTAAAAAAAAGAAAAGGTTGTCAGGAGGATCCCAATTCCTCTGCAAGGAGGACTTTCTTAGAAATATGACAGCTTATGGTCCATGCCCCGGCATAAACCGGCTTAGCTCCTGTTGGCTTATTTGGTCACGATCACTGACTTGTGCATATTCAAGACCACTTGTGTCCATTTTTAATAGCAGAAAATGTTATTTTCATATTGTAAATGTAAAATTCTATTCTGCAGCATAAAACTGAATTTCACAAATGGGAGGAATCACTCCGCCTTTTTCATTCTTTATTTGGCTGAAGGTAGAAGACCATGTTTACAGTCAAATGAAAATACTGCCTTGTGCCAGGGTTTCACTTCTCCCACTTCAAACGCTCCCATTTTAGGGACTAGCTGGGGGAGAACTCTGTTGAGTTCAGAAAGTGCTGCCCCAGTCAGATGATTGCTCAGGCTGCAAGCAAAGTGTGAGTGATTAGACCAACCTCAAATCCCTGAATGTTTCAGAATCAGAACTGTATGGAGTACCCTGTACTCACCATGCTTTCAGAATGGAATTCCCATGGGACCGTGTTTTCTGTCTCTTCAAGGCCATGTTAATGAGCCCAACCCCTAAGCCATCACTGAGGACCATTCCATATTGGGAAAAGGGAATCAGAAGCCAAACTGATAAGAAGAGGGTCTGCCAGGACTCTAGCATTACAAAGCATGTTCCATTCATCAAGAAAAAGACTTAAGTTTCTGCTACCAGAGTTCTAAGGGCACAGGATGGATTTGGGTTTGGGGAATTAAAAAAAAAATTTAATGCTTTTGATGATACACATAGGACCAAAAAGGTTGAACAGACCCTGAGATGAAGGGGTGACTAGCTTTGGGGTAGCCCCATGATCCAGTAGGATCCTCCCCATGCCAAAGAGATCCCCTGTGGGAAGTCTAGAGGAGCCCTTGGGAAGAGGCACAGAAGAAGAGTGGATGTGGATGGACTGAGGTCCACATAATAGGAGTCCATGCCCTCCTCAGGGAGGTCACTGGAGTGGAGGAATGTGGTTCTCAAGGCCATTCTGACATGCCCGTCCCTACCACCCATGAAAGAACTGAACAAAACCAAAGGTTTCATTGTCATTTTATTGTAATCTGTCAGCTATCAGGCAGGAGACATCAGAGGAGAAGAACCCACCACAGACCTCCATACTGCGGACAGAGCCCGCATGATGCTGCCTCAATTAGCGTCGTTTCATAATGGTGTAGGAGATACATCATAACCAAACGTGTGTCTTCCCAAGAAAGTGTAATGTTGCTCTAGTTATCCATGAGCAGCCTGTGTCCATTGGCTCTGTGGCACTCATTGCTGGCCCCCATAAGCTTATGTCACCTGGAGTCACTTTTTACAGCACCAATCATTGATGGTAAGTGGGCTGCACTTGCACTACAGATACACTCAAGTGTCTGTTTCCATTTCTATGCCAAAAAAGTGAGGAGCTGCAAAATACTAAGATGACACAACGTGTTTAACACTAGCTAATTCACAAACCCTTAAAATGAATCGGCATGACCTGATGTTAACGAAGCTTAAAGGTGAATGGTGACTCAGAGATCATATTCTTAAAAATTGGGGTTGTCAGATCATAAATTTAAAAAGGGACCTTAGGCACTAGGAAGCCCAGTCCAAAGGAGGCACAGTGGCTTTCTCAAAGTCTCACAGACTGCAGATACTTCCTAGCCTCTGACTTCACAGGTACAGAAATAAGCCAATATGAGACATGCTTGGTCATGTAGCTAACAACACAGGCAAGAGTGGAATGCAGACCTCTTCGAGGCCTGAGGATGAGGGCTATGGATTGAGAAGACCTGGTTTCTGGAAGTGGCTCTGTCCCCTTTTATTAGTATGGCCTTGGGCAAGTTCCTCTGAGTCTTGGTGTCTTCATCTTCAAAAGATAAAATCTGTCTCCTCCCAGCCCCAAACCCAGTGCCCACTGAGCTCAGTTCTGTTTCCACAGCTCTCTCTGCTCAGACACCCTGTTCCTGACCTTGAAACTCCTTCATAAGAAGGATTGAACACACAAACACACACACATACACATGCATGCACACGAGAGCGTGAACACACACACACTATGAGAGAAAGCTTGGCCCAGGGGAGGTATTCTGTCTTGGAAACAGTGATGTTATTCCCTAAACTCAGAGGGTATGTCATCTAGGTCTTTACGTGTTGCAGTTTGTAGGTGTATACATATTCATGTACATACATACACACAAAATAAACATTGTCCTGAATTAACTGGGCCATTTCATCAGAATCACGAAATTCATCAAATTTCCTCAGAAGCCTTCCTCTCTAACCTGTACCTAATGGGTGATCATCTTACCTTTACCTGAAGCCCTACCTCCCGTCAAAAGGAACGTACTACTTAACAAGGCAACTGATTTCCATTTGGGATAACTTAATTGTTAGAAAATTCTTCCTTACCTTAAGCCAAGAAATTCTCTGAGATTCCCACTTAAATGCTCTCAGCTCTGGCCTCTAAGACTCAGCAGAAAAAAACCCAAACTAATCTTCCTTCCCTGTGAGAGCTCTCCAAAAGCTGGAGGAGCTTATCCAGGCTAAACATTCCCCTCCTTCTCCACTTGTCCCCCACAGGGTGTGAAGATCCATCTGGCTGGGGCAGTGAGGCACCCGAGGGAGAGAGGGGGGAGGGCAGTATGTGCCAGACAGGTCAAACAACCACCACTTTGGGCACCATCTCCCCTCAGAGTCTGATGGAGATCCCTAGGGTGTGGTACTCAAGAGTCTTGGGAATGGGCCTTCAGACATAATCTTTGGAAGCAGTCCCTCCCTCTGGAGATGCAGCCTGGTAATGATTCCCATGGGGGCTGCAGCCACGCTACTGAGGACCCAGAAGAGAAAGTCCTCGCCATCAGAGTCCTTAGCCCTGTCAAGTGGCTCCACATGTAAAACCGATTCCAAGTTGTACTGTCAGATCATAAACTCGGAGATCGAAGTTTTAGCGATCACCTTGTCCACCCGGGTTTCCTGCTTGAAATCAGTGTCCCAGAAGACTAAGTGATTTACTCCAGGTCACAGGATTGGTATTGAACCCAGCTCTTGTGACTCCAGATTCAATATTCTTTCCGCTGCACCAATCATGAGTGACCTGTCTTTGGGTCTGGCCACTCAATTCTGAAACTTTTAACTATACTGTCATATGGGCCAGAAGTGTCCAACTCCCTGCCTGAGTCCACATGCCTACAAACCTCCCCAAACTCTCCCATACTGCCTAAACCAGAAGAAAATGTAATTGGGAAACACTTAATTTAAAAGAAAACACAATACAATATAAATATTGTTAATTTGTAGTTTTCTATATGCAGGCAGAAATCGGATCTTTTTGAAAGTGACACTACTGATTTAGGCCACCCTTCCCATCTTTTCCACAAGAATAACATGCAGGGGCAGCTAGATGGCACAGTGAATAGAGCCCTGGCCCTGGAGTCTGGAGGACCTGAATTCAAATCTAGCCTCAGACACTTAACACTTACTAGCTGTGTGACTTTGGTCAAGTCACTTAATCCCAATTGCCCGGCCACCCCCCCCCCAAAAAAAAAAGAATAACATGCAAAAATTTAGAATGGGTTGTTAAAATTCCTAAAAACTTTTAGGCATGTGCTCATAAAATCTAGATGAATGATGTCTTCAGTATTTGGCTGATGTGCCCATTTTAAAGAGAACTGAAGAGTCCGGCATGAGCTGTTCTTGCTGATGCTCTGTTGGGCTCTTGGTAGTCACATTCCTTCCATTCCATTCTTTGGTTTTGTCAAACCAGTCATGTTCAGTGACCTGGAGTTTGCAGACATTGCTCTCTTACCTTTTGTGAAGATTTGACCAGCATTTGCCCTTCTGCCCTCTTGTGGTATTTCTCCCATTCTTCATGATCCTTCTGAGACCTAATCAGGAAAAAGCTTTAATCCTCAGAAAAGGTGCCAGTGGGCACGGCCACAGTTTCTAGAGGGCAGTGCTTTCAGGGTTCTGGGTGAAGGCTGGCTAGCTTGTATGCTCATTGAGTTGATTATGGGAATACCTTTTGTGGGCCCCCTACATCAGTGTTCCCTATGCAGTTCCCTATCCCTGCCAACTTTTCCCTCTCCTGTTCCTTTTTAATAAAGTATAAGCTTCCAGGGAAGCTGTCAGGAGCTGGAATATTCGATAGGGATACAACAAGCAGTGCAATTGGTGAGGCTGTGGGGAGCATGGAGGGGATTCCAGGGAAACTAGTCTGGAAAGAAAGGTTCGAACCAGACTGTGAAGAGATTGAATGCAGAACAGGTGATTTTGGCTCAACCCCAGAGGTAACCCAGAACCACTGGGGGAACTTTTGGTGCAGAAGGAATAGGTGGCATTCACAATGAGTGCATTCTAGGAAAGGAAACTAAGTTGTCCTTATTCCACCGGGCTCTTCCTCATTGAGTCTTGATTTCCATGTGGATTTCTGTGAGAAAGATAGTATTGGATGTGGAGACCCAGCCTCCGATCTAGGAGGACCTGCAAGTCTTGCCTTTGACACATACTGAAAAGTCACAGTTCCAAAGTGCTGATTTGCATTGGGGAAGGTAGTTTCCTCACTTGGGATTTCCTTATACCCATGGAAACAGGGTGTCGAGTCCCTACCCTAGGTGGTTCAGTGGCTAGAGCGCCAGGGTTGAAGTCAGGGAGACTTGAGTTCAAATGTGACCTGAGATGCTTACCTGCTGTGTGGCCCTGGGCAAGTCACTTTACCTCTATTTGTCTCAGTTTCCTCATTTGTAAAATGGGGATAATACTAGCACCTGCCTCAGGGTTGTTGTGAGGATTGAATGACATCATAATTTAGCACAGTCCCCGGCACATAGCAAGTGCTGTATACGGCAGCTGTCATTATGTTTATTGCCTCTGTGTTACTTAATGTGTATTATCTATAAGATGGAGATGGTGGTAATAGCACCTGTCTGCAGGGGTAGTTGTGAGGACCAAGTGAGACAATATTTGTAAAGGACTTTGGAAACCTCAAAGCTGTGTAAGGTTAGCTATTATTAGAGAATTCAGGCAGCACATTTTAGGTCAGTAAACTACAGCAAACATGCCAGCCTTTAGAAACCCAAGGAGCCAGCTTGCAAACAGAACACCTCCCTTGTCCATGTCCCCAGAGTCACTGCTGCTGATGACCGCCCATGTCACCAAGAAATGTTACCTTAGTAATGCAGAGAAATTTAATCCAGCATCGATAGAAAACTCGTTTGTTCCAGACAACATTCAGATTTCACGGCTACAGCCACATTTTCAGTTCGAGCCAAACCACAGTCTTTTGGCAAACAAATCCACTTACCTGCTCTTTGCTGACCTGTGTCCTTGAAGGGCTGACCATTGTCTTCTGTTTGGGGTGTGAGTATGTGTATGGGGTGGGGGTGGGAGGGCATGCTTCTAGGACTAGAGACCTAGTCTTCAACCTCCTTTCAGCGGGTATTTTGATAGTGATGATGTAAAACATCCCTCATGACAAGAAGAGCTGAAGTTCTCACTGGAGTCTTAGCAGATGTGTAGGAATGAGGTGTGAAATAAATGCTCTAGTCCCACCCTCACACACCCCCTCTTAGTAGTGCTGTTTTACCACAAAACAACCACTGAACTTTGTGAGTTAAGTGATAGACATTTATTAAGGCCTGTGCTAAGTGAGGGAGATACACAGAGAGATGAAAGATGGTCTGGACTTTTAAGGAGCTCACAGTCTAATAGGGGAGACAGGCTATGGACAAGCTGTAGAGGGGCAGAAGTGGAGCTAACCAGCAGAGGGAAGGCACCAGCCTTTGGGAGCATTAGGAAAGGCTTCCTGCCTGGATGTGGAAGTTGGGATTTGAGCTGAGTCTAGAAGGAAGCCAGGAAATGGAGACAAGGGGGGAGAGCATTCCAGGCACGAGGCACAGCCAGGGAAGATGCCCTCAGGTGGCATGGGGAGGGGCTTGTACAAGGAAAAGCAAGGACCTGTGTCACTGGGTCAAAATGAGAGGAAGCCTGGAAGGGTGAGAAGGACAGGTGGTGCCGAGCTTTAAACGCCAGAGGAGATTTTATATTTGTCCTAGAGGTGATAGGGAGCCCCTGGAGTTTTTCTGCTACAAGAGTAACCTGGTTGATCTGTGCTTTAGGGAGATCATTTTGGCAGATGAATGGAGGAGGATCACTGAGTGGGGAGACTAATGCCAGCATTTTAAATAATGCCAAATGCTTTGTACACAGGCTCTCATTTGAGGCTCATGACAATCCTGTGAAGTGTGGACTACAAGTTGTAGTGTCTCCATTCTGCAGATGAGGAAACTGAGGCTCCAATGGTGAAGCACCTTGCCCACTGCCACACAGCGTTTTATTGTCAGAGGTGGTATGTGAAGCCATATCATGCCCTCATGACTCCAACATCCAGCAGTCTATCCATTATTCCACACTGCCATTTTTAGGGGGATCCATAAGAAAATCCAAGTTCAGACTGCTGCTTGGAGAAAGGGACTTCATAAGAAAATACAAGAAGGGTGAAATGCAGAACCTAACACACTAGAAAAGTTACTGGCTGGATTCAGAGTCAGAAGTCCTGTGTTTTATTGTTGACCCTGACCCTTTCTAGGTGTATGACCTTGGACAAGTCTTTTCACCTTTAGGTGAAGTAGCCAGGTGGTGTTGCAGTGGATTGAGGGCTGACCTGGGGCCAGGAATACCTGAATTCAAATCCAACCTCAAACACTTATTGATGGTATGACCCTGGTCAAGTCACTTCACCTCTGACTCAGTTTCCTCATCTGTAAAATTGGAATAATAACTTTGCTTCCTTCACGGACTTGTGAGTATGAAGATAATATTTATAAAGTACTTTGCATAAGTGCCTGGCATATAGTAGGTACTCAATAAATGCTTTTTTCCTTCCCTCTTCCTTGAGCCTCAGTTTCTTCATCAGTCAAATGGGAGAGTATTTGCCCGTCTATCTCACGGGCTGTACTATGAACAAAGAACTTTCTAAAACTTGAGGTTCTATAGAAATATGACCTATGGAAAGTTCATGTAATTTTGTGGATTTTATTGTTTTCAAACATTAGACTTTGACCATTTGTGGTAAAATGGACATGTCCTCTACGTATGCTGAAGAAGAGAGCAGTGATGATGTCATGAGGAATGACAAGAACAGCCCAAGTGCTGACTTGGGACACAGGAGAATTCAGAGCGAGCTCGTGGAAGGGCCGAGCTCCCTGGGTGCCTTCTCTGTAGAGAGAGAATGGTCAGGAATGGAATGGGAGGAGAACACTCGTACGGATTGCCATGGGTGCCCCCTGCCAGAGGCTTTCCTGGCCCGCTACCCCATTGGCATGATCTGCCAGGGAGGAGAACACTCGAACGGATTGCCGTGGGTGCCCC
>NW_027186352.1:5317347-5321914 GCF_028583685.1 Petaurus breviceps papuanus
GCTACCCCATTGGCATTATCTGCCAGGGAGGAGAACACTCGGACGGATTGCTGTGGGTGCCCCCTGCTGGAGGCTTTCCTGGCCCGCTACCCCATTGGCATGATCTGCCATCTACTCTCTTTCTCTTGAATTTCTCGTGCTCTTGTACATTTCTCCTTTACATGGATTGTCTCCCTCATTAGAAGGTAAGGTCCTTGAGGACAAGAACTGTTTTATTATTTTTTTCTTTGTATCCCCAGTGCTTAGCACAGGGCCTGTCGTGGAGACTTACTAAGGATTTTCCATCTAGACCTTTGTTCGCTTGATCCTCACAATGACTCTGTGAGGTGGTTAGTATTGTCATCATTATTGTTATTCCTGTTTTACAGATGAAGGAAGTGAGGCACAATAAAATGAAGCTCCTTGGTCAGGGGTGCACAGCCAGACCTTCTGATCTCCGATGCAGTGCTAAACCTTTTTTTAAAGAAAAAGGGTAAGAGAAAGGAGAGGAGGAGAGGGTGGAAACGGCCTCTGGAGGGCCCACAAGTTCCATGTACAGAGGCAGCTACAATGGATGGAAAAGAGCAGTTGAGACACGGGGAAGTTCCTAGAAGACGAACTTAGAAAGGAACCAGTGGTGAAGGAAGGGCCCCCAAGGTAGAAGGAATGCTTCTACCCACAGATGCCCACGTTCGGTGTAAAGAAAAGGAGCTCAACATCCCAAGGCAGGGAGGCAAACCTAAACTTCATGACTGGCTGGTGGACCAGCCTCAGTCAGAAGAACGAGCCCGGTGAAGGGAGCTGCAGGGCAGGACTGCCCAGTGAGAAGGGACATGTCTGCAAGGAGGGATCAAGGGAAGGTCAACGGAAGGAGAAGTTGGATAACAGCATCCCCCCCTCTGGTTGTTGTGAGGCTCACACAGTGCTTGGAACATAGTAGGCATTTAAGCAATGCTTTTGTCCTTCCTTCCATTAGAACATAAACTTCTTGTGAGCAGGGACTGTTCTTCCTTTTTTTTAAAAAACTGTAACATCAATTCTTAAGGAAGTGCCTGCTATATAGTATGCACTTACTGAATACTTTTGATTGATTGGTGAATGAATTCAAGTCAGCTCACTCAAGTGCATTAAATCCTTTGGAACTGAAAGAACCAGCAGGATTGACAACTGAGCCCCTATCAAAGGGCATCTGGAAATTCATGGAACCTGGAAGAGGGAACCAAGATTGGAAAAGGGCAGATGTCATGGTTAAAAAAAAAAGGAACAGAAGCTAGGTCAGCAAGCTTGCCATGAACTCTTGGGGAAATGCCTGAACATATTAAAGAAGGGTTTAGTGAACTTCCAGAGCTAAGCAGCGCCCACCAAGGCAGTCTGTGAGAAGAGGTCGTGCGTGCCAGACGAGCCTTTCTTCCTTGTTTTCACAGGGTTACTAACCTGCTAAGGAAGGAGGATGCTGTGGGTGTACTTCGCCAGTCTCTCAGCAAAGCAGCTCATGACAAACCTCCTATTTGTGGAGGTGATGGAGACGTGAACCAGATGATCTGTGCATTGATGAATAGCCATTCACTGAGCACTCTCTGCCGGGCACTCCAGCAAGTGCCGGGGATACAAATGGTGATGTAATCAAGGGGATTCAGGACTAAGGGAATGGGCAGACTCAGGGCACTGTAGGCGGCTCGAGGTGATTCAGGAGGAAGTCTTCAGGGCAAGGCTGCCCTGGCATGGCTATGAGCCTGTGCTGGATAAAGATGCTGCCTCATTAAAGGTGTGGATGACAAAAACATAAAGTGGGGGGGGGGGGCTTACAGAAGCAGATTAAATGATGCAGGGAGTATTTAACAAAACAAATAAAAATACAATGGAGCATAGATAATGTTAACATGTGGTTTTCTAAGTCATTGTGCAGTCCCCAGGGATCCTTATGTTTTCTATTTGAGTTTGACATCACTGGGCATTAAGCTGAAGCAAGATGAAGTCTGACCCTTGGGTTCAAAAAATCAGTTTCACAAGTACAGGCTGGTGAAGACATACTTAGACAGTTGTCTGAAAAAGATGTGGGAATTTTTTGTTGTTTAGTCAGTCCATACTCCTCATGACCCAGTTTGGGGTTTTCTTGGCAGAGATACTGGAGTGGTCTGCCATTTTCTTCTCCAGTTCATTTTACAGATGAGGAAACAGGCAAACAGGGTGAAGTGACTTGCTCAGTCACACAGGGCCACACAGCTAATAAGAGTCTTAGGTCAGACTTGAACTCAGGAAGATGACTCCAGGCTTGGCACTCTATGCACTTTGCATCTGGCTATCCCAGAAAAACCTAAGTTCATATCCTTCTCTCAAAAAATTTAGTGGCTGTATGATCCTGGACAAGTCATTGAATCCCTTGGAGGGGAACCTCAAATTCCTTCTTTTTAATGTGGGATGATAATACTTTTAGTATATTATGTATTCACAAAGATCAAATTAGATAATTTATATGAAACACTTCAGGAACTTCAAAGCATTGGAGGTGTTGGCTCTGAGGACATCAGGATTTTCTTGCCTTATTGCTACAGAAATGTTCCAAAGCGACAACTCCCAGGAAAGTGAGATGCTGATGAGAGAAACACACCTGCCTCTGAGCTGTAATGATCTTTCCAGGATGATCCCTGTCCTTGGCTAAGTCTATGCCAGACGCCCACCCTGAGAACTGCCTATGGCGGAATCAGCTTCAGACTGAAGAATTCAGTGGCTTTCTTCCTGGTTCATTTTTGCCCCAGAGCCTGGGCAATGGGATCGCCTCCCACCCTGGTCCTCATCTTGATTTCTTGTCCCACATAGGAAACAAAAGTTAGTGGGTGCTCTTCTTAAACTTTTCCATTCATAGCCCTTTTCTTTTTTTTTTTTAAACTTTAATTTATTAATCTGTTTGTTTCCTTTTAGTTTACTGGATTCAATTCCACAATTCCTTGAATTTCACATTTTGTCCCCCTCCCTCCCCTCCCCCCCATGGCGGCTTATTATCAAGTATAGGATCTGTGAATACTTTGACATTATACAATGGTCAGGTTATAAGGATGGATTGTACCAGCTGGAATGAAAAATGGTAAAGAGGACATAAAATCAAATAAGAGAACGAAAAAGATCAGGTATTTTGCTTCCAGCTGGATATAAACTTAGTTCTTTCTAGTTCTTTCTCTGGATGTACGTTTTTCTCTCCATCATGCACATAGGAAACAAAAGTTAGTGGGTGCTCTTCTTAAACTTTTCCACTCATAGCCCTTTTCACAGCAGCATGGGCTTGGTGTGACCTGAGGGCAGGCATAGTGCAAATTTGTGTTCAGAACCAAGGCTGAAGTGAAGTTGCATGATGCACCATGGGTGAGCTCTGCCAGCTCTGCCTAGGATTCATTATACATTTGATTTTTTAATTCATTTTTGGTCATGGCACGTTCAGGAACCTTTTACACCAGATTTTTGTATGGTGTTGTGACCCACAGTTTAGGAAGTGCTGCAGACAAATGAAGAACCAAATATTGCCCCAATTCTTTTATGTTTTACCAAGGATTTCACAAACTTTATTCAGAAGAAGGCTGTCACCATGCTAGGGTGAGAAAGCAGTTCCGGCAGAGGTGAGAAGAGGACAGGGAAAGACCTACTTCTGTCACTTTCCATTCAGCCCTTGAAGGGGTTTGATGGAGGTCAAAGCCTTACGGACTGGGGCTGTCAATCTTCTTGGAGCTCTAATGGTGTGAGAGCCCGTGCAATCTATGATTCAGGGGAATGGGAGAAAAGGAATGGATGATGGTGTCACTTTGGGGGTGAGGTAGGGTTGGTCACTTGTATTCACCCTGTAGAATATAGGCTCTTCAAAGACAAAGACTAGTTTACTTCTTGTCTTTTTATTTCCACCACCTGCCCTAGGCTCTCGTGAGTAGTAGCATTTCATAGATGTTTGATACCCCAAGATTATCACTGCTCAGCGATGACCCCCCCCCCCAGTAAAATTGGACCCAGATCAATGGCCCTGGTATGAGGAGTTGGCGCCCAGCTGTTCTGATAGCTGGCTGGAAGTGACTGGCCCACCTGGCGCTTTACAGTGTCGGACTGAAACCAAGGAGACGTCTTATTTCCTTTTTAGTTTGGGTTAAGCATCCGGGTGAAATGTCCCTACCACAGCACATACAATTTTAAATGGTTATTTATATTTAAAAAAATAAGCTTCTTAAAAACAATTCTTTGGTGTTGGAATTCAGGGCAGGACAGTGGGAGAAAGTTGTTTTCCAATTTATTGTCCCATCACCCTTCAATGGAAATGACCCCCTCACACAAGGTGTATTTAATTCCTCCATAAGCTTGTGGGTGTGACTATAGAACAAAGAGAATAAAATCCATCTTTTGGGGTCAATTAGAAAAAGATCATGAGCTCTTGGGCACTGTATGTGACATGTATTACATATGAAGCACTGAGCCTCATCATAGGTATATTCTCTCCCTCCCTCCTTCCTCCCTCTCTTCTTCTTCTTCTTCTTCTTCTTCTTCTTCTTCTTCTTCTTCTTCTTCTTCTTCTTCTTCTTCTTCTTCTTCTTCTTCTTCTTCTTCTTCTTCTTCT
>NW_027186352.1:5326914-5331091 GCF_028583685.1 Petaurus breviceps papuanus
CTCCTCCTCCTCCTCCTCCTTCTTCTTCTTCTTCTTCTTCTTCTTCTTCTTCTTCTTCTTCTTCTTCTTCTTCTTCTTCTTCTTCTTCTTCTTCTTCTCCTTCTCCTCCTCCTCCTTCTCCCTCTCTCTTTTTCTTTCTCTCTCTCCTTGACGGTTTCTCAGTCTCTCTCTCTCCTCCCTCACTCCCTCTCTCTTTTCTCAGTCTCTTTCTTTCTCTGTCACTCTTTCTCTATCTCTGTCTCAATCTCTCAGTCTCTGTCTGTGTGTGTGTGTCTCTGTCTCTCTCATTTCCCAAGGTACACTCCATTTCTAGGACTTGACAAGACCACATGTGCAGATGTGTGTGTGTGGGGAACTCTCTGGGTGTGATTATTGTGTGACTATTAAAACAATACTGTCCCAGAAACCCCATGTGGCATTTGTGGCAACACCGGGCGTCACTTGCGAGTTATACCGAAATGGCAGCTTTCCATATTTAAAAAGAACACGGACTGCTTCGTGTCTGAAGTATGTTCCCCAGGAGACAGCCATACCATTTGATCTATTTTTGATTAAAATGTAAAAATTAAAAATTAAATCAAATGGTAGTATAAATCCTTGGGGAAAACATACTTCAGTTATGAAGTATTCCCCACAGTCACCTTGAGAGTCTTGCAGCTGCATTGTCTCATCTGTAGGTGGTCTTTTTATGTCCCACATAATTAAAATGAATTGCTGTTGGAGAGCCTTTACTTGGGCACACAGATTTACGAACCTTCTGGTGTCCGCATTTAGATGCAGGCCCACATTGGGAAGCTTCCTGCAGACAGGTCGGCTGCTCCTGGGGATGGCTTCCTTGTCATCCTTGACCTCCAAGGCTGGCATGGTAGAGATTCCAGGGACCAGAAAGATGGGTGTGTGGCAGGCTGCTTCTCCCCATCAGCCAGTCTGCCTGGACTAATGTTATAGCCCATCTTGTGATGAAGGAGCTCTCTGCCTCCTCCAGCCCAAACAGACTAAGTACATTTTCTGTAACATTACCAAGTGACTAATATTGTGGCAGAAACAATCTTTGGTGAAATTGGATTTACTAGGGAAATGTGCTTTCCACAATCTAATATACAACTTATTTGTATCAAACTACTTTATCAGCCTGCCTCAGAATAGGGGAACGAGTGTTTGATCAGATTAGCCGGGAGTAGGGATCAGAGAAGATCTCTGTGGAATTGGCATTCTCACTCTCCCAAATCTGAAGGACAAGCTGTCAGCACAGCTCTGGGATATGGACGGGAACTCCTCACTTACATTATCACTCTCAGTTTGGGTGATGAGCGCTGCTGGCTCTCATGGGGCACTTTTTGCAGCCCAAAGGCACATGTCAGACATCCAGGGACTAGTCATTTGCTGCTCAAAGACGATTTGGGTCATCAGTGGTGACCAGGAAGGTGCTACTTAGGGTCCTGGGGGTTTCTCTCAAAGAGGTGGGCTTCTACTTGATAAAACCCAAGCTTCCTCCCTCCAAATCTGAGAGAAGCCCTACCGGGCAAATTCTCACTCACAGCATGTCATGGGAGAAGAGCTCCAGATGCAGCCAGCCTCGTGGTGCAGATGTTTGTGAATTGTAAAACAAGCCATGGGTCACTGTCACTTTGCTCATGTCAGGACACCTGGGTGTCTCGAAAGAAAGGAGCCATGATCTTTTTGTGCTCATGGCAGCCGTTGCAGCCCTGCCGTGCTGTGCCGGGGCTGCCTGTGCCCTTGAACTCTTTTCTGCTTTGGCTGGAAGAGAAGCTATTTGCCTCCATCAGATGCTGGCCCGGATTAGGCCCAGTGGACAAGGGAGGCAAATCCTACCTTGGGAAGATACCTAGAATAACCAATAAGTCAAGTGGAGACAAGAAGTACTTACTGTGTGCTGGGCACTGGTCCAGGCACTGGGCATACAAATATGAGCAACAGGAAAAGCAGTTCCTGCCCTCAAAGAGCCTCAATTCTCTTGGGGGAAGATGACGCATAACAGGGAGCTGAACACTGGTGAGGGGAGGGGAGGACTGATGAGAGGGAAGGCAGCAGAGAGTCAGGAGCACAGCCAGGAGAGGCACCAAGGATGGCTGTCCTAGAGCCTGAGTCCAACTGGAGGGTCTGCAAGGAGCGCACTCGGGAGACGGGGGCCACCGAGGGGCAGGGATCTTCCAGATGGAGAAGACAGCAAAGGCCTGGCAGCGAGTCAGTGGAGGAATGAGGGGCGCACTCACTTCCCTTGGACTGACCAGGAGCAAAGGGAAAAAAAAGGTTATACGGTGCCCGACTGTTAGTGGAGGTGGGAGGGTGGGTAAGTAAGGTATGATGCATCTCAGCTGAGGCACAAAGGCATTTCTTTTCTTTTTTAAGGAATTGGGGTTAAGTAACTTACCCAAGGTTACACGGCCAGTTATTTTGTGTGGGTGCTAAGTATCTGAGGCTGGAACCGATCCCGGGTCCTCCCGACTCTGGGGCCGGTACCCTTACTCATTGTGCCACCTGGCCGACCCACAAAGGTATTTCTTTTGAAAGGGCAGCATGTGTGGGAGGGGGCGTGGGGGAAAGTGGGCAGACCTATCTCTCATTTCCAAATCTGCAGAATGGGGATATAAGACCCAGGGACTTTCCTCATGTGAAACACTTGGAGTTTGGATGAAATGATGGATGAGAAAGAAGTTTGCGATTTCTTACTATTGTTCATCTTTCTCTCTCTCTGTGCTTGGTCTTGGCACTGTCCACATGTAGTTTATTCTGGCTTAGTTCTATGTTTTATTTTTTTTTTTACCTTCCTGTGACTTATGCGTGCACATAGGCGAGATGTTCAACATAGCTATACACGGGCACACTTAAACCCTGTGCCACATTGTGAACTCAGAATTATGAAGGAGGAACAGCATCGATGCGATCTTCTGAGGAAAGTCTGGGAGAAAACAGAAGATGGAGCCTCCTGGGGCTAGAGCGAGGGATGCCTGATGGCCAGGACCGCCCATGTGCTCCATCAGCATCCCCGTGATGTTAGAAGAAAGCCAGGAAGGCCTTCTCCTCTGGGAGCCAGGGTGCTATCAGGAGCACATGGACGGAGGCCACCCAGGACGGGCTGCAATGTGCCTCGCTGGAGCATGCCCATGAAGGAGGTCACAGACTCATTTGAGTGTTTTAGCTGTAGACATACATGCGACAAATCGTTGTGATTGAATTATATGCAGATGTTAACTATAGATTCTGGGGGCTCCTCCTCTGGGTTCACTTGCTCCTTCTTTCTCTAATTTGGTTTCAAATGTGGCTTTGATTATTTGGCCAGAACAGCTGTAGCTGGGTGAGGACCCAAGGTATGGTCTGCTAAATGACAGGCTCATAGGACAGAGAGAAGGTACCATAGGATGATCTGATCTAATCTCTTCACTCCCGTTTTACTGAACAGAAAACTGCATGGCAGAAAGGGCAAGTGCCGCTTCAGGGCCGTGCTGGTAGTAAGTAACAGAGCTGAGAATGGACTCAAGCCTGCAGCCTACCTCCCACTCCAGAATCAGCTCCATTGTGGGTGATAGCCCATTTTGAGGGACAGATCAATAGGAAAATCGGCCTTAAGCCCTTAACACTAAAAAACTCAGGACAACAGGGTCCAAAAGAAAAAGTAGTGCCCCCCCCAAAGGGAAGGTCAGAGCAGAGGATTGGGCTCTTTCCTTTGCCAGCTCTTTCCCTCTCACTGATGTGGGACAGGTCACACCCCATCATCCATGTGCCATCCATCTCCTAAAGTCTTCTATAGAAGTCCTGTGAAGCCTTCCCAGGGCATCTGCCCAACACGTGGGCATTTCTGCTGGCTCTCACTATGTCTCATGGATGATGATGGAGCACCTGGCCTGTCCATGGGTATCCCTCTCTCATGACATGAGTGAGCCACCTCCATTCCAGGCTCTCGTCTTTCCAGTCACATCCTTTAATGCTTAAAGCTTACTTGAAAACAAATTATGCTGCCCTACCTGTCTAGACTTTCTTCTGGCCTTCTTTCTCTTCTTGTCTCTGACTTTTTACAAAAGATGCTTCAATGACCCTTTTTCTTCTTCCTCCCTTCCTCCCTCCATTCCTCCCTCTCTCCCCTCCTTTCCCCTCCCCTCCACTATTCCTTCCTTTTTCTTTCTTCTATTCCAGTCCTATTACTCTATCATCTTCCCAT
>NW_027186352.1:5331191-5357062 GCF_028583685.1 Petaurus breviceps papuanus
GTGACAAATGTGCAGAATCCAGCAAAACAAATTTCCATGTTGGCTGTGACTAACTATGTATGTCTCATTCTGCTACCTGAGCCCACCTCCTCTCCATCCAGAGGCAGGCAGCCTGTTCAAACACAATTCAGTCCTTTGGAATCATAGTTCTTGCTCTTAAGTTCAACCATTGCATTTTACAAATGAGGAAAGTGAGGTCCAGAGAGATGAATCCATTGGTCCCAGATCCAATGTCTCATTCATGGCAGCCATGGGATGAGTTCCGCTCTCCAGCCCCCACCCCCAGCTTCAGCTTCCACTTTCACGGATAGTCCTTAGAGCACTTTATCCATCCTTTCTCACTACATGTCGATGGTGCCTGGTTATAAACACGTCCACTCTTGAGCAACACCTTCCTTCGGGAAGCTCAGATACTGGAATTCTTGGCTTTATTTATATTTACTGAGGACTTGTACCTTAAATGAAATACAAGTTAAGATGCCCAATCTCCCAACTATAGGAATGGCAGCAACGAGGAGACTTGAGTCTAAAACTGTAGTTCTGGCTTCTCTATGACTCTGGGCAGACCACATCACTTCTCTGAGCCTCGGTCTCCTCACCTATAAAATTTAGATGTGGACTGCCCTCCAAAGTCCTTTCCATCTCTCACATTCTCTGCCTTTTTCTGTCTGTCTGACCTTGGGCAAGTTGCATAAAGAGCGGTGACATTATGCAGTGGAGAAGGTACTGGACTTGTTGGCAGAAAGACCTGAGTTCAAATCTCATCTCAGACACTCTAGCTGTGTGATTCTGGGCAAGTCATTGAATCTCTGCCTGCTTTAGTTTCTTCAGTGGTAAAATGGGGCCAATAATTGCACCTACATCTCAGTGTTGGAAGAATCAAAGGAGACAGCATGTCGAGTGCTGTGCGAACATGTGCATTATACAAGCATTCAGTGACAGAACAAGAAGTCATAGAATCACATGGAACTCAAGACCTAGGAGGATCCTAGAAGGCCATCTAGTCCCTCCTCCTCCTGCCCCCTTATTTTACAGATGAGGAAACTGAGGCCCAGGCAAGTGGAGTGGTTTCAATTTTCAATTCAACAAACATTTATTAAGCACCTACTATGTGCCAGATACTCTGCTAAGTGTTGGGGATCAAAAAGACGCAAAAGCCGGTCCCTGCCCTCGAGGAGCTTGCTGCCTAATGAGGGAGACAACATGCAGACAAGCTACATGCAAAGTGTGTGGGGAATAATTAGCAGGAAGAAGTCACTGAGATTAAGAGGAATCGGGGAAACTTTCTGTCAAAAGTCGGGTTTTGTTGTTAAGTTGTTTCAGTCTTGTCTGACTCTTCATGGCCCTTTTTGGGGTTTTCTTGGCAAAGATAAGAGTAGCTTGTCATTTCCTTCTCCAGCTGATTTTACAGATGAGGAAACTGAGGCAAACAGAGTCAAATGATTTGCACAAGGTCAAGTAATGGAACCCAGCCCAGCAGAAGGCAGCCGGGGAGTCTCTGCTCCTGGTTCCCTGGGCTTCCTTCAAGTCCCAGCTAAAAGTCACCTTTCCAGAGCCTCCTTAATGCTAGTGCCTTCCCTCAGTCAGCCGGCCATCTCTACTTTATCCTATATCATTCTTGTTCCTGATTGTTTCAGGTTGTCTCCCACTTTAGATTGTGAGCTCCTTGAGAGGTGGGCTGTGGCCTGCCTTCTCTTTTATTCCAAGCACTTAGCACAGTACTTGGCACACAGTAGATCCTTAAGAAGTACTTGAAGATCACTTATTTTTGTAATATACTTTTAAAAACACCAAGTTTGATCATACCTTTACTTATTACATTAAAGTTATTTCTTAACGTGTGTATCTAGGGGGGTGGGACAATGGATAGAGTGCTGGCTGAATTCAAATCAGACGTTAGACACTTAAGAGCTGTGTGACCCTGGGCAAGTCACTTAACCCTATTTGCCTCAGTTCCTTCATCTGTAAAATTAACTGGAAAAGGAAATAGCAAACCACTCTAGTATCTTTGCCTAGAGAAGCCCCAAATGGGGTCACAAAGAGTCAGATATGACTGAAAGGACTGAACAAAAGCAAAAATTTCTGAAGATGACCCTCCCTTCTTCCACACTCTCCAGAGCTGGATCTTCCCTCATAACAAAATAATACAGTTTAAGCCAACACTGTTGGACTGCACTCTAACTTCCAGTTCTGATTCAACCCAAACCCCGTCCGACATTATACCATTGTTGTCTCTCATCTCTCTGCTGAGAGGAGAGGGGTATGCTTCATTATCTCGTTCCCAAGAATATTGGTTATTGGTATTTCATTCACTCAGAGTTGGGCTTCCTTTTCATGATCTCTTCAGAGAATTTTTAAGGAAGTTAATTGAGACAATTAGTAACTTCAATAAAATAACTTAATATAAAATAAATCTACAATAGAATCAGCATTTCTATACAGTACTGATAGAACCCAGAAGGGAATAATAATAAGATAAATTCCATCCAAAATTACCATGACATTTATAAAATAGATGAATGTTAACTATGAACACACCCAGGATTTATGCAAATATAATTTAAAACATTTTTTTTGTAGAAATAAAGACAAATAATTGGAAAGATATTCAGTGCTCTTGGTTGGGTTGAGCCAATATAATAAAAATGGTGAAACTGCATAAATTATTATGCATATTTGTTCCTATAATAATAAATTATGAAAGGAGTTTACATAATAGAGATAGACAAATTAATTTTAAAAAATTCATTTGGGGGAACAAAAGTTATAGAATTTCAAGGAAAATAATGGAGAAAAGAAGGAATGAAGCATCATATTACCAGATTTCATATCATAATAATTCAAACTGCCAGTCATCAGAGCTATTTGATGTTTGTTAAAAAAAAAATAGAAAAGCAAGTAGATAAGCAGGATTCCAGAGTAATCAAAAATTACAGTTCAGTGTTTCATAAGTCTATGAACGTAAATTAATTCAACTTCCGTTTTTATGAGAATAGTAGGAAAACTGGAAAGCAGTTTGGCATATGTTAGCTGGAGATTAGCATCTCACGCCACATACCACAAGAGTTCCAAATGGATATGGAATCTCAATATAAAAAGTCACAATCATGCAAAACATGTTTCTGTATTAGTCATGTGAAAGAAAACACAGACAAAAAAACCCCACAAAAAATAAAGTAGAAAAATGGTTTGCTTCAATCTGCATTCAGACTCTATCAGTTCTTTCTCTGGAGAGGGATAGCAACTTTTGTCATAAATCCTTCAGAATTGTCTTGGATTATTGTATTGCTGAGAATAGCTAAAGTCATTCACAGATGATCATTACACAATCTTGTTGTTGCTTTGTACAATGTTCTCCTGGTTCTGCTCATTTCACTTTGCATCTGTTCATTTAAGGTTTTCCTAGTATTTCTGAAAGAAACCCACTTGTCATTTCTTGAAGCATAATAGTAATCCTTCACAATCATATACCACAATTTGTTCAGCTATCCCCAGTTGATGGGTATCCCCTCAATTTCAAATTTTTTACTACCACAAAGAGAGCTGCTATAAATATTTTTGCACATATGGGTCTTTTTCCTTTTTTTCTTTATGCCTCTTTGATATACAGACCTAGTAGTGGTATTGCTGGGTTCAAGGGTATGCATGGTTTTATAGCCCTTGGGGCATAGTTCCAAATTGCTCTAGGAGTAGAATTCTTAACCAAATAAAGGATAAAAGTGATTGAGACAAAATAGGAAATTTTTATTTTATTAGTTTTTTTTTTAAGCAATTGGGGTTAAGTAACTTTCTCAAGGTTACATGGCCAGTTATTTCTGGGTGTGGTGCTAAGTGTCTGAGCACGGATTTGATCCAGGTCATCCTGACACTGGAGCCGGTGTTCTTACTTGCTGAGCCACCTGGCTGCCTCTAAGCAATTGGGGTTAAGTAACTTGCTCAAGGTTACACGGCCAGGTGTTTCTGGGTGGGTCTAACTGTCTGAGCCCGGGATTGGATCCCCAGGTCATCCCGACACTGGAGCCGGTGCTCTTACTTGCTGTGCTACCTGGCCGCCCCTTTATTAAATTTTTTTAGTTTTTGCATGAACAAAATCAAAGCAGACAGAATAAGAAAAGAAACTCTTGTGGGAAATTTTTTTTCCATCAAACATTATGGATAAAAATATAATATCCAGGATACATAAGAAATTGACACAAATACATAAGACTGAAGGCCATTTCTCTATAGTAAGTGGTCAAAGGATATGCAGAAGCATTTTTCCAAAAACTCAGCCTAACTTCCTAAAAAAATTGTTTGTTTTTTGAGGGACATCATGATTATTTTTGATATTGCCCCCAGCCTACCTCCCTCCAAAGAATCCAGTTCTATAACAAAGAAAAAAATTATTGAAATTACTGACACAGTGGTCATGACCCATGTGCCACTCCCCACTTACAGTCACCCACCTCCTTACCAAGAGGAGGGAAGTGTCTTTCATCAACTGTTCTCTAATGCCAAGGCTGGACATGTTGCTTCACCAGAATCCGTACCAGTATCTTATTTAAAAAGGGGACATTTATATCGGGGATAAGAAAATGGGAGCTAAGGGCTTGGACAGTCATTTGCTCCCAAGCCTAGTGACAGACAATGGTAAACCCATGAACCTAACTGAAGTCATTATGGGTTACCTTCAAGAGGGGTGAGGCTGAAACTCAATGTGGTCTCCCTTTTGACCAGGCTGACAGATTGCCTACTTTGGCCAACCCCTTGCAAAAGGTGAAGAATCTAGTCTGGACTATTGGATTTCTATCCACATTCTATTTACTTAAAATGAGTAAACACTAATTAAGAAAATAATTCTTCCCCCTCTCGAATCATTTCTCTCCTAAGCTAAAATCTTGTATACTGAGTTAAAGCCAGGAGGGAAATATTAACTCAGACTAATAAAGTCCTTAGCTGAAGCCTAGGAGGGAGCCAGACCCCAAAGCTCGTCATTGCTGATGGGGGCCATGGCAAAGACACTCAGAGACAGAATCACACCAAAATGAAGGGAGCTGGCTCAAAATAACTACTGAACAATTTTATACTCTCCAGTGATATACAAATACTCACATTTAGCCTGGGACTTGAACACTTATTTCTAAACAACAAATTAGTCATTTAGAAATGGGAGAAAAATGTTAATGGTTAAGAAATAGTTCCTTAATAGTATTTTATTTTTTTCCAATTACATGTAAAGATAGTTTTCAACATTCATTTTTGTAAGATTTTGAGTTCCAAATTTTTCTCCCTCCTTCCCTTCCCTCATCCATCCCCTAGACAGCAAGCAAGCTGATGTAGGTTATATGTCTACAATCCTGAGAAATATCTCCAAATGGGATGTTTCTGCCAAAGCCTCTTTTCCTTTCAGATAATTTTATACATACAAACATATGTGTGTGTATATATGTGTATATATATGTATGTGTATATATATATGCATATATGTATATATATGTCACCTGTTGGCTAACTGGACTCACTCTTGCTTCTTATTGTTATAGATGAATTAAATACAAAATCTTTGGTAGAAAGCAATTGTGGAGTGTGGAAGTTTCTGGTCAGGCAAATAAATTGGATTTAAGTATATTACAGTCATAATCTTTTTCTGCCTCTCTCCAGACAGCCTTTGTAC
Source organism: Petaurus breviceps papuanus (assembly GCF_028583685.1). Taxonomy (NCBI): domain Eukaryota; kingdom Metazoa; phylum Chordata; class Mammalia; order Diprotodontia; family Petauridae; genus Petaurus; species Petaurus breviceps. Next base: position 5,336,845 of record NW_027186352.1, read on the forward strand.
AAGGAAAAATGAGAATGTATTCGCAGACAAATCTTGACCTGAGGGAGAAGGCTGCAGGAATCTGGATTTTCAATAACATAAGACAATAAAGCTTAGACTTCTAACCTGCCGCAATATGGTAAAAGTATAAAGAGCTTAGCAACTAATAAAAGGAAAGGGTCTTCCAACTCGTCTTTGAGGATCTAGACCCCCCAAAAGGACACTTCATAAAGATCATAATGGGTTAGTCCGTATCGAGCTGATACAAGGCAGCTTGTTGACCAATTGTCTGACAGTTGTCTTCAGCAGGGCTGGATATTAATAAGACTTGTGGTGATTTCCTTGGGGTATTTTTGTCCTCATAATTGCACATCTGCTTGTTGTGACACTGCACTTGGCCGTGTGTTGATCTAATATTATTCCAATAACACAATGCATGTATACGATTGAGTCTTTAAGTGGTATCCGCACGTTGCAAATTTCACCTCCCTCTGTGGCTTGGGGAACCAAAGGGTCATGGGAGAACAGGGAGGACATGATCTCGCAGCAAAGGGAAAAGCCAGAGGGGCTTTCATTTACTGGCAAGTGTTCTTCACTTTTACATAGTGGACAGAACACTAGCCAATCAATCTATCAGCAATCCTTCGATTTTTATTCTTGTGACTAATTTCTCATCTTATTTATTAGTCTATAAATAGCTTCTAGACAGGAAGTAACTTCCGTATCTTATGGGGGATGAAGCTAGTATAAAGCAAGTGAAGTTGGTCCCCTAGAATTTTTTTAAGAAGTGGAAGTCCCATCTTGGCCATCGTTATCACACCCTTGAGATATTTACTGTGTCCTGTTCTAGTTAGCCATTGGTGAGCACTGGGTCATCTGCATTTCCAACTGTGTAGCCCTTCTCAAACAACAGGGGGATTTGTTTCTTTATCACACAAGGCAACATCCCTATAAAATTAGGAATTCCATGAAAAAAAATCTGAGACCAAGTTTTCAAACAGATTCTGATTACTCTTCTTCCAGATTTTCTTGTCATCTATCTTTAGCGAAGAACTTTCAGCAAGTATTCATAATGGGAGACTCAGTCCCAGAGACCTGCATTTAAGGGGAGCATGTTCTTCTAAGGGGATGGATTGGGGAACAAGAAGACAACTCTCCAGGATTTGTGCCTAGGGTTAAGGGAAGTGGAGAGGAAATGGGAGTCTGTTGGACATTTTTTGTTTAGTTCAAACTTGTGATTTCATTAGTGCAAGGAGCTCTCCAGTGAGGAAACTTGCTTTTGCCAGTGTAGATGGGCAAATGTTCTACACATTATAACCTTAGAGAGTCATATGGGCAGTGAGCTTTTCAGTTACTTGACCAGGGTCACAGGGAAGCGTGTGTCAGAGACATGAGCCCAGGTCAGCCTAGTGCCAATCTAGCAATATGTCAGACTGCTTCTGGTTTGATCTCATATTTCTTGTTAAATTCTCCTTTAAGAGGAAGTTGGTATAGAATAGTGGGGGCCAACCCCAGTACAAATGAGGACCATAAAGCTGCACATCATGATCATAGAGGGGTGCACAGTGACTTAGAAAACCACATATGTTTATAGATTTCTTATTTTTAAATTTGTACATTAACACGTTAAAATCCGGAACGAACTACATTTTAATCTGGTTCAGTCTGAGCGTGGAAGTATTGTTGGCTTGTGACACTTCTGGTATAGTGGATAGAAAACCAGTGAGGAAGACCCAGAGGCTCCTCAGCCTAAGACAGGTGATCCTCATCACCCATAAGGGGGCATTAAAGTGATCCTAAGCAAGTCACATACACTTTCTGAGCCTCAGTTTCCTTATCTGCAATTAATTAATAAGTGTCCATTCTTCAGAATTTTTTTGTGTGTTTGTTTTTTGGTGATTTTTTCAGACTGGATCTGTCATTTCATTGGTAGCACTCACGGTGATAAAACTCCATCGATGCAGATCAAAAACAATGCTGCCATTCATAGTCCTAGAGAGCTGGGAGTTTGAATAACTCGACTTGGGTCACACAGTCAGGATGTGTCAGAAGGTGGATTTGACCTTAGATCTGCCTAAGCCACTCAGTGGATCTTGACTTCTGATGCAGAGCTGGAAAGGATATCAAGGGTCACCTAGTCCACTTTGTACCTGCTGATCTTCCTGGTTTTAACAAGATACCCCTCCCAGGAGAAACTCATCCATTCTCCTCTCTTCTCATCTCACCACTAGGCTCCTAACTCAAGCCTTAGCTGATGCTGCCTCCTTCAGCCTCCTCTACCCTCTGATTGGAGGCTGGAGGGTGGAGGACCAAGCTCCTCCCAATGACGTCCTTTATAAAGGACAGAGTCTGGACTCTCAGCTCACTCCACTCTGTATCTGCTGCCCTGCCTGGTTTCAGCTCAATGGAACAAGATGTGTCCACACTGGGTCCCAGCCCCTTTCCTACCTCCATTTGTGTGCTGGCTCCTCCTTTAGATTGTAAGTTCCTTGAGGGCAGGGACTGTCTTTTATTAACTAGCAGAGTGCCCAGAATATTAAATAATGTTTATTGGGTTGGATCTAGCCAAATCCCCAGCTTTCCTAGAGAAGTAAACCAGTGCTCAGAGAGCTTGGCTGAGGTAAAAAAAAAAATCACATAGCAGAGCTGAGCTTTGAACGCAGGTCCTCTGACTCGAAATCCAAGTTGTTTAGAGCCTGATGGGACTTCTGAGATGACAGCAGTAAGGGCAGTGAGAGAAGACCTGTAGAAACCTATGGCAGAAATAGACACATGCTTGGTCACTCAGTATAAGGGAGAATGTTGTGGACCATATTCCTGAATTCCAGTCTTTAGTGTAAGGGAGGAAGAAGCTTGTTTTTTCTTGCCTATTCCTGGAGTCTCAACTTGTAGCAGACAAAGGAGATTTATTGTTTTCCACCAGCCTTGGGGCTTACCTCAAGAAGGACCCTCTTGAGAGGCAGTTCAAGCCTCTGGACTCCAGAGAGGAAAGTCCCCTTGAACACCCAGAATATGGAGAAAGAAGTCAATGAACCACATGGACATTGTGCTGGTAAGTACTTAACCACTGGCTCTCCAAAAAAATTCACATAATACACACTTTTAAATTTATCTACATTATCAACGTTTTCTTAAGTCTAGAGAGCAATACAACAATAAATCACTTGTAGACAACACAAAATCCAGTAGACCTGAAAGACAAATAGCTCCTGTTGCAAGAGAATTCAGTAGATGTTTGTAGCAGCAAGCACCCCAAGCGTCCTAAGGGTTTGCTGCCACCACAGGTTCTTGGATCTGCTTTGTTAAAGGAAAGCAACTCAAAATGGGTTAACAAGCTTACTTTAATCAGTCAGACATATATCGTTTACCTTGTTCAGGGGAAAAGGTCAGCAGAATTATCAAGACAGAAACAGATCAAGTAAACAGCTTTCCAAACTGTGCAACCATTACATCCATACCAAACAACATCTGGGTTTTTCAAAGGGGGGGGGGGGGGGGGGCTTGGACAACGGCTTCTCAGAATACAGATCAAATCACAGAACACTTCTCAAAGTGAGCCCCCAAAACAAAGCTACACATCAGGGCTTATATAGCCTTCTCCTGGCTCAGAGAATGTAACAACCTTATTGACTCACTGGCCAATCAAGAAGTATCTATTGAAAAACAAGCCTCCCACCCCAGGCTTCAGGTGCACTTTAGCCTAGGGGCAGGGAAGATCTTCCAAATTTGCATTCCCATTACAATGTTGCATCTAAATATCAGCCCTGAGTGAAACAAGACTGGCAAATGAAGGCCAACTTACTGAAATCAGAGCTGGATACACATTTTTCTGGAGTAGCCTCAGGGAAGGGGAGTGCCATGAAGCTGGTGTAGGTTTTGCAACCAAAACTAATCTACTCAACAAGCTTGTATGCCTCCCAAATGGAGTGAATGACAGTCTCACAACCATGTAATTGCCACTTGTAGGAAAACACAATGCCACCATCATTTCACCATGACAAGCCCTAATGAGGTCAAAGAAAAATTTTATGAAAACCCGGAGACCTTTATCATCAGTGTGCTACAAAAAGGCCGAATTTATAATTCTGGGTGACTTTAATGCTAGAGTAGGCCCAAACTATTAGACATGGCAGGAAGTCCTTGGGAGGAATGCAGTTGGAATGGTCACTTACTACTGAAGACTTGTGCGTCTTATCACATTCTCATCACCAACACTGTCTTTCATTTGCCTAAATCAATGAAACTTCATGGATGCCCCCTTGCAGCAAACATTGGCATTTAATAGACTGTGATTATAAAGAGAAGAGACAGACAGGATGTGAGAGTGATGAAGGCAATGTGTGGTGCAGAGTGCTGGACTGATCACAGACTCATCCTCTCCAAGCTAAATATCCGCATTCAACAAAAGCAGTGCCCTCAAGGCAAAACGACAGAAGAATCAATAAGAACCGATGAGAGCACTTCTCCGGATGATCCTCTCATGCTTTCCTAGTAACCAATGCAGTGAAACAAGGCTGTGTGCTTCCTCCTGTGATTGTTAGCATGATGTTTTCAGTCATGTTGTCAACGGCCTTCAGTGAGAACAAACACTGCATCTAGGTCAGCTCCCACACTGATGGTCAATTCTTCAGCTTGAAAAGGCTACAAGCCAAGACTAAAGTGGAGGGAGTGTTGGTGCATGCTTTTCTGTTTGCAGATAACTGTGCACTCAATGCAGCCTCTGAAGCTGAGACAAAACAAAGTATGGATCATTTCTCTGCTGTTTGTGCTAATTTTGACCTAACAATTAACACCAAGAAAACACAGGTGCTCCATTAGCCAGTACCTTACCATCCAGATGTGGAACCATTGGTTACAGCAAATGGAGAAGTTTTGAATACTATGGATAAATTCACATATCTTGGCAGTGTACTTTCCAGGGACGTACACATTGATAATGGAGTTGATGCACATATTGCCAGAGCGAGCTCAGTGTTTAGGAGGCTCCCAAGGAAAGTGTGGGAGAGAAGAGGCATTAGACTGACTACCAGACTGAAGGTCTACAGGGCCATTGTGCTGTAGTATGGTGTATGCCTGTGAAACCTGGACAGTCTACTAGCACCATGCCAGGAACTGAATCACATCCATTTGAATTGTGTTAGGAAGATTCTGAGGATCACCTGGCAGGATAAGGGACCAGACACTGAGGTCCTTTCTCGAACCGAACTGCCAAGTATTCAGACTGCTTCAGACAGTGCAACTCTGATGCGCTGGCCACGTTGTTTGAATGTAAAAGCTATGTTTGCCAAAAAGACTGTTTTATGGAGAACTCACACATGGCAAGTGCTCACATGGTGGTCAGAAGAAGTGATACAAGGACCCTCTGAAGAACATTGGAATTGATTGTGTGCCATGGGAGACACTGGCACAGGACCTCCCAGCATGGTGTGCCCTCATCAGGGAAAGGGCTGTGCTCTGTGAGAAAAGCAGAATTGAAACCGCTCAAAGGAAATGGCAGGATGTGCAAATTTGGAGAATCCACCCCAAATGCTCACACAGACTATTTCTGCCTGACCTGAGCTTGTGTTGGTCGGATCAGCCACAGTCAGACACGCTGAAACGACTCTAGCAGAGTGGTGTCATTTTAGTCCTTTCCCAGAGTGAAGGACGGAGACCATGACACTACTTGGGTTAGTCAGTGTATTTTTCAGCTCTCTGCTTATGCCCATGGCAATACCCAGCCAGCACACAAAAGAATGCTTCAAAGAGTCTGTCAACAAGCATTTAGTTGTCAAGACCATGTTTTTTGGGGGGTTTGGTTATTTACCTCACTTGCTCCCCTCTTTGGGAACTCCTTTAGGCTTCTCTGACAGGTGAGGTCATTCCCTTTAGCATCTGTCATGCAGCTGGTGCCAGGAGCTTGCAGGTTACCTTAATGTTCTCATGAGTCTCAAGGAGGGATTTAGCAACATTGGAAGGGGCAGGGGAAAACAGTGGCCCCTGCCCTTCATTCCTGCTGCCAGAGCAGATTGGATCTCTGTTCTTTCTAAATAGGACTTTTTATTTATTTCTTTAAAAAGTAATTTAATTGAGAGATTTTGTGTTTGCATCACACTCATTTCCAACTACAGCGCCTTCCTAACCCAGTGAGTCTTTCTTATAACAGAGATTTAAAAGGAAAAAAAAAAGCAGAAAAACCAGCCAACTCATCAGCCATCCCTGATAAAATAAATGCAGCATCTCGCCCCTCTCCCCACCTCCCTGTAGCTGTAGGGGAGGGAGGTGCATGCTCTCAAGTATTCTCCAGGGCCAGGCTTGGTCACTATGATTACACAGTCCTGAGGTTCATTCTATCATATTTCTCCATTTTCGTTGCTGTAGCCTATCTGTTCTCCCTTTGTAACCACTCTGGTATGCTTGCCTCTTCTCTCCTCTGACACTTCCAGCATCCTGGCTCAGGCCTTCAACAGCTCACTCCTAGACAACTGCAGTAGCCTGCTGGTCGGCCCCCTCCCCCCATTCAATAAACTCTAGTGGCTCCCTAGTACCTCCAGGATCAAAGACCAAATCCTCTGTTTGGCTTTTAAAGCCCTTCATAACCTAGGCCTGCCTACCTTCCCAGTCTTCTTGCATCTCCCTCCCTTCCACACTGGCCTCCTGGCTGCTCCTCACACAAGACAGCTTATCTCCAGGCTCCGGGCACTCTCCCTGGCTGTCCCTCCTCATGTCTAGTTCCCAGCTTCCCTGGCTGCCTTCACATCTGGCCTCTCGCTGAGATTCTCCCCATTAATCCTATATGCTGCCCGTATATGGCTGTGAGTCTAATATTGTGCCCCCCATAGATTGTGGCGTCCTTTAGAACAGAGTCTAGGCTTTGCATTGCCTTGTATCCCCAGAACTTAGTACAGATCCTGGCACATACTAGGTGCTTAATAAATGTCTATCGACTTCCTGAGCTTTCCTTGGATGTGCCCTTCCCACTCCAAGGCCAGCTGGAGCGCCAGCCAGGGCAGCTTCAGAGGAGTAGCTCTGGATGGGATGAATGGCTCTTGCACCATCTTGGGGGAAGAAGCCACAAACACACACACCCATGTCTGTGTCCTCAGTTTCATTTTGGTGACATGCCAATACCCACCCTGCACTATCCAGGAACGGACTGGGCTCCCTGATTTGTGTTTTTCTAGTTTTCCCAGGGGAAACACCTCCCAGGGAATGTCATCCAGAGCAGTATGTGTGATGCTAGACATGGGGGGCACCTGGCTTCTGACATCATTGCTGTCCTCCCTGCCTCCTTCACTGCTGCCTCTGGACCCTGGGTGCTCACTGGTAGTGGAAGAGGTGGAGAAGAGCTTGACCAGGGCTGTGGCTGCCTTTGATGGTTATGCAGTGCATGGGAAGCAGGGTGAGAAGGCCTCATGGGTGTCTTCTGTCTCTCACACCCACATAGTGCTGTAGGGTGGGAAGACCTGATATGGTGAGACCCTCCACAAAATGTAGGCATTTAACTCAGAGGAGAGGGGTCACTCTGTGTGAGTATGTGTGTATGTGTGTGTGTGCGCACGCAAACGTACGTGTGCTATCTGACATGGGCTTCTGGTATCAGAACCGGCTGAATTAAGAGTTCCTCAGCTGGTGAATAATTGGCATTCCCTTATCCCTCACTGCTGACTCATCTCCACAAGACATGAATCCATACCAGGAACTTGTGACCCACAGCTCCCTTTTATCGGTTGTCTTTTTTTTTATTACATTAATACATATTTATGGAACAAAACAAGAATTTCCATAACATAGTACAATAAAAAAGATGATCATATGTGAAACTGCAAGTCCACTGCATACGACTTCCAATTCCATTCAGACTCACAACAACATTCTTGTGCACGTTTTTTTCCCCTTTTTTAATCCCCATCCCCCATGGCCACCATTAGACACAAACAGATAATGTGTGTGTGCGTGTAATGTATACTATATACATGTAGGCATGTGTGTATGCACATGTATACACATATACATATACGTAAAATTGTTCTATACAGCCATTTATCAGTTCTTTCTCTGGATGCAGATGGCATCTTCCTCCATTGGACTGTAAGTCCCTTGAGGACAGGAACTGTCTTTCCTTCTGCTTATATTTGTACTTCTAGCACTTAGCCCAGTGCCTGGAACATAGTAAGTGCTTGTTAATTGACTGACTGACTTGCACCCTTTTTAGAGAGAAATCATAACAGATGGTGTGAAACCTTCCCATTTAGTGTTTCTATCCAAACACTTTCTTGGCCATGAGCAGTCCTGATCAACAAATCACAACTGAATTAAGGCAGAAGCAGATAGGAGAGTCCAGCTATCTTATATTAATCCAGATGATTTACAAGTGATTTACAAAAATGTAAAGCAATGCCACTTTTATCACTAGTTTTTAGTTTTATAAAAGTTATTTTTTTGTAAAAATGTACTATTTCAGTTAACATGTATTATGTTTATTATTGTTATTTTAAAATAAATTAATAAACATTTACTATTATATTAATTTCATTATTATTTATAATTATTATTATAATTTCTAATATAGTAAATATTGACATATATAACCCATATAATTCAAAATTTTTGAGGTCCTCAATAATTTTTAAGAGTGTAGAAGAGGCCCTGAGGTCAAGAAGTTTGGGAACGATTGTCACATGATACAAGCAACTTGCAAAGAAAAACAAGACAATAGATATAAAACCCACAGAAAAGTAGTTTGGTGCCTACCACCTGGATGATTTCCAGATCATTGCTTCATCCTTTTCCCAGAAGATCTCAAGAGCCCCAGTTTTGAGTTTTGAATAGAAGCTTTTTTTGCTTTATTGAACCAGACCTGGGATCTGTCTGCTGAACCTCCAGTTCAAAATGTCTGCAAGGCACTGGGGGTCAGCAGAAAAAGGGAGGCAGATGTAAGAATCTGTAGCATCAAGATGGTCATTAAATCCATGAAAGCTGAGGAGATAGATCCCCAAGTGAAGTAGTCTAGAGGGAGAAGAGAAGAGGGCCCAGGACAGAACCTGAGGGACACCCATGGTTAGTTCCTTCAGCTGCAAACTGAGGGGGTTGGACCAGAGCAGTGGTTCCCAAAGTTGACTGTGTGCATCCCAAGGCATCCTCAAAATGGTCCTATGAGGTACAGAAAGAAAATACAAGAACTTCTCTTTGTTTACTTTATCTAAAAATAATGAAAAAATTAAGCATTATATTTAATATTCTGACTAACATTGTCACCCTCTCCTGGCCCACATTCTAGATAATCACAGGTTATGTATAGAATACTGTGTATCTTGAGACAAAGTTATGAGTGTCAGAATGCTGTGGGATTGTCATTGGATCTTCCTATTCACTGGTTTTCTTTTAGCATATTTCAGTAGACTGCTGATACCATATGCCCAGTTAAGTGACTTTATGTGTTTTATTTAGCTTTAACTAAACTATGTTTCACAAAATGGACAAGTAAAACTGTTTTAAAAAAAACAGCTTCAAAGTCTTCTCATCAGGAATACTTGAAAGTCCTCTATCTTATTAAATATCCATTTTTGGATATTTTTTCAGTTTTGCTGATTCCAACAAGATATTCAAATTTTCTTATATTTGTTTTTATTCTTTTGATTTTGTTTATTGTTTCTTGATGTCTCGTGGGGTCATTAGCTTCAATTTGCCTAATTCTAGTTTTAAGGAATCATTTTATTCAGTGAGCTTTTGTACCTGTTTTCCCATTTGGCCAATTCTATTTCTTAAGGAATTCTATTCTTTAGTGAATTTTGCATGGCTTTATTCATTTGCCCAATTCTACTTTTTAACAGAGTTCTCTTCCATGAATTTTTTTCACATCTTTTTCCATTTGACCAGTTCTGCCTTTTAAGGAGTTCATCTCTTCAGAAGATTTTTTTGTGCCTCTTTTACCATTTGGTCTATTCTGTTTTTTAAGATGTTTTGTTCTTCAGTATTTTTTGTGCCTCTCTTACTAAGCTATTGACTCTTTTTTTTTCATTATTTTCTTGCATCACTCTAATTTCTTTTCCCAATTTTTCTTCTACCTTTGTAATTGGTTTTTAAAATCCATTTTGAGCTCTTCTGGCAATTCTTTTTGGGTTCGAGACCAGTCTCAGTTTTTCCAAGGTGGCATGACCTAAGCAAAGGTGTGTTTGCTCCTCTCCTGGCCTGTGCACTGGTCTGTGAGTGACCACAAGCACTCTTTTTTACCCTGGCACTGTGACCAGGGTCACAGCTTCTGCTAGTGTTCCTCCTTTCACTGACAGTGACCTGGGACCACTTATGGGCAATGGAACAGAGTGACAGCGAAGGCTCCCTTGTGATCTTCTGATCAGGTTTTCAGCCCCATTACTACCTGTGAATGACTTCTGGGAAGACATGATTGAGTCCTGCATGGGTGGGCAAGTTATGATGGATAGGATGTCCTCATCATTGGAGGGGACTCCAGCCCCAGTGAGATCACAGGTGCAATTGAGCATTCTTTGACACTTGGTGACTTCAATGAAAAGATGGTAAGAAATGAGAAGGGAGAAAGGACTGTTGGAAAATGTGCTTCAGGAGTAAGGGATCTGAGAGACCCCAGCCTTATGGACTGCACAGAAGCCTCACACCAACTCCTTATAGATACTTTCTGTGGAAAAAAAAAATTGGAATGGACTAGACAAGAACCAAATTACTGTGAAATTGATAATATATTAGCAGAGGATTAATTAACATTGTGGGAGTCATTACTGAACCAGTTACTTGTGCACAGTCAGACCAGCAACTTGTAAAGAAAAAATCAAAAAAAATATAAATCTTGCAGAAAAAGTAAAAAAAAAAAAAAGAGAGAGAGAAAACAAAAAGGTTTCCAGGTCATTAAACTCAACCTATTTAAGCAAGTTATTAATATCAAAAAAATTGAAATAGATTGAACAACACACATTGACACTGAAAATGAAATCACATGCAGAAGTTGAATTAACATAAATCAGTCACCACGACAAATAGACCAAAAGCATCTAAACAACAACTTAATGAACAAATATTTGACTTGCCTTCCAAGTAGAGAAATATGGCAGTGAATGGCAGCAATAGTTTAGAGTATAAACTCATTGGTAACCCACAGCAGAGGAGGAGGGGGGAAGATTATTATCAACGTTCTCTCATAAAGGAATAAGAAGCAGTGGAGGGAAAGATTCTGTTTGGCAAGAGACCCCATTAAACAAAGACATCCTAACGACATTTTATTGTTTAAATGTAATTGTATTTTTATTCTGAATTTAACAAACAACAAATAGAATGAAAATTTCCATAAACCAAGTAAAAGAGAGAGAATTATACAAGAAACCATGAATCTCTCTTGTGTACCATTTGCTTTTCCTTTTAAGAACATCATCAATTCAACATGTCACTTTTAACGCAGTCTTGCTTGTCTGTTTCCTTTTGACCTTCCTTTTTTTTTTCATGTACACTTAAAATTCTTCAACGAGTCTTTTATTTTTCTAACTTTGTCTTTTGGGGACAACCTTATTGCTAGCCCACCTCTCCCTCCAACTTAAAAAGAAAAAAAAAGACAAAGGACGGGGTGTCTCGGTGGCGCAGTGAATAGAACACCGACCCTGGAGTCAGGAGGACCTGAGTTCAAATCTGGCCTCAGACACTTAATACTTACTAGCCATGTGACCTTGGGCAAGTTGCTTAACCCCAATTGCCCTGCCTTCCCCCCTCCAAAAAGCAAAAAAAAAAAAATAAAAGACAAAGACAAAGAAAACCCTTGCAGCAGACACTCATAATCAAGCAAAATAAGTTCTTATGTTGGCTGTGTCTGAAAATATATTTCTCATTCTGCACCTTGAGTCCATCATCTCTATCAGGGTGTGGATAGCATGCTTATTATTGGTCCTGAGAGCATTTAGAAATGAAACTAGAACGAGTATAATACAAAAGCAAAAGATGGAAAAGATCTGGGAAAGATGGCAAAGGAGGACAATACACAATCCAAAGCTCAAAACAAAAAATTCTTTTCAAATTAAACCCAGTGGAGCCACCACACTTGGAATCTGACATCAGCTACCAGTTATTTTTATAGAGGGCAAGGAGATAGCACTGAAGTAAACAGCATCTCTTGGGTGGATGCTCCAGAGGAAGTGAGGCTGCTGGCTTGGCACAGCGGCCCCTAACTTGAAGCAACCCATCTGCACATCGCGGCTTCATCTCCCTGCTGTCATGCCCTCCTCAAGAACAAAGGACAGCAGTAGCAGCAGCAGCCTCTCTGGTTAACATCTCTCGGGTTAGCCTCTCTCCAAAACCACAGCTCACAAGTCCCCGCTAATATATCATGGGGTGTTTTTGTTTGTTTGTTTTTAATGAGAAGAAACCAGTGATCGCATAGATTTAAAACAAAGTATTTAATTGAATGGAATAGCCATGAAAATCCACACCACACCCCAAACCATGGACACAAGGGGCACGTTTCCTTACAGACTTCCTTGCCATGAGTGAGGGAGGAAACAGGCACAGGGCAGATGCAGGTCGCCGACACCCTTCACACTCCTCAGGCTGCACCCAGCTTGGACACTTCCCTGCTCCTGAAGCTGCTGTTTGCTCTTCTCCCTCAGAGCTGCTAACTCTATCTAGGGGACTGCTTTCTCTGCTGCCTCGCTGGCCTATTTTCTCCAATGCATTGTTACTTGCTGGTTCTCTCAAGAACCATTGCTATCATCTGCTGACTCACAATGGCTGTACAGATTATTCTTGAGATAGCCTGTGGCTGGAAAGATATCTTAGCTTCCTTATGAGTCAGACCTCTAGCAGCACCCAGTCAGCATGACAAGAAGCCCTTAAGTCAAATCTGTCTCGAATTGCTTGGCTTTCACCTTATCAACCAATTCCCTGTGCCCACCAACCATGTGGGCTTGTCTGTACACATCCCTTTAATTCCCATCATGCCTTGTGAGAGCTATATTTATCCATACAGACTGCTTTAGAATATCACTTAGCAGAGGGGTGGGGTGGAACATAAAAGGTCCTGGGTTTTTTTTCTTTTTTGGGGGGAAGGGAGAAGGTAGGGCAATTGGGGTTAAGTGACTTGCCCAAGGTCACATGGCTGGTTTTTTGTGTTAAGTGTCTGAGGCTGGATTTGAACTTAGGTCCTCCCGACACCAGGGCAGTGCTCTATTCACTGCACCACCTAGCTGCCCCCAAGGTCCTGTCTTCTTTCAGCTAAAATGGTGTTTTCTCTTTATATATTAAAGTGTCTAAAACAAAATGCCCTGTAAGAATCTCCTGAAAATGGCCTCCTTCTTGGTGTAACATCTTGGATCCAGGAAACTACTCAGGCTCTGAAGAAAAGTAGCAAAATGGCTCCATGGTCAGTCGCAGCCTCTCCCTGTGCTTGGTTGGAGACTGAGAAGGGCTCCGGGGGGGATTTCTAGGGTTTTCCCAAGCCTGTGAGTCCTGCATTCCTGGGGCCCCAGATTGGCAGCCAACACTTCAGGCTCCCTCGGTTTGGATTCATTTGCTTCGGCCTGGCTGTGTTCCCTTTTCTATTTTGCTTACCATGTTGAGTTTTTTTTGATAATCAAAGTACCTGCTTTGATATTTATATTCTCTTCAAATATGTTTTGGCCTGCTTGAGATTTCTTTCAGAACATTTTCTTACTGTTTGTTGCCTTTAAAAATGTATTTCTGCTTGTCAGTGGCATGAAAATAACATATATATTCTAATATACACCAAAGAAGCCAAAGACCAAAAGGAAAACTTCATCTATACCATTTGGAGCAGTATTTGTTATGGTAGCTAAGCCTGCCTCCCTTTGTCCCTCCCCCCCAAAAAGAGAGAGTACTTGCTGTTAAGTGAAAGGCCCAAATGGTCATATATGGATATAAATGCGATAGGAAATGGTTATGGCATACGAAGTGGTGACAAGGATGATTTCAGAGAAAATGGAAAGATTTGGATGAATAGATGAGGAATGAAGCAAGCAGAACCAAGAAAACAATTGACAAAATGCCTTCAATAGCATCAGTGCAAACACTACAAACAGCTCCCTCCTCTTGGCAGAAGCTGGGGACCAGGGGCAGCAACATCTCCCTATCCTGCCACCTGTAGGCATTTTGCTCACTGTCTTTACTTAAGTGGCCATCAGGAAATGACCATGGTTGACGAACTAAAAGCAGCAGTTAAACTTTTTGCAGTTTACTCTCCTCCCTTTGCTCATCCCAGGAGTAAGCAAAGGCAGCAAGCTGTGGGTGGTCCAGCCCAGGCCCTGCCAGAAGCTTGACAAAGCGGGCCCATGGCCCACAGCCTCTCTCCCCAGGTCTGACCAGCCGGTAGTTTTTCAGACAAATAGATGTCTGACTGTTGGACGGTCAGTGAGCCATGGAATATGGACAAAAACGGAAGGCTTTCCGGTGAAGACTTGGTGGGAACATTCCGGTTGTGATAACAAATAAAGCAGGAGAAATGCCTGAAGCCCAGGAGTGTGACTTGAGGCTCTGCAGCCCCTTCTGGGCCTTTTCACCCATTTCCACCCAATCCCTTCATGACATCATCAGAGATACTTCTCCCTGGGTAGCTACAACAGCAGCCTGTTTAGCATGCTGTTTGATACTGTCTCTTTTCTCCCTTTTATTTATTTTGATATGGCCTGAAATGCTTTTATTGCCTTAATATTACACCTCAAATCCCCGCCTGGCATCTCCCTGCTCTGAGACATTTCCGGGGTTCTAATTCTCAGTTAAACACTGGGATAGTTTGTAAAGATTCTCTGGGGCCCACAAGGGGGGACAAATTTCAAATTAGGGAAAACGCCTTGGTAATTGGAAGAACTTGGAATCCCAATAGCCTTACAAACATAATCATTTCTAATTGCATTTCAGAGAAAGGGGGGAAAGTGTTCTCTGCGTGCGGTTCTTACTGTGGTACTGGAAATTACTGCACAGAGAACAAGTTGGAGCAGCAAACACATTAGAAGTTCTAGTGGGGAGAGATTTGGAGGCATTCACGGGCTGAGAGGCTCCTTTGCAACAGAGGAAAGCGGGATACCAGGGGTGGACACTGGGCTCCCTGAAGGTCATGGGCATCAGGAGGTGCGTCGGGGCGGTGCAGCGAGGCGATCCTAGTGTTTAGTACCAGCCAGGCGCTGGGGAGGGGGAGGCACAGGAGGAAGAGTTCCTGCCTGCGAGGAGCGCCCAGTCTGCGGGAGACAGGAAACACCAACAAGAAGTCACACATGGTCAAATAAGCGAACAGATAAACAGTACAATAAGTGTACAAAGTCCACGTTTGTGAGGGGGACACTTAAAACGGGGGATCAGAAAGGTCTCACCAACATCATCCTCGCTAGCATTTCTGTCCTGCGTTAAGGTTTGCAAAACGCTACACGTTGCTCATTTGAACGTCACAGCTGCTCTGTGAGGTGGGTGCTATTATCCCCACTTTACAGATGGGGACACTGAGGCTGAGAGTGGTGAATATCTTGCCCAGGTTTGCCCAGCTGGTGAGTGTCTAAGGTGAGCTTAAGCTCAACCCTACACAGCTGATTGGATGTGGACGGCCAAGGAGAATGCCAAGTTCAGGGATATTCATTCACTGACCATCGAAAAGGCCAGAGAAATAAAAGAAAGGCTTATAGGGAGACACCGAGTGCAGCTTTGGGCATGTCCATTTGGAGACGGAGCCTTGGGCATCATTGCTGAGAGATGGCGGGGGTTGACTTGGATGCAAATCCTGCTTTTGCTCTGTGATCATGGCCAAGCTATCTGATTTCCTCAACCTCAGTTTTTCTTTATGCATCAGATGCAGACAGGAATATTTGTAGTGCCCAGTGTAAAGCGTTGTTGGGAAGCTCAAATGAGATGTGGGCATGTAGTGCCCACCACCATGGCCTTTAGTGCTGAAAGGCCAACTGAGGTATATCTTGCCCCTTCCTCAGGATCCTCTGACAACCTGACCAACTGTGGGGGTTTCTAGAATCTCTCTCCCTGGCTGCAGCCCCCAACCGTAGAATCACCCCAAGTACAGAGATGGCCCCCTGCACACCAACTCCATTGAATTAGCCTTTACCAAGAAATATTTACTTCAAAAGATACAATCACAAATATATATACTTACTCCCTCAATTTTGGGGATTAATCATCTTCCCCCTTTGCACTGGCTCAATCTCTAGGGAGGAAAAGAGGTGATTAGGTTGCTAGTTTAGCTCTCTTCCTATGGAGAAGGGACCTAGTTCTAAGTTCGAAATCCCCTTCAAGTTCCAGTCCCAGGTATCCTGTCTTTTCCCAGCGTCCCTGGTGGGTTGGCTGGCTACACCATCAGGCCTGCAACCCTGCCTCCCAGGGCCTGGAATAAGCACCACTGGCTCCTGAAATGGAGAACAGAGACAGACACCCCATTGCGCAGAGCAGGCACAGAAACCTACCCCTTCTCACTGGATCAGTTCACGCATCCATGCTGTGGGTGACCTGGGATCTTCACCCTCTGGATGTAGCTGAAAAGAGAGAGAGAGACAGAGAGAGAGAGAGAGAGACAGAGAGAGAGAGAGAGAGAGAGAGAGAGAGAGAGAGAGAGAGAGAGAGAGAGAGAGAGAGAGAGAGAGAGAGAGAGAGAGAGAGAGAGAGAGAGAAAGAGAGAGAGAGAGAGAGAGAGAGAGAGAGAGAGAGAGAGAGAGAGAGAGAGAGAGAGAGAGAGAGAGAGAGAGAGAGAGAGAGAGAGAGAGAGAGAGAGAGAGACAGAGAGACAGAGACAGAGAGAGACAGAGAGAGACAGAGAGAGAGACAAAGACAGAAAGAGACAGAGACAGAGAGAGAGTGACAGAGACAGAGGCAGATAGAGAGACAGAGACAGACAGACAGAGACAGAGAGAGAGAGAAAAAGAGACTTGTCTCAGTCTGGTCAGTTTAAAGACGAAACCATTCTTGTTACACAGCCAATCAAAGCAGGGTGCTCTCAGCCACCTGGTAGAGAATACAGGTGCCTCCAAGCTAGGTGATCCCGTCATGCTTCAAAGGCCCGTCAGAAAACCTCCATATGAGCAATTCACTCTTTAGAAAATTTAAAATGCCATACCAATCAATTTACCAAAAAATTACTTTATAGAGCTAGAAAAAATAGTAACAAAATTCATTTGGAAAAACCAAAGGTCCAGAATATCAAGGGAAATAATGAAAAGAAATGCTAGGGAAGGTGGCCTAGCCAGACTAGATTTTGATCTGTATTATAAAGCAGCAGTCATCAAAACTACTTGGTACTGGCTGAGGAATAGAGTAGTGGATCAATGGAACAGATTGGGTACATGTAATGGGAATGTAAATTTTAAAGATCTTCCCTGCCCCTAGGCTAAAGTGCACCTGGAGCCTGGGGAGGGAGGCTTGTTTTTCAGTAGATACTTCTTGATTGGCCAGTGAGTCAATAAGGTTGTTACATTCTCTGAGCCAGAAGAAGGCTATATAAGCCCTGATGTATAGCTTTGTTTTGGATCTCACTTTGAGCAGTGTTCTGTGATTTCATCTGGATTCTGGGAAGCCGTTGTCCAGAGCCCCCCGGCTTTGAAAAACCCAGATGTTGAAACCCAGATGTTGATTGGGTATGGATGTAATGGTTGGACAGTTTGGAAATCTGTCTACTTGATCTGTTTCTGTCTTGATAATTCTGTCTGTATATTCTGAAGTTCGGGGTGCTGACCTCTTTCCCCTGAACTAGGTAAACGATACATGTTTGACTGATTAAAGTAAGCTTGTTAACCTATTTTGAGGTGCTTTCCTTTATCAAAGCAGATCCAAGAACCTGTATTGGCAGCAAACCCTGAGGACGCTTGGGGTGCTTGCTGCTACGGTACATGAGACTCAGCAGTCAATGACTGTAGTAATTTACTGTTTGATAAACACTAAGACCCCAGTTTTTGGGAAAAGAGCTCACTATTTGACAAAAACTGCTGGGAAAACTGGAATATAGTATGGTAGAAACTGGGCATAGATCATTATCTAACACCATATACCAAAATCAAATCTAAATGGGTGCATGATCTAGGTATAAAGGCTGATACCATAAGCAATATGGGAGAGCAAAGAATAGTTTACCTGTCAGATTTATGGACAGGGGAAGACTTTATGATCAAACAAGAATTAGAGAGCATTATGAAATGCAAAATGGATGATTTTGATTACATTAAATTGAAAAGTTTCTTTACAAAAAAAGCCAATGTAATAACGATTAAGACGGAAGTAGAAAATTGGGAAAGAATTTTTACAACCAGTGTCTCTGATAAAGGCCTCATTTCTAAAATATACAGAGAACTGAGTCAAATCTATAAGGACACAAGTCATTCCCCAATTAATAAATGGTCAAAGGATATGAACAGGCAGTTTTCAGATGAAGAAATTAAAGATATCTATAAGCACATGAAAAAATGTTCTAAATCACTATTGATTAGTGAAATGCAAATCAATACAACTCTGAGGTACCGCATCTCACCAGTCAGATTGGCTAAGATGACAAAACAGGAAAATGACAAATGCTGGAGAGGATGTGGACAAATTGGAACACTAATGAATTGTTGGTGGAGTTGTGAACTGATCCAACCATTCTGGAGACCAATCTGGAACTATGCCCAAAGGGATATAAATAATTTCATACCCTTTGACCAACAATACCACTTCTTAGGTTGTATCCCAAAGAGATCATAGAAGTGGGAAAAAGACCCATATGTACAAAAATATTTATAAAAGCTCTTTTTGTTGTAGCAAAGAATTGGAAATTAAGGGGGTGCCCATCAATTGGGGAGTGGCTGAACAAGTTATGGTATATGCATGTTATGGAATACTATTGTGCCATAAGAAATGAGGAGCAGACAGACTTCATATTTACCTGGAGAGGCTTATACAAACTGATGCTGAGTGAGGAGAGCAGAGCCAGGAGGAATTTGTACACAATTACAGACATAACGAATGTGTGAGGACCAACTTTGATAGACTGGACTCTTCTCAGCAATGCAGGGTTATAAGTAAACTCCAAAAGACTCATGATGGAGAGAGATGTCTAAGTCAGAGAAAGAACTAGAAAGAACTGAGTTTGTACCCAGATTGAAGCAAACCACCTGCTCTCTGTCTTTGTTTTGTTTGGTTTTGTTTCCTCTTTCCCATTGTTCATTCCATCCGATCTAGTCCTTCTTCATAACCTGACTAATGTCTAAAGTGAAAGTATTTGCAGATCCTATACTTAATTGTATGCTGCCATGGTGGGGGTAGGGGGGAGGGAGAGAAAATTTGCAACTCGAGGAACTGTGGAACTGAATCTTGTAAACTAAAAGTAAACAAACAAATTAATAAAGACAAAAAAAAGAAAATTTAAAGTCCTTTATAAGCTATGGCTCATGGGGTTTTTATTCCTACTGTGAATGCATTCCAGACCTAATAAAATCACAGTAACTTACAGTTTACTGATACTTCCGTCATTAGTGACAAATTCAACACAAAGGGCAATGAATATCATTAGCACGTGAAAGAAGCCCTCAGCTCGTGTGCACATTTCTAATCTTGGCCTTGGGATGGTGAATGAACACTCCCTTGGAGGAGCAAGTAAGTAGAAGCAGCTGTGTGGGTGAGTGGATTGAGTCCTGAGCCTAAAGTCAAGGAAGTCCAAGGTCAATGCTAGCTTGAGACCCTTACCAGCTAGGTGACCCTGGGCATGTCACTTAACTCTGTGTCCGTTTTCATATCTGTAAAATGAGGGGAATAACAGGGCCTAACTCCCAGGGTTGTTGTGAAAATAAATTGCAATAATATTTGCAAAGCTCTTTGCTAACCACAGTAAAGATGAGGGAATTTGGATGATCAGCAATGGAGAACCCAGGAAGACTATCCTGATTTCTGGTGAGATGGCCTTAAATCCACACACCTGCCCTTCCCTGGTTGGAACGGCAATGTGAATTCTCAAGGAGCAGTGTTTTACCAGGAGCAGGCCAGGTGGCTGAATCCTTCTTCTCCTTCTTCTTCTTCTCCTTCTCCTTCTTCTCCTTCTCCTTCTTCTCCTTCTCCTTCTTCTTCTTCTTCTTCTTCTTCTTCTTCTTCTTCTTCTTCTTCTTCTTCTTCTTCTTCTTCTTCTTCTTCTTCTTCTCCTTCTTCTTCTTCTTCTTCTTCTTCTTCTTCTTCTTCTTCTTCTTCTTCTTCTTCTCCTTCTCCTTCTCCTTCTCCTTCTCCTTCTTCTTCTTCTTCTTCTTCTTCTTCTTCTTCTTCTTCTTCTTCTTCTTCTTCTTCT
>NW_027186352.1:5367062-5443423 GCF_028583685.1 Petaurus breviceps papuanus
ACCACCATCACCACCATCACCACCATCATTGTCACCATAATCAGTAACTGCAGCAGCATTTTGCAGGTGACCCTCTATGAGGTGCCAGATCAGTCAAGCCACACTGTTTCACTTAGCCTCTTCTAACAGTCAGTGATGACACAGATGTGGTAGGGGCACTTTGGTGGTCGAATAGATAGAGGGCTAGACCTGGTGTCAGGAAGACCTGAGTTCAAATACAGCCTCAGACTCTTACTAACTATGTGACTTCACCTTCCTCAGCCTCAGTTTCATTGTCTTCAAAAACAGGATAATGATAGCACCCACCTCCCAGGATTGTTGTGGGATCCAATGAGATGATATTTGTGAAGCTCTCTGAAAGCCTTCAAGCACTATGTGGCTGTGGACTCTTATCACTGTTATTATTAGGACTTGGAAAAATGAGCAAATACAACTTAGGGGTGAACAGGCCATGATGGCGTCTCTGCACTTGGTTCTGTTGCCTATAATTCAAGTGGAGATCACAGAAGAATCTTGGGCATGTCATTCCTCCCTCTTCACTGATGCCAGAGATCTTGGTCCTTGCTGGCATACTCATTCCTTCCCATTGTGCTCGTGGGTCCTCCTAGCCTCCAGTGAAAGATTAGGGTGAGAATGGGGCCACACTCATCTGACCAATCAGTCCTTTTGTCAGTCAGAAAGTATTTGCTACCTGTCCACCGTACCCAGCACTGTGCCAGCTCACCTAGCTGCCGTTATTCCCAGAAAGTCTATGGTCATCTGATTTGTTGAAATTCATCTGGGATTTTTTAGACTTTTTTTGTGAAAAATACTGGGGGAAAAGCCTGAACCTCACTACCCCAATCTTCGCAGCCAGCCAGTTAGTCAACAAGCGTTTATTAAATGCTTACTATGTGCCAGGAACTGTGCTCAGGGCTGGAGATACAAAGACAGGCAAAATCGCCATCCCTGCTCTCAGGGAGCTCACAGTCTAGTGTGGGAGCTAGCTTGCTAGGAAAGACACAGAAGGTATACACAGGGTAGATAAAGATAATGTGAACAGGGAGGGCACTAGTGCAGCTGGCAGTAGTTGGGGAGAACCATGACAGACCTCCTGCAGAAGGAGGGCTCTGAGATGTCTGGAGGAAGTCAGGGAGATTGAGATGAGGGGGCAGAGCCTGGCAGGTGGTGGGCAGCCAGTGCTAACACACAGAGGGGAAAGGTAGTGGTGTGTTGGAGAAATGGGCCCCTGTGTAGCTGGATTCTAGTTCCTGGCTGCTGGGGGATGGGACCCACAAGGAAAGGAAGCTTTGGGCTGGTTATTCACATCCTCTCGTTTCCATTAGAAGGTGCACCAGGGACTAGGCAGGGACTGTTTTTTTTTTCTTCGCGTCCTCAGCATTCAGCACAGTGCTTGGCACCATAGTGTTGCAGCAGATGGGCATACAGTGATAGGCTCACCCTCAATGATCCACAGAATTACAGAATTTTGAGTGGCCATCTCAGCCAACCCATGGAAGATGACAGCCATCTTCATTGTATCCTGCCTTAAGATTTCAATTACGTTCCAGAGGAAGCTGTGGGACAACATCACCACCATCACCAGCATCACCAGCATCACCATCACCATTACCATCACCACTATCATTGTCATCATAATCAGTAACTTCACTGGCTCTCGCTGTTTTGGAAACTCTAAGACAAAAGGGTGCAGATTGGGTGCCAACCTGCACTGGCAGAGAGGGTCCTCCTCTGGGCCAGCAATGGCGTCACAGGTCCTGTCACCATCTTGAACAGAGAAAGCAGGGAATGGCTCTTCAACTCCCTGGCCTCAATGGAGATGCCTTGGATTCTCCCTGCAGTGTCCCAGTCATAGCACTGACTCTGCAGAAGCCTGACCACCTGTTTGGTGCCCCCCCAGCCACCTTCCCTGTCCTTAGACATCCCCAGCAAAGGTCAAGATTTACCTCGCTGCTTCTGCTGGAGTCTCAAGGTCCAACTAGTTTTTCTTGAGGATGCTGATAGATCAGACCAATGCTATCGGTATAACCTTAGCTTTGGATGATTCCAGAGGCTCCGCGTCCCTGGGGCAGCCCTGCTCCTAACACATCAAGATTCTAAGCCTATACAGGCACAGAGGGTGGTAGCATTTCTGGCCCCAGATATGCCACCCACGTGGAGACTGAGCTAGAGTTTTATGAGATCAGAGAGTGGGCAAGATGCTCTGAATGCCACTTTAATTCACTGATAATTTAGACACTGGGGTTTGCATTTGACAGCTCTGTTTAGAGCAGATGTTTACTATATTACGGACAGAATCTTTAGCCGGCTGGGCACTTTGCAGGCAGGCTGTCACTCTCCACACCATGTTTTCTGTATTGTAGGTCCAGCGTTTGGTCAAAGGAAGAATGATGCTCCTAGACATTATTGCTGACCAGCCCCTGGGCTCCTCTCCATCGAACAGCCCTTGGGAGCCTCAGAGCAGACCACACGCAAGGTCCACTTTGGGACTTGGGTGTAATTGTGAATCCAAGCAGAAAAGGCCAGGGGTGCCTCCTGCACTCCCCATCGTTTTGAGAGTCAGTCCCTGGGGTAGTTATTTGTATCAGAAGCTTCTGTGTCATCAGCCCAAACCCACCTACCTAACTGGTTGAGCTTTAGTGTTCAGTATGTTGTCACATCACAATAGCGACTATTTTAATCCTTACAACAGAGCAAAAGCAGCAGGCTAGCCACTGCCCCACATTGTCTCAACTGCCGTGTCTCACACGCTCAGGGGGCCTTTGGATGCTAAGGAAGTTCTGCCCTTCCTTCTGCTGCTCTGCTCCGTCAGAGCCCAGAGGACATTCCTACAGTTTGTTTCATAAGTAGATGTACCTAACAAACAAATTACTCACATATTAATGCCCCTTAAGGGAGATGTCATCGCCTTGATAAGAAAACATCACTATTCTAAATCCCTGGAAGGAACTCACTCAGGAAGGCAACAGAATCAAAATTTAAAATGTAGCCTATGTGAGTCAGATAAAAAAAGTCTCAGAGAGTTTGTCAGTATTCTTGCTGGATTATTATTATTTTAAAATTTTGCCACTTTCTGTATTTATGCTACAGCATTTTCCTCTTAAACTCTATCCCTCTTCCATTATCAGAGAAAAGAAAAATTGTTAAGCAACACAATTAGCAAGACTGAAGTCTGTGTCTCACTCTACCCCCACAGTCTCCACCTTCTGCTGAAAGAGGAACATGTGTTTCCCTATCAGATCTCCAGCATGGAAATTGTTCCATCTGAAGAATTACAATTCACCAAGCTTTTATTGGTTATTAGTGAAAGCAATTTATATTATTGGATCATTTATATGATTATAGTCATATATTATTCTCTTAGTCCAGCCTTCTGTCTTCTGCATCAGTTCTACAAGTTTTCTCAGATTTCTCTGAATTCCTCATAACAGCCAAATTTTTATGGTAATAATATTGCATCACACCACAATTTGTTCCTTCATCCTTTCATCAATGGACACACATCTTGTTTCATTTTTTGGTACCATGAAGAGTGCTGCTGTGAATATCTTGTCATATTCTGGGTTTTTCTTTCTGACATTGACTTCCTTGGGATAGAAAGGGTTCAGTAAAACCAATCACCATTTCAAAAAAGTTTAATGTTATATGCAGTTTCCCACACCCATAGTCCCCCATCTCTGCCAAGAAGGGAGAGGAGGTTCCTTCCACTGCCTTTTCATTGGACCCAAGCTTGGTCATTATAATTTTGCAGTGTTCTATTTTGGTTGCTTTGTTGTTCTTCCCATTTACATTGTTGTGTTTATTGTGATTGATTTCCTGGTTCTTATTTTTCTTTGCATCAGCTCATATGTCTTCCCATGCTTTTCTATATTCATTATATTTGCCATTTCTCACACTGCAGTAAAATTCCATTATGTTCATGTACCATAATAGGTTAAGTCTTTCCCCAGTTGATGGTTACCCACCTGGTTTGATTTTAAAAAGTGCTACCATGAATACTTTTGTGTATACAGTTCTTTTTGTTTTTTGTTTTTTCTTTGTCATTGACCTCCTTGGGTTACATGCCTACCAGAGGGACCTCTGGGTCAAAGGGGAGAGCTATTTTTGTTTGGTTACTTTCTTTTTTTTTTAAAGTAAAATTTTTGGGTTACTTTCTTCACATAATTCTGAATTACTTCCCAAAAGGGTCAGACCAATTCACAGCTTCACCAACAATGCATCTGTGGATTCATCTTTCCACAACCTCTTCAACACTGACAATTCCACTTAAAAAAAACAAACCCTTTTCCAATTTGCTGGGTATGGAATGAAACCTCAGAGCTCTTCTGATTTGCATTTCTTTCATTATTTATGATTTAGAGCATTCTTTATAGGCATCCTCACTTGAGGTGAAAATGAAAGAAAAAATAAAGTTGTAGCCAACAGAAAGATGGCTCACGGGTTTTCCTTGGGTAAGCAAATAAGACATCGATGAAGTTAGGATTTTATGATGCATCAAAAAGCAACAGAAAATATCCTGATGAGCACAAAGAGAAAGACTTCCTGGATGATGATGGTTACAGCTTGTGGGCCAACATTTTTTTGCAGAGGAGGAGATGGTAGAAAACTTATGAAAATTTTGATTAAAAATGTAATAATTTACATATATTTAAAACTCAATGACTTCATGGCTAGAGATGGTGAAAAGTATGCTGGCAAATATAGACTCAAGAAATGAAAGCAAGAAATTAGATGTGTAAACAGCGTAGGCACCCCACACCCGTGGGTCAAGAAGAGAATCCGAAGGTGCTTGGCATGGGGATCAAAGAATCAAAGACTTGACAGGTGTCTGGGACCTCAGTGGCCAGCTAGTCAGCAACCCATCCACCTTCTACTTGAGGCTTCTCCAAGGAGGAAGGAGCCACCACTCTTCCAAGCAGCCAATTCCACTGTGGGTGGCTAGAATTAAGAAGCTCATCCTCACACTAAAGCCTAGATTGGTCTCTTGGCAACTTGCACCCTTGGTTCTATATTCTGGGTCCAAACAGAACACGTTCCATTTCTCCTCCACATGAAAACCCTTCAAATGCTTGAGTACAAGCACCCCGTTCTTGAGTCTTCTCTTCTCCAGGTGAAATATCCCTAAGTCCCATCATTGTTTCTCCTGTGACAGTTGCCACTCTGTGGATCTATATCAGTGTCATTAATACACAAAGACTCACATTTGAAGAGACCTTAGAGATGCTCTGATGAAGGCAGAATCCAGTGAGGCCATCACTTCCCAATTCCTGGAAGCCATTCTTCTCTCAGTGCAGCCTTCTCAGTTGCTCTATTCCACTGCTGACTCCTATGAGGTCCACTCAAAGGCAAACTCCTAAACTTTTCACAAAAATTGTTGTCTAACAATGTCTTCCCCATCTTTTACATAGGATGTTGATTTTTTTCTACTTAGATGTGAGAATTTTTCCCTATTGAATTGTATCTTATTACATTCAACCCAGTGTTTTCTCCTGCAAATATACTTTTGGATCTTGACTTTGTCATCAAAGGGTGTTAACTTTCCCTCCCAGCTTTGTGTAATCTAAAAATTCAATGAGCATATCCATCTATGCCTTTATGCGAGTCATTGATAAAAAATATCAAGCAGTACAGGGCCAAGCATAGATCCCTGGGGCACTCCACCGGAGACCTACCGCCACACTGAGATTGAATCATTAACATGAATAATGAATCATGAGCAATATTATAAACTCTTGGAGTTCAGTCATCAAATGAAAATTATCATGTACATGGACTGTAGGTCTTCCCAATATATAGTAATATCACAATGCTAAGCCATTATAAGGATCTAATTCTAATAATTAGACATTCAAATCTGTTTTCTAAAATTTGTTAAACATTTACCAGGTAGTAGGTGCTATGCTATATGCTGAGAATTGCAAAGGCAAAAATAAAATAATCCTTGCCCTAAAGAAGTTTTCATTCTGTTGAAGGCAATGTACCTTGTACAAGGAAGAGGTCAATTTTTAATCAAGGGGGTTCAGATCTCTTAATGAGAAGAAGTTAGATCCCTCAATCCATGACATTTTGGGAATCATCACCATCATCATTCCTTCCTGACTGGAAAGAAGAGAGGAAGGGGAGTGATGCTACCCTAGTCCATTTCAAACAGGTAGGAGGTAATTCGGCATCGGCTATAAACTGTAATTTTTCTGAGGATGCCTGAGGAGGCAGCGTCCCAACAGACTCTCTATTGTTGAGGTGATGCCACTATATCATGGCTACACAAGCATATTCTTAAGAGCCTAAACTACCCCACTCACAAACACTTAATATCCTTTCCAAGAACAGAAATATGGCAGTCAAGTGAAACACTGGTTTCAGATATAAATAATTTCTAAATTACTACATAGGGAGATGGTGGAAGATTTTGATCAATGTCCCACCATAAAAGAATGAGACATGCTAGAGGGAAGAAACAAATTTGTTGAAAGTTTATCAGAGACCCAATTCTGTTAACTCTTCCCAGAGCATTTAATGATGAAGTTGGAGGACCACCAATGGATGAAAAATGGGGGAAAATCTATTGCCATTTCTCTAACCAGCTTTTTTCCATCAAGGACAGGAAGGGTACCATATGTAGGTTCTAACATTATAGTACCCCTTGTGGAAGTAGGAACAAAACCAAAGAAAACAAATATGGGAAGTAAAGCAAAATGCTACCAGTTATTTAAAGAAGAGGCAGGTCTACATTGAAAGGAGCACAATTTTTAGGGAGCTGATGGATCACTTATCCAAATTTCAGAAAGAGTGTTATGCAATGTCTTATGCAATAAGAGTCTGGTATGGCAGCTATGCTGCATGGTGGTGTGGGTCAATGGGGGACTACAAGGCTAATTGTAAGGACAACTGGTGAGGAAGCTCAACCTTCCCCCCCAAGTGCACCTGCCAGGAAAGAAGCCTTTGCAGCCCCACATATTAGCACCCGAAGAAAATGCCCCTTTTACCCTGGGTTAGGTATGATTCTACTACGACAGACCCAATCCTGATGGTCACAAAATTAAGTGAATGGTTCAGAGGTTAAAAGATTTCATAAAAGACACATTTACTTTAATGACTCTCTGATTATTAATATCAAGGAAGGCACAGCATGGGAAGACATGGGATCACCAAAGGGATTAGCTACTGTCATGATAGATTTCCAGCACAGAGAGCAAATAGAAATGGGTTATGATGAGGCCATGACAATGGCATCGTCCTGTTTGCAGGAAGGAAGCCTGGGAAGATTATGATGTATCTTCCATGAGATCCAATACCATTCACAAGAATTTGGTCAGGAATAAACAAGGGAATGAAGAATGGCTATTTTAGAGCCCCTCTCTCTGCTCTGATATGCTGTTGGGTTGACAGTGTGTAGAGTTGGTCTGTCAGGATACATCTACTAGAGGGGACAGATCCTGTAGATGGGTAACAAAGCGGATCCAGAAGTGATCAGGGAGAAGTCAGAGGGAGAAACTGTCTTTGGAGTATTTCAACAACCCCAACCACCCCTGAAACAAAACTCCATCTTTTTAGTGCTAACATTCTTTTTGGATACAAAAGTGACCAGAGCAGAACAAAATAATGATCCAACAAGAAGCAGTAGGTAAAATCGACCCATTAGCAGGAGATCCATGAGCAGTTCAGCTCTGACTGAGGTCATAGATTATTTTGGTTGGTAGGCCATAATTTGCTTTACTGTCTTGCCTGACTATCTTGGTCACGCTTCTGGTAGTAACTCTTCACTTCAAAAGCTGTTTTTCCAGTGGGTTAGGGAAAGGTGGGACAAATAACAGAGCTAGAAGGACTAGGGAAACCAAACAAAGCTGTTGTCTCCCTTGACCTGCCAAGTCAGGCACAAAAATACCTGCCCAGGCTTCCAAGAAGTCAGAAGCTTTACTTCTTTTCAGTCTTCCTCTTCTGCCTCAATTAAGTGAACATAAAAATTATTATTTTTTTAAAGTAATCGGGGTTAAGTAACTTGCTCAAGGTTACACGGCCAGTTATTTCTGGATGTGGTGCTGAGTGTCTGAGCCCAGGATTCGATCTCCAGGTCATCCTGACACTAGAGCTGGTGCTCTTACTCACTGTGCTACCTGGCCGCCCCATAAAAATTCTTTTTAAAAGAAAATTTAACTATTTTTTAATTTACAAAAATTCCACCTTTCCCCATTGAAAAAAAGAAAACAAGACTCTAGTACTAATTAATTAAAAGAGATTTATTATTACATCAGGACAATTTTTGAGGACACATCCAATTGATTAAGGAGAGCAACCCTTCCTTGACTGAGATGCCCATGCGTATGCCCCTGGAGCTCTCAGGGGCTGCTTGGTCTTAAGGTGAGGAATGAAGGAGTCAACAGTTTGATCCTTTAGTTTTTGAAGCCAACCAAGACTCAAGGGAGGTCTCAATGCCTTTTTAGGAATAATTAGTTTGACTTGCATGGAGGGAAGGTTTAGGATATTGCTCCTAGTATAGATGAGCTGCTATTTGCAGTAATGAAGGGGCATCATCATGTTTGAAGTCATAGATTCATCAGAGTTCTGAAGTGTAATTGCACATTAAGTCATACAGGAGTTGAATTTCTAAAGGAAATGTTTACAATGTTCCCAGAAGAAAGATAAGCCTAGGAGTAGTAGCAAATTTCAATATACCATTATCAGACTATAAGCTAAACAAAAGGAAAGTGATAAATTTTAATATATTACTAAACAAACTTAATTTCTTAGATGTATGGAGAAAATAACGGAAAAATAAATAAATCCTTTAAAAATTTTTTAAACCAAAGTATGACTTCACAACATTTCACCAATTTTTTTTGGTCACAGAGAAGTTGTAGGTAAATTTAGAAAGGGAGAAATCTTGTACGTGGCATTTATGGACTACAACTCAAAACTGGAAGTAAATAATTGTAAGGAGAGAAAAAGTACAAATTTTAAATATAATTTAATAATAAATTAATATAATAATAATAATAAATTTTAAATATAATTTGTCAATATTACTTAGGTGAAATAAGGAATCATAAAAATGGTAACCTCCTTCAAAGATGTGACAGTTTGAATACCATATCTCAAAATCTAAGGGATCTGGCCAAAGCAGGGGTCAAGGCAAACTTACTGCCCCAGATGCCTGTATTAACAAGAGAGGAAAAACAATGAATTGATGATGAATGAGAAAATGAGCAAAAAAGTGGTTCACTGAAGGGAGGCAGAAAAAGAGAGTTACTAAGAGCCCAGCAGAATTAATAAAACAGAATAAAGACTGACTCAATTCTTGCTGAATCCAAGGCACTCTGCTAGGTAGGGAAGATCAGATGAGATTATGTCTGTAAAGGGCATTGCAAACCTCAAAGAGCTGTATGAATGCACACCATGTCCCTTTTCCCTCTCCCATTTAGCTGGCTTGGGGATGCTGTCCTGAGGTCTTGAGTGCTAAGGAGATGGCTGGAAAGAGTGAATCACCTTGGTTGCATTGAATAATTGCACCAGGTGCTTTAAGAGAGTTGGCCTTTTCTGTACTGTTAGGATAATGAGTGCTTGGTAGAATAAAGACCCTGATGCCCATATCTTCTGGTCATCTTATTAATGAGAATAAGTTTTAAACATGAATGATTTTTAGCATTCTTTAATATGATGACATTCGGGATACAATCAGCTCCTCTGAAAGGAAAATCATAATTAAAGTGGTAATCACAAAGTGAAGCATTCCGGGCTGTGTGACTGTTGGCTACACAATTTTAGATGGATAATTTAAGAGCCCAAAGCAGAGGAAGCTAAAACATATGGAGGGGGAGGGGCGGGGAGTGGTACCTCAGGGATCTGACCTGCTATCATCATCAGTTAACACATGAATGCCAAAAAGTGATGACTTCCTAGAACATAATTAAAGCCTCCACTGGACAGGTGAGTATACAATTCCTTCCCAGATCTCACTTGATCATGGCAGACCAGGCCTCGACTAGAAAAACGATGTCTAGAAGTGTGCATAGTCTCTTTGAATCAGTCTCCCCAAACAACACTGATCAGTCCATGCCTTGTATCATCTGAGTGGGGTTCAGCTCACAGGGAAGCATGCGGCAGGGGGCTTTGTCAGCATCCCTCCGATCCAGCGTTCCCTTAGGCAACGAACACCATTGTGTGATTCAAAAGGGTAAAACAAGCAGAGATTCATAGTCGCCATATCTGAAGCTCAAGCTTGTAAAGGAACCCTGCTCCTGGGCAGCTTGCTTTTATTTAGGAGTCAGCTGGTGGTGCAGTGGTTAAAGTGGAAGACCTGGGGTCAAAAGGACTTGAGTTCAAATCCAGCCTCAAACACTTACTGATTGTGTGACTCCGGGAAAGTCATTTAGCCTTCTCCTGCCTCAATTTCCTCAACTGTAAAATGTGAATAATTGTAGCACTTAATGCCCAGTAGCGTCATGAATCAAACGAGAGAATATTTGTAAAGCACTTAGCACATAGTAGGCACTTAGTAAATGCTCGTTTCCTTCCTTCCTACTCTGGGGTTTATAGGAGCAGAGAGATAGAGAGTAGCGGCAGCAGGAGAAAGCCTCTGGTCTGGCACTTCAGAACCAGGCCTGGGACACACAGCAGGGAGAACTGTGTCTCCTGCTAGACGAAGGTAAATCCTATGGCAGAGGAAGTCTGATTTGACAGATTATTTTATATACACGTCTATGTATGCATGTATGTCTGTATATACACATACACATTATATACACACATATTTTAAAATCAGACCCAGTTAAGAGATGCCTAAGTGACTGAAGAAGGGAGATGCAACCCTTTAGAAACTGTCACCCAAATCTGCACCTCTGAAGCCCCGACAGAGAGAGCTTCTGGAAGCAACAGGAGGTTGAAGAAGGGCGGGTAATAGAGGGCAGTGCCAGGAGATGCCTGGGAGCCATGCAAAGCCTCACACAGGGAACCCCCAGGGAGACTCAGGGGCCGATGGTGGAGAGCAGCCCTGAGCACCTGTGGGCCATCTCTCCCCCACCACAAGGCTATGAGCAGGGGGAGCAGTCAGGAAGCCACAGAGAGTGGCTGAGCTCAGTGGGAGAGCCCAGCTGCCATGCACCCTTCACAGTGCCAGGAAGAGACCAAGATGCATTCATGGCTTTAGGGGCTGATCGCTGGCTGGCGGGGGTGGGGGGTGGGGGGGTTCTCTTTCATTTTCCTCCTCTGAGTAAAATTTCCTACAAACTGTGCACTTGTCAGAAGAAGGTTTCCCTCGGGGTCCCAGAGTAGCAGGATTCCCATAGCTTTTCAGGTTCAGGGCACATGAACCAAGAGAATGGAGACGTGCCCCCAAGGCACACCCAGGGCCTTCTTTCCATCAGTGTTCCATAAAGTGTCCAGCAGGCCGGTCTTCCTCTAGCTTTCATCCTGTCTTGAGGGTGAGAATGTAGCGCTATCATTCATTCTCAATAGAGGACTGACTAGAGCAGTACTTGAGGATGTCTCTGAGGCTAGTCCTCAGATGGGAGTCTTTGTCAGTTTGTCACCACCCACTTTTGCCTGCCATTTTTCTTCCTATTGTCCTCTCACTCCTTATCTTTCTCAAACAGGGGCATTCCATGAATCACAGCTTCCTTGCACCCTAAGGACACCTCAAAGGAATCAGCTTCTTGCACAAGTGAGCAGTCTGGAATGATGTAAAGACTGCAGTTACCACCCTGATCGTTAACATTCACTGTCCATTGGCAGAGCCTGTCCAAACATGGACGTACTGATGGACCAACTGGCAATAGGCATTTTTTTTATCCGCTTTCCTCCCTCGTGTGCATGGCTAGACCCACCTCTGTCTAGTTCACCGAGAGGCTTCCTCACGTTCCACAGTCTGATATAACTCGTGCAACAGTGTCCGAGGATAACGGCTTCACAGAACCTCTGTGGCGACGAGGATGCCTCTTTTTCTTTGGGCTCCTCACTGACCACCTTCCATGCCACTGATGAACAACTTGGGTGTGCGCTGGGGCCCCTGTCAGCTCCCTTATGCACTCTGTAGGTAATTGCTCCAAGTTTTCTCCGTAGTTAATTCTTCCCTGGAGTCTTGTGTAATTCTAATGTATGTTTTGTGTGAGAAGATGCTTTGTGTGAGAAGAGTCTGCATAGCTGCATATTGATCTCCTGAGCCAAATTTACTCTCTCACTCATTCATTCATTCAATTATTCAATCATTCTTTCAATCAAGAAATACCTTAGTGCCTACTCTTCACAGAGGACATACAAACTTTATAGAAGACACACAGACAAACTTGATATAAGCTCCTGGTAGAGCTCGCAGTCTGTGATGAGGATAAAGTACAAACCCAGACAACTTTATTACACAATAAATCATAACAAATACATTACAGAAGTACAAACAAAGCAATGTGTGTTATCCAAGGGGAAAAGTGATTGTTACCATAAAGATCAGGAAAGGCTTCATGGAAGAGGCATCCTTTCCACTGGGTCTAAAGGCTAGGCAGTGACTCAGAAGGCTAAGTGGTCATGGGACGGAATGGGAGGAAGATCACCCAAGGGGTTGCATGCATAAAGGCGAAAAGCCAGGGAAGTGTTTGATATGGGATTTTTTCCAAGGAATGAGGGTGGGATGGAGCTGGGAGAGAAAAGGACATAAAATACCTGGTGAGCTATAATATAGGGCAAGACTAGAATTGTGCAGAGGCACCAGATTGTGGGGGGCCTTGAATGCCAGGATATGGAGTCAGAATTTTACTCAGTAGTCATTCAAGATTTGAGGGCAAAAGAATCAGTATGCCTGTACATAACAAAGTTGTTTTTTTTTCTGGAAGCAAGAAAAGGGTATATAAAATAGTCTATGAGCTCAATATGGGTCAGCAGTATGATGCGGTGGACACAAAATTTAACCTTTCTTTGGGCTACATTAAGAAAGGAGGAACCCCCAGGAGCAATTTGGGGAGAGTACCCTGGTCAGCTCATCTCTGGGGTACTGGGTTCAGGTCTGGCATACCCCAGTTCAGGAAGAACACCAAGGAACTAGAGAGCATCCAGAGGGTAGTAACCAGCATGGCGCAGGGCCTAGGTTATGCCCCAGGACTATCATTTGAAAGAACTAGGAATGTTCATCCTGGAGAAAAAGATTGGGAAGACACATGACAGCTATCTTCAGGTACTTGAAAAGTCCAGAGGAAGAGGGATGAGACCCATTCTCCTTGACCCCAAAGGACAGAACCAACCAACCACTCAACCAATAAACATTCATTAAGTGCCCTGTGCTATGCTAGGTGCTAAAAATACCAATAAGAAGAATGAAGCAACCCTGGCTCTCAGCCAGAAGCAATGGATACAGAGGTAAGAGACAAAATGAGATTTCTGGAAGTTTTCCTGATGAGCAGAGCTGTCCTGCTGTGGCCTGAGCTGCCTTGAGAGGGTGCCAATCTCACTCACTCAGAGTAAAGGCTGGCTGGCTGCATTGGGGCACATCGTAATGGGGAGTGTTCGGGATGCTTGCTGATGTCCCTTTGAAAGCTCAATTGTGATTCTAGGAGTCAGATCAAGGATGAGAAACTGGCAGGGAGGAGACAAGAGTGATAGAAGAGTCTGGAAACCATGGTGCCTCCAAGGCCAAGGGGCAAAGAAGCATCCAGCAGGATGGTCAAGGTCATGGGGTCAAGTGTTGTGAAGGGTCAGGGAGTGTAGGGGGAGAGAAGACAGTCCAAGGAATGGAGCTAGATAACTGAGAAAAAGTCCTTGAAGTCAGCAATGCAAAGGCTATAGATGGTCTTTGAAAAAACAGCTTCAGGGACTGCTGGGGCACAAACCAGGCTGACAGTAGAGGGAGTATTAGGAAGTCAACAGCAGATACACCATCTGTTTCAAGGACTTTCCCGGTGAAGGAAGGGGGAGGGGAGGGACTGGGAAGTCTGGAAGGGGAAAGGCCCCTTTTTCAGGATGGAGGAGACCTGAGCTTGTGTTTAAGTCAATGGGATGGAGCCAGCAGTAAGGGGGAGATTGAAGAAGTGGGAAAGAAAGGGGGCGGGGCTCTGGGAGGCCAGTCCTAGAGAACACAGAAACAGGAAATCAGACTATACCAAATGAAAGATTACATTTCCTACAAAAGAGTGTGGACAGCTTCTACCCGATGAATGAGGGGAGGAGCGGAGAATGCTTTTAAAAAATCAATAGACAATAGAGTGGAATCTTCTGTTGGCCATATGTCTCTGTTAGCTATGGCTGCAGATGTAGTCTGCGTCTACAAAAGATACACAAAAATAAAAATATTGGCAAATATGATGCAGCAATATATTAAAACATTTTATTCATTATAACCAAGCAGGAATACCAGGAATATAATGATAGTTTAATTTTAGGAAAAGAATCAATATAATAAATCATGTTAACAAGAAAGATAAAAAACATTGTATCAATTGATACAGTCAAGGCTTTTGCTGAGATACAGTGTCTTCACATTGTGTTTGTGATCCTCATGTCCGAGGACCCCTCTTTACCTGAAGGGTCTTGGAACATCCTGGCATCCTCTGACTTTACAACTCATCATTCTCGTTCAGATGGAGTCTGAGAATTTTGGTATCTAATGCTTCCTCAGGGGCAGCCACCAGGCTGCTCTACAAGAATCCAGGCTCACAAGGCTTCATAGCATAGAACAACTTGACTCATATAATAAAAGCCGCTGGAAGAACTCAGATCTAAACCCACAGGAAGCCAAGGGCCTCCTGTATCTGTTTGGCCACTGGTTCTGCATCTTCTCTTCAGGTCCCATCGATTCTCTCTCTGAGGGCCACCTTGCCCTCTTGGCTGTTGCTATTTCTACCCCTGGCAGGTGTTGCCAGGCCCTTTGCCTCTGCTGTTGTTAAGCTCTCCATTACTTCTCTGACCTGTTCGTCTTCCTCCAGCACAAGATGCTACCTCTTCCTCTCCTGGGGATCAGTGAGTAGCCTGCAGAAAGAGTCTTCTTAAATCACAGCTGACAGTGTTAGAGGTCCACATGCATACATAACACAGTATCTATACACATATACATATATATAAATATATATCTATCATCTACCTATTTACATGAATATGTGTGTATATATATGTATATGTATACACACATATATTCACATGTACATACATACAGACCAGCATCCTTGGTCTTTTGAAAATGTGTTGTTTCCTACCTTGATCTCAGAATCTTATTCTTTTTTTTTTTTGCCTTTTGGAGGGCAATTGGGGTTAAGTGACTTGTCCAAAGTCACATGGCTAGTAAGTGTGTCAAGTGTCTGGGGCCGAATTTGAACTCAGGTCTTTCTGACTCCAGGGCTGGTGCACTATTCACTGAGCCACCTAGCTGTCCCTCACAGTCTTATTCTTCAAAAGAAGGGTATTTCCAGGAGGCTGAGGGGATGCCTCTTTCTTAGATCACTTAAATGAATCTGTTTTTCACTCAGGGTTGGCTCATGGTGAATCTATAGCTGTTAGCCACCTCCTACCTTGACTGTCAGGGCAATGTACCTTCTGTTCACCTCAGTATTTCCCATTGAGTTTTTGGGACTCGGGGGGACTCTCCTTCTCTCTTTCCATTTTTCTGTCTATCTCCAATTTTCTTTTGGGACAGCTGAGTTGGATTAGCAAATGACCCTTATGCTCAAAGTTCTCCCAAAGGGGTCAAGGAGAGGGTGGAGCTGATGACTTCCACTGCACATGTTCTTGTAATCCAAAGGGACAAGGGATCATACGTTGCTATGTGTTAACAAGCATTTTATCTTATGTAAGATAATTGGTCTGTAAATACTTTTTTATAAAGTATTATATGCAATGAAGAAACATCATCTGCATTCCCAATAAAACCAGTTCTGGAGTCAGACTGTCTCTTACCACCATTTCTATCTGACACAGGCCTCAGTCCTACATCACGACCTGTGCTGACAAGGCTGGAAGAGTCCCCTTGGATCACTCTTTTTTCTACTCGGTAGAGAGGAGAATAGAAACTTTTGGCTCTCTTCGTCTTGCTTCTCTGTAGTAAATATTTCCAAGATTATTTTCCTGGAAGCCTCGATTTCCCTGTCTGTCAGGGAGAAAAGAGAATGAGCAAACACAGTTTCCAAGGACATATGTCCTCAAGAATCACTTTGCTCTTATTTCAGATCAGGTTCAGTAACATGCTGGGTGCAGGCCACCTCCAGCCTTGTCTGAAGAGCAAAGGACGTGCGCTCCCCCTTTTTCAAGAAGGGAATCCATTCTGAATTCAGGGAGACCTGAATGACAGAAAGCTGCCTCCTCTTCAGCTCCATCAACATCAGTGCTACTCAATGCTTTGGTGGGAACCCAAGGGGACAAAGGGAAGAATTGCATGCCCCTTTTCCCCCACACCATTTCAGGCAGACAGAAGATAACTGAGTGTCACCCATTAATGTCACCCATAGCCACCTAAGCAATCAGGTCCCTAACAGCCTACAAGAAGTATTTGAGGCTCTTCATTGCTGATATGAAGTCCTTTAACTTCTTGTTCATGCTTTTTGGAGGAGGGCATTGTCTTTGGGGGTTGGCATGCATAGGACATTCTTCTGGTTGACAGAAAACTGACCCATAATTCTCTTCTTTTATTTTTCCTCAGGCTATGAGTTGGGCTGGTCCAGAAAAGGTATTTCTTGTCATCCATCTTTCAGAAACATCTTCTTACAATCCTTTTTAAAGTTTTAGTTTAGTGGGTGGGGGCATCATTTATGCCATTTTGTCTTTGTTTTGGAAGGGAGGGCATTTTCCCAGAGAGTCAGTGATTGTCCAGGTGCTTGGTGATGCTTATTAAATATACCAGGTGCTCCAGGCTACTACTGATGATGAAAATCCCTGTAGAAAAACAAAAGAAAACTGTGCCTTAATGACTTGAAGTGTTGCTGACCCTTAACAGCTTTTGGTAGAAAGATTTGAGTGAAGATAATTGGTGGAGATAACTGGATTGTCCTATCAATAACGTGGTGGAAGGATGTAGACATAAAAGCCCCTAAATGTCCCCTCCCGTTGCAGAGTTGTTAACAAATGTTTGGGGAAGGGGAACATGAGAAGTCCTCCCCCAAAGTCCATAGGCTCTAGTGCTTTTAGCCAGTTATTACAACGATGTCTAAAAATCCAAAGAGACCCAACAAAACACTAGGAATGGGATGACCAGCCTTTAGCAAGAGTACCAAATCATCCATGTTTGCATATCTCTACCAAAGACCACTGCGCTGTCTCCTGGGAGCCTTCCTGCAATGTTCTCCCTCTTTACCTTCCCATAGACTCCCTAGTTTCCTCTAAGTGTCATTTCAAGTGACACCTTCTATAGGAAGTCTTTCCTCATCCCTCCCCCAAAATTACCTTGCAGGCATTTTGTGCAGATTTGGTATGGACTTTTCTGCCTTCAGTGCAGGTTGTGTCCATAGATAGAATTTAAGCTCATTGAGGTCTTTGCTTTTTGCTTTTGTATTCCCTGGCAAAGTGCCTGGAACATTTAGACACTTAATAACTATTGTCTGATACAAAGAAAAACAACATTTAAAATAATGAGCAAATGCATCAACACTTTGGGCTTCCAGACTCACACAACATGGCTATTGTGACAAGTTTAAGATGATCTTGGCAGAAATAACAAAGTCCTTGAACACCTGGAATCATGATGCCTGCACATGGTCAGGTGGAGCTAATATATACAAATGTTACCTCCCAAATTAATGTGTAACTTAAGGCAGGAGCAGAGAAGAGAGCAAAGGGAGACTTCAGGGACTTAAGTAAAATGGTTACAAAATGTTTACACGTTAACAAATGGACATGGCTGCATCAGGGAACCGTGACACCACCCCTCTCCCAGGGAAGGGTCCCCCAGTTATAACTTACAGTTGAAGGCATGCAAACCATCTGGCAGGGGATCAAAATGGACAAGTAGCTGATGGCCCAAAATAACAGAGATTCTAGAAATAGAAACTAAAGTGTAGAAAAGGTAAGTGTGTGATAAAGCAAAGACTGCAAAACACGTTGATTCAAGAAAACCTGTCGGGAAAACCGGATGACAGCATGGGGGAAAAAAGTGAGTGCTCACACTGCCATCAGTTTCCAATGGATTAACACAAGAAGCCTAAACATGTGAAAATTAGATGAGAGTGGAATGATATCAGTGATTGGGCAGAAAACATTTCATCTACAGAATTGAGGGACTTAATTAAGCAAAAAATTTTTAAAACTACACAACAGAAAATATGTTCAAAATAAAATCAAAATAAATTGATTGGGCAAAACTATTTCTGGTAAATATAGGGATAGGGTTAGGGAGCAGACTTGTGATTTTGCTAGGCAGGGAAGGAACTTCCAGGTGAGGAAATGACTTCTGCCAGTGAAGATCAACACCTCCTCTGTAACTTGAGTTTTGGAGAGTGGCCTGGGAGCAGGGAGAGGACAAGTCACTTGCCCAGGGTCACACAGTTTTGATATAGCTAAAGCAAGACTTGAACTCAGTTCATGCTGACTTGGAGCCTGGTTCTCTGTTGTGCCAAATCATTTTCTCTCACAGATAGAACTAAGACAAGTTTCATGTGCAGTGTGTATAAGGAATACATCCATTAGAACACTTACATGTGGCTTGTTTGTGAAAGCAAAACCTTAGAAATAAATTGTGTCCCACCATTTTGTAGTGACTGAAGAAATACAGAGGCACTGATGTCATGAATATCATTACGCTGGGAAACAATGAATATTAAGGCTGGGAACAGGGTGAGAACCTTAGTCAGAGGCTGTTCAAAGTGAAGCAAGAAGAATCAGGAAAACCAGGGACAATTTACCTAACCTAGGTAAAAAGCAGAAAAAAGAAATGGCAGCTTCATAGAGCAGCCAAGAAGCTGCGGCGAAGCTGGGATTATTTGGTGAAAGCTGATTTCATGTCTTTTAACAAAATGTAAGCGTGGCTTTCAAGGCCTGTGGAAGGTTTTATTCCTTACTTGTTTATTTGCTGACATTATTGTTAAATTAATAACAAATTTGTAAGGATGCTCATGAGAGGAAAAACATAGAATTCAGCAAACCCAAAGTACCACAAATAATCAACTTTTCCTCCCATTTATTGAAGGGGTTTTTCAAAGGGAAAGGGGGAGCGAGGTTCTAGCATCTTATCTACAAAGCCCTTCAGGAAGAGCCCATTGTCCAGGGAGTCGGATAATCCACGTCTGCCAACTCACGTGTTTCGTTGCCTGTGGTGGCAAGCTGGTACTCTCAGCCATTCCACTGAAAGGTGACATGAGCTGGCCCCAGGTGGAAGGCAGCAGCTGGATCTCATGTTAAAATGAGGGACTACTCTCCCCACAAATATCTTTTTTGGGCCCACCGCACCACACCCACCTCACTGCGTTGGAAGACCCAGGTGCCCAAAGGGACGCCAGGTGCAGATGTGGCTAAAAGTATCCCTTGGAATATGGAAATGGGCCTCCTAACCCCATTTGTCACTTAATCAGCTCACATCACAGCCATATGGTACTATATAAAAGGAGGATTTAGACTGAAAGGGAGAAAATCAGTTAAAATTGGCATAGCCATTGGAAGATTTCCCAGCATCAAGTATGGTCTTCAGAAAGTGGTAAGATGATATCTTCTGTGGGGAGCGGAGGCCCATCAACCGCACACCTCAATTGGGATTGATTCATGAAAACATTCTGCTACTGAAATAGATAGATGTTTGCCTTTAGTCAATTGTGAAAGGGAATCTGGATAATTCTGTTAATAAATCACAAGCAGGTTAACCCTCCTAATGGCTAATTCATCATGAAAAAGGCAAAGCACTCACATTGGAGCATCCCTGGGTCTGTCATCACAAGGCCTAGATCCAATTCCTGTTACTTGTTTGCTCTGGGGCCATACGTAAGCTCCTTCCTCTCTCCATAAAAAGAAGGGGTTAATGTGAAAATTCCCCCAAACCCCTAATAACAAGAGAAATGCAAATGAAAACAATTCTAAGGTTCCCCCTCAGACTCATCAGATTTACTCCATGTTTTGAAGGGGGTGGGGGGAGGAAAATGGCAAAAGTTGGAGGGGAAGGGGGCCTGTAACGGGACAAGATCCCTCACATATTCATGGGATAGAATGACAATAATAAATTTTTAAAACAAAAGAGTGCCCCCAGCCACACCCCATGCTAAGGCAGAAAAGGCTTCAGGCCCCCCTGAAGGAGTCCAAGGGGAGAAAAGAAACAGTCATCACATCGGAGGCCATGGACTTGGAAGAAATTTCAGTGATACAGTGTGCACCTCAACACTCCACATGACCCTATTCCTGGTGTCTTGGTTCTAGGCTCCTTGGGGCATGTGCCTCTATCCTAGCTCTATGAACAGTGGCCTTCCCATCAGATGTGCCACAGCCCACAGAAAACCCTTCTAGCATAAATATGCTGTCATTTCAGTGACATTTTTATAGTTCTTGGAAGTTTACAGAGCATATCATGTACTGATGTGCACCAGAATATTCTGTTATTACCCCTATTTTACAGATGAGAAAAGTGAAACTCAGAGAGGAGAGGAGGTGATTCATCTGTGGTCACACAGCAAGCATGAGAGGCCGTGTCATCTCTGGCCCCTGTTCAGGACTTCTTGCACTTCCCCACTCCCAGCCTGCTATCTGCAGGGCAAATATCAATCTTGTAGGATTCTATCTAGTACTGACTTATTTCTACGCGACTTGTTGAATTTCCCTGAAGCAAAGGCTTGTCTGCATCCTGTGGCCGAACCCAGAATGGCTTCTATAGAAAGAGATTTTAAATGGGAGGAACTTGATTCAGGTCAGGAATGGGGGGGATCAGAGAAAAGTCTTGGGGAAGGGGAGGGAACATTGACATTTTTTTCTGACCTGGGGAGAAGTTGGAAGGATGTGCTGAGCCAGAAACACAAGAGACAGACTGAGCCGGAAGGTACATCAGTGGCAGCCCCCCATGTCACTGACAGCATCCCTGAGTGGGCCTGCAGCCCTGGCCCAAAGATCTCCAGGAGGGGGAGCCCACCACCACTGGTGGTATTCGTTATTGGTGGTATGGCTTCATGAACTCAGGATCTACTATTTTTTTTTGTTTTTGTTTTTGCTTTTTGGAGGGCAACCAGGATTAAGTAACTTGCCCAAGGTTACACGGCTAGTTTGTGTGTGTGTGTGTGTGTGTGTGTGTGTGTGTGTGTGTGTATGTGTGTGTGTGTTAAGTGTCTGAGGCCAGAACTAAACTCAGGTCCTCCTGATTCC
The DNA here is from genome assembly GCF_028583685.1 of Petaurus breviceps papuanus. Lineage (NCBI taxonomy): Eukaryota > Metazoa > Chordata > Mammalia > Diprotodontia > Petauridae > Petaurus > Petaurus breviceps. The sequence goes on from NW_027186352.1 coordinate 5,388,291, forward strand.
AGGGCTGGCACTTTACTCACTGCGCCACCTAGCCACCCCTCAGGATCTACTATTAGAAGCCTCAGGTTTGCATCCTGACTCTGACACTGCTTAGCCAGAGATACTGAAAAAGTCAAGGAACCCTTCTCAAGCCCAGCTTCTTCATCAGTAAAATGGGTATAATAGCATTTCTCCTACCTGTCTTCCCTTAACCTTAAAACTCTATGTAAATGTGAGTTCATATCACCTCCCACCATAGCCCAGCTCTAAAAGTTAGGGAGCTTTTCCCCATGTCTAGCCTACACTTGCATCTTCACAATTTTCACCCATTATTCTTGGTTCTTTCTTCTGAAGCCAAAGAAAACAAGGGTAGTTTGTCTTTCACATAATGATCTTTCAAGAACTTAAGGACAGCTGTCATGCCCTTCCCCCAAGCCCCAAAGAAAACATTTCTTTTCCAGACTAACATCTCCAGTTTCTTCAATCAATCCTGACTTTAATAACCAAAATATTACCAATAATTATGAAGGGTTGGATAAAAGACTGAAGACCACAGGGACATAGGCTGCATTTTTCTCACTCACTGAAGGCAAGGGATGCAGAAGAGAACAATTAAGTTGGGAAGTGAACAACTGACTAGTAACGTGGTACCTGGGAATGAGGTTTGGAAAATCAGGTCATGGCTTACAGCATGAGGTTGACAGTATCCTGGCCAGAGGTAGAGTAGACCTCAGAAGGGCTTATAAAAAGGCAGGTATCTTGCAATCTGACAAAAAGGCTTTAAAAGACTGAATATGTCTTTTAAATGTAACCTAAGTTAGCTACCATAAAGAGTAGACACGAATAAGGATAATATTTGAGATGTCCAGAGATTCACTGGAGAAAATCCAAGAAAGGAGACAGTAAAACCATGATCTCAAGAGTCGAGATACGGATGGCAGAGTGTCGGCAACAAACATGAGGAACTGGAGATCCTAACGTGAAGCAGGAAATTGGCCCACGTTGGTTCCATTGCATCCTGATGGGACGAAACCGTGACTGAAACAGGGTCTGGAAGGTATATGTTTATGTTAGTCAGAAGGGGCTGGGGTAGCAGCGCATATTTAGAATGTGTGCTCAGAAACCAGAGGGGGAAGAGAAGTGATTGTGATTTTGGTGTTGAAGTTCTGCCAGAAACCACATGGACAGAAAAGGAATTCGATGGAGACTTTGGGGACAGATCACAAACCTGGAACTTCAGTGATGGCCACTTGACTTAGCCAGATTACTAGAGAGAGTAACTTTTTAACTTACCATAGTGGTAATAACGTCATCCTTCAGAAGATAGAGCGGCCAATAAGGGATATTTGATTCTGGATCTGATTTTCACTGACAAAGAGAACTTGACTGCTGGAGTAGAAATGAAGGGAACATTATGGGAGAAGTGACCACTCTATCCTGTAGTTTGTGGTAGAGAATGTGAAATCTGGGTATCATCTGATATGCACTGGAGATTTGAAGGAAGCATATTTCAAAGGATTCAGAAGAAGAATGGAGAACGGCCTTTCCACTTGAAATGGAGGGAACAAAGATGTCTAACGGGGAGCTGATACCCAAGACAAGAAAGTAAGAGCTCCTTTGATGAATTCCATTCCTCTGGTTTGGATGAACTAGGTCTTCCCTTCCTTAAAGAGCTGGCAGATGTCATTGCTGAGCCGCTGATGGTGACATCTGAAAGCTCACAGAAGACAGGAGGGGTAGCACAAGATTGGAGAAGGGCAAGGGCACCATTTTGGGTCAGGGAGAGGAAGAGATCTGCATGTTCTAATCCACGGAGCCTTAGACATCCTACAGCCCATCAAGGAGATGGTTCTCAGATGAGTAGCCAGGTACTCGCTGATTAAGAAGAATCCTTAGGGTTTCATCAAGAATAGGTCATGTCAGACTGGCCTGATTTCCTATTTTTTTAAGTAGTTACAAGGACTGATATTTTATTTTATAAAACATTATACAACTGTGACCCCTGAATGATGGAGTTGACTGTATTACATTGGCAAAGACAGAACAAATACCTGTTCTCTGTACTGCGGTTTCCTTTTTTTTATTTTTTGACAGGATAACTAAACTAATAGATAGATACAGTTCACTCAACTTTTCGCAAGGTTTTTGATCAAGTGTCCAGGGACTATTCTGGTGGAGAAGATGAAGAGATATGGATTAGGAGGTAAAATGGTCAGATGCCTTCCACACTGGGTGGGTGGCCAGACTCAAGAGTAGCTGTGGTTAATGGTTCAATGTCCACATGGCCTGAGGTCTCCAGTGGAGGTGCCCAGGGACTGGGGCTTGGTCTTGGGCAATTAGCATTTTTGTTGCTGACCTGGGTAGAGGCACCGGTGAGCTGCTCATCAGATTTGTGGGTGACACCGAACTGAGGGAGGGAGCTGACACACTGGCAGAGTCAGGCTCCCAAAGGCTCCCGCCAGCTCTCAGAGGACTAGGCTGAATCTCACCAGGGACAAACATAAACTCGTGTGTGGGCACTGTGGAAATGGAATGAACATTGGGGTCACTAATCACCTTGATTTGCTCAGGCTCCCTCATTATTCAGGAGAGGCTACAATAACCTGGCATCAGAATCAGCCAATCAGGAGGCAGAACGAGTGTCCCAGAAGTCTGATGCACCAGTAGCACTGGGTGGGAGTTGCCGAAAGGACAGTCGAGGCTTGATATTGTCTATGTGGCAGGAGAAGGGGCTGCCCCCCACTTGGTGGCTTCACATGGAGGCTGGATGGTGACCTGTGGGCTCACTTCCAGTGAGGATTCCTCCTACCTAGTACCTGGACAGGATGGCGCTGAAGGCCCTCCCAGCTCTCGAATGAGGTGATGCTGTTACTTGTGTGGCCTGAATTTGAGGCCTGTCATGACCCTGTTGCCTCCTCTGAAAACCCACCAAGTCCTTCCTACAACAGGCACCACGGGGTCTGAGGAGGCCAGGGCACATTAGTCCTGACATGATGCAGCCCAGGGTGGCCAGCAGCAGTTTGGGTTGGTTGGTTTGTCTTTCCCAGTTCCCATACACAAATCTAACTAAGATTTCTGGTACCTGAGGCAAGTTTGGAGGGTGAAGAGGAAAGGGGGAGGCAGAGGAAAGTTCCCCCTGGTTGTGCAGTGTCCGTGGGCAGTGCTCAAGAGGTACATTTTACCCCAGTCAAGGAAATATGACTTGGAGGAGGCAGTGGATGTGGGGAGGCTGAGAGGTGAAGACATGGAGAGGATGGATCCCTGGACGAAGGTGGGCTCCAGGGAGAGGTAGGACTCTCTGCAGAGGCCCAACACCTCGGCCAGAGGTGGCACTGCCCTGTTCTGCTTCCCACTCTGCCCCAGGTCACTCCACTGAGTCACAGTAAATGGGCACTCCGTTAAAATGCCCCACCCCTGCCTCCTCAGCTGCAGAATGTGCCGATGATGTTCTAGAATCCAACTAGAAAATCCAGGCATGTTCTTTGTTCCAGGCCCTTGTCACCACTCTGCTGATGGATGCTGAAGCTCCCATTCCCAGGACCTGTAAAAGTGACCTGGGGGCCCTGAGGTGCTAAGTGACCTGCCCAGCCAGTGCGTGTGTGAGTGTGTGTGCACATGTGTGAGTGTGTGTGAAAGTGTGTGTGTGCATGTGGGTGAATGTGAGTGTGCGGGTGTGAGAGTGTGTGCGTGCACGCGTGTGTGTGTGAGTGAGTGTGAGTATGTGTGTGTGTGTGTGTTTGTGTGTGTGTGTGTGAAGCAGAACTTGCACTCAGCTCTTCTGGACTTCAAGACCAGGCCTCTGCTCACTGCAGCTCACTGGCCCAATAACCAATACCAAAGGAGAAGAAAAGACCAAGATCTGGGTGATGGTGACCCTTCACATGAGGGTTGGGGCAGATCTCTTCACAAATGGGAAGCATTTAGATGGAAAAGTGCCCTCTGAGACTTTCCTCATTCCCTGCCAGTTTAATGGAGACAAAGCAATCAGCACAGTAAGGAGGCCTGACCGGGACTTCTGCAACAGACCTGCTCTGCCCACAAGAGCCGAGTTACCCCGGGTGCCACTGGTTTAAAAGGTGAGCCCCTTGACAGATATGAAGGGGGAGGAGGCAGAAAAGTGAGCCCGAGTCCTCAGGAATGTGAGAAGCGTGAGGCCCTGCAGCAGATTAGCAAGAGGAGGAATAGCTGGGCTCCCCCTCCTGCACCCTGCCCCTCCAAACACGCAGGGCTGCCTCACTCAAGCTAGAAAGTGCGCCAGCCCCTAAGGGAAAACCCAAGAAAACAACCACTAAGTCAGCCCAGAATCCTGTAAACCCTGGGAAGAGGTCTCTCCAGCAACACTTTAGGGAGCATTGGAGGGGAATGAAGCGCCCCGGAGTCAGGAGAGAGCCCAGGTCCAGCTTTGGGGGTGCAAGAAGATTTCCCTAGTACAGCGGCCAGGGGCAGGCACCAGCCAGTAGCTCCATCACACTGCCGGGCCACAAAGGAAGAAACCTGTCCCTGGGGACAATGCATTACAGCATTCCAGAGTAAGGAATGTCAGGAGTCTTGAGAAGCCTACTGAGGGGGGCACAAGCTCAGAAGGTAGCAGCCTCTGTGTGCCTGGGCCCCAGGTCTCACAGGCTCTTGGTTCAGCTCTCCAGCCCAGCCAAAAACCAGGGTAGGAATCCCAGGCCAAAGGGAAGCCTCCCAGCTGGGGGAAAGCAGGGCCAAGTGTAGTCTACTATGGAACTACAGAGAGGACGAACCCAGAGAGATGCCGCTCAGGTCAGGAACTTACAGGGCCCAGACAAGCAGGAGGCAATCAAACTTTCTTCAATCCGATGACTCTGGGAACTTTGAAAGCTTGCAGGTCTCTGGCCTGAGCTGCTCTTGAGATCCTAGAATGACCCAAGAAAGCAAGAACAAGGTCCAAGAGGACACAAAATCTTCATAAACTTCGCCTCTATTGGTATACAAAGGCTGATCCTAACATCGAGTCAGGAGTCAGGAAGCAGGCTGGAAGGATAAGCAAACCAAAGAGAATCCCACCTTCTGGTGGGATTATAATGACAGGCCTGCTTAAGACACAAAGCCAGAAGAAAGTGACTGCAAATATCTACAAGGAAAGCTGTGATAGTAATGGAATATAAAGATTCCCCTGTATTGGCTTGGTTTTCAAATTGATTGTGTTAAAACCCAGAGCTTGTTAATCCCACCTGTGGGATGGACTTATTGATGTGAAAAGAAAGTCCTGAACTGGGAGGAGCTGGTGATGTAGATTTGGAGAGACAAAAGAGAGGCAGAAGAACTTTTTGGAAGCAGCACCCTCGTGGAGGCAGAGAGAGACTGAGAGGATTGCTGAGGGCCACTTTGAATCGCCCCGGACTTTTGAGACCTGCCCCCAGAGCTGCCAAGGACTGAGGAGACATGGCTGTTTTGCTGGTACTTTGTCTGTCTGTTTTGATGTTGTTTTGCCAGATTTGTCCACTGGTGAAAGACAGTCCTGTTGAAGAAGTCCTGGAACCTGGCTGTTAGCTAAGAGCTCCTGAGACTGTCCTGCAGACAGAGAGTGAATACTGCCCACTGGTGAAGGACAATGCTGTTGTTGCAGGGGTCTGGGAACCTTTCTGTTGGTTCAGAGCTACTGAGACTGTCCTGCAGACAGATAGTGAATACTGTCCACTGGTGAAGGACAGTGCTGTTGTTGCAGGGGTCTGGGAACCTTTCTGTTGGTTCAGAAGCCTTGAAGAAGGATTTTCTTGTTGTATGTTTACAGAAATCCTGGGAGAGGGTTTTGCTAATGTTTTCAGGGGTTCTAGGACTGTTATGCAGACAGAGGATGAATTAATGAAGAGACTGGCAATGTATCTTGTGGCCTTGCTAAGCCTTGTCTCCCCAGGAACTAAGATTGCTGAGAACTTGCCTCCTGTCAAGATGAAGAAAAGACCTCCATTTGGGTATTAAGTGCTGTGCTTAAACTTGATGTAACTCTGGGGTAGATTCAATTGTGATCCAGGGGTGGGGAACTTTTGACCTTTTTGTGTTCTATGGTTGAACAAATGAATGTACTTTACTTATGTTTGGAAACTAATCTCCATTTGAGAAGAGGGGCTTTGTGGTGGACTAAATGAAGGTACAGCCTAGGGGTGGAGTAGTATTTAGAACAGGGACTTTGTAATTGATTGAATGAATGGAAGGTCCTGGCGTGGGGTAGTACTTGGAGAGCTTAGTAAATGCTGTATTTTGAATGTCATGTTTTGATCTTCTCTGTTCTTAATTTGTCACTGAATAAAATGGAGAGCGCCTATGCTGGTATTTTGAACCTTGGGAAGTTGCCTTTCCTTGGCATTACATTACAAAAGCCTCCAAGAAAAATACAGCATGGGCCAAGTTCAACTAGAAATCCCAAAAGATATGAATCAAGATATGAAAGAATGCTTTTATAAATTAAATGAGAGCACCAGCGGAAGAAAGGAAAAATGAAGGAGAAGTATTAAAAAATTTGAAACAGAATTAAATAGCTTAGTACAAAAGGCACACAATCTTACCTAAACAACAAACTCCCTGAAAATTAGAATGGACCAAACAGAAAACAATAATTCCATGAGACAACAAGAAATATTAAAGCAAAGTCAAAAGAATGAAAAAAAATAGAACATATAAGGCATTTTCTAGTAGAAATAACCAACCTGGAAAAGTGAATGGGGAGAAGTAATTTAAGAATCACTGGATTACTTAAAAACCATGACCAAAAAGAAAGTGAATCTAGATATCATACTTCAAAAAATCATGAGAGAAAACTTCCCAGATCTCCTAATACTAGAGGATAAAATGGAAATGGGGAGAAGTCATCAGTTAGCTCCTGAAATTCCCCAAATAAAAATTCCCAAGAACATTATAGCCAAAACCTAGAGCTTCTTGGCCAAAGAACATTACTGCAAATAATGAGAAAGAAAGAATTCATGGGCTGGGGAGCCACAGTTAGGATCAATGTGATTCAGCCACCACCACTTTAAAGAAGTGGATGGCTTGGAATACTGTCTTCTAGATAGTGAAGGATAGAGGCTAAAACCCCAAATGACTTACTACGAATAAAGGAACCACATATTCTTAGTAGCAAAGACCTGAAAACAAAATAGATAGCCACCAATCGGGGTCTTACAACTAGTAAATGTCTGAGGCCACATTTGAATTGGGGAAGATGAGTCTTCCTGACTCCAGTCCTGGCACTCCTCTGTCTGTGCCTCCTGGCTGCCCTCGTTGGCATAATACACCCCCCACCAAAGTCTGGTATATACTCTAGCACCAGTACATTCAGAGTCCAAGGGAAATGGTCTGAAGCTTAGAAAGCACATGGAGAAAAGGGAGTAGCTAATGGCTATGATGGCCTAGTTTTTCTTCTGAGTTCTTTGTAGAGCCTCGGACCTGCTTTCCTCTTGCCTTCTCATTGGCCCCCATCTCCTGATGAAGACACAGATACAAGCTGTTGCTGCTGACTGTGGGACATTCCTGAGACAAAGAGGAAAAGTGCCAATCATCTGACATTTCTCTTCCAGGTAAGAAGAGGGGAAGGAGACAGTTATTCATGTCAAGGCTGGGCTCTGCTCCTCCTATCTTCTAACCCCCAAATTAATTCCTCCTCAGGGTTTTGGTTGGAATATTTTCTCCTCTCTATTGTCAAGCACCAGAATGCATGATTCCCATTAGCTCTCTGGTTTTATGCCAGACCTGCAGGGCACGCTCAAGACCCTCAACTGACTCAAACAGACTTCTTGTGTAACACCACTCCAAATGTTTTCAAAGACATCTAGATCGACCAAGGACTTTGTGTTCATAGTCTAAAGCCTACAAATGACAACAAAAGCCTTAAAATGTGTTGAGTAGAAGTGTCTACGTGTTGTTCGAGTCAGTAAACAACTGAGATGTGACCTTACCTGGTCAAGGTGCTGGAGCATAGTATTTGTCAGTTACTTTAGGTAGAGAGGGCTTTGTGTGAATGACTCAATCAACCCCATCCTTCTACAGGAATGGAAAGGAATTTCCCTATGCCGAAATAAATCATGAATCCAAAGAGTTCAGAGACTTATGCAAAGTGAAATAGAAGCAAGAATACAATGTATAAGATGGTCACATCAGTGGGAAGAGAAAGCACCAAAAAAGACAAGTGAACCCTTTGTGACTGCAATGACCAAGCCTGACCCAGAGAAAGGGAAGGGAAGCACTTGTCCCTCCCTCCTTCAGAGCGGCCAGGACGACAGGCAGAGAATACTGTGCATCCTATCAGACACAGCTGGTATATTAATTGACATCATTGAACTGCTTTTGCTTTTATTCTTTAATTTTTTAAATATGAGATGCCTTTTTCTTGATATTTTCTTCTTAATCTTTGTTACAAGGGATGTCTCAGTTGGTTTGGGGAGAGCAGAAAGATACATTCTGAAATGAAAATTTTATAAAAATAAAATAACAGTAAAAATGAAAAAAAAAGAAAATAAATATAAAATACTAAAGGAATTATAAGAATGATGTTCACACGTTATCAAGGTGAATTTGCACTTATGGCACCTTTTGTTCCCTGCTCCCCCTTCTGCTTTCCTTCTTCCTTCCTTAATCTGAGGTGAAGGAGCATCTCAAGATGGATGTACACAGGCTTGGAGATGACCTTGTGAGTTATATGGGTCCTGCATCCTCTTGACTGGAGCTGACTGGTGGCCCCAAAGAAGGCCTCAGCAATTGCTCTAGAAGATGGGCCTAAGCCTGGTTCAATTTACAGATATGCAGCAGAAGTTGTTTAGAGAGTGCAGAGCTGAGGTCAGATATGCAATGTCTTATCAGCAATCCTATAAAGAACTTTATGGTCTAACGAGGCTTAAGTACCAACCTCCTAGAAGATTGTAACATTAGTTATGAGTTAAATGACTGAATCCTCTTTTAAGTCATTCTGTAAACGCTGTCTGGTGTGTCTTTAGTTTTTAGTATTTCTTTTGTGTGAAGGAAATAAATACCCATCCCATGCCTGATTTACATCGTACATAAAATCTGCTCTCTAGCCCCCCTTCTTCGGAAACCCTAAACATGAGACTAAGCTTCCCACTGGAGTAGGAGTTTAAGAAGCCAAAGAGTTTTAGAAAAGGGATTCTAGGAAGGGAATTCCCTTTCTTAGAAGCTAGGCTCTGCAAGACTGAAGCCTGTGGAGATCATGTGCCTGGGCCCAGAGCAAGAGGCCCCCTTCATAGAGAGGTATCCCAGCCTCTGTGGGCCCAGAAACAGCTCCTCAGGGTTATGCTGTTGCCCTGTAACAGTCTTTTAAGAGAGAGGGTAAATTCACAATATGGTAAAATGAGGAGGAGGAGGAGGAGGAGAAGGGCCCTTCCCTCATGTCCACTCACAGCTCAGTGATCAGTCTGTGCATTGTCTCCTGGCCTGGAACCATGCACCATGCTAAAGACCACCACCCTCTCCCAGGCATTGCAAACTGCTTTCTAACCATGATTTCTTCAGACTCATACAGCAACCCCCCATGGGGGCAAGCATTCATGTCCTTATGGTACAAATGAGGGACAAAGAATGCTAGCTCTGGAGCTGAAAGTACTTGAGAGATCATTGAGTGTAATCCCCCTCATCTTACAGGAGAAACTGAGGGGCAGAAGGACAAATCCGAAGTCACATGGGTGGTGAGCGGCAATGCTAGGACCCAAACCCAGGGGCCTGCTTCCTCCACACTGAGTCTGGGAGCCACCAGGTGATCTGCCCATAGTCCCAAGGTAGTGCGAGGGAGAAGTAGCATTCGAACCCTGATCCCTTCGGGCTCTGAGACCAGGGCTGCTTCCCCTGCAGCGCCGCTCCCAGAATGCTTGCCACGCATGTTTCTTGTTCAGAGATGGCCTGGGCAAACCTTCCCAGGGCAGCTGGTTCCCACATAGGACCAAAGGGCAGAATAAGAAATGACTCCGGTTCATCCCCGATCTCTTGGGGCCACTAGAGATTGGTTCTGGCGGTCTCGGTCTTTGCAGGGCTCTTGGGTCCTGTGTGCACTGTGTGCTCACCCTGAACTTGAAGTGATGCTAAAACCCCTCTGGATGTGGTCCCGAGGACCTGCAAGACGGGCCATGCAGCCAGTAGGTGGCAGGCCTGTGAAGTCGGAGACAGGCGAGGACAGCCCGGCCTAATTAGAGCAATGAAAACAGAGGATGATGTTCCATTCCAAAGCCGTCTTGCTTGAGGAGCCTGAGTCATTTAAAATGTATTTTAACCTCTCACTTAGCGACTCTCTGTGCCCTCCGCACTGCCCACCAAAGTGCTGTTCTCTGTCCCAGTAGCCAGCCCCAGACTCTGGGTTCAGACCACTAACTGCCTTTCCAGTCGTCAGCACTCCATCAGCCCAAAGTGACCAAAGCAAGATAGATGGTGAAGGGCTGTGAATTTCAGCTCCAACCAGATCCATCTTGCCCGAGACATCAGATAAGACACATAAGTCATTATTACTGCTCAGGAGCGATTGGCTCCAGGGACCCGGACAGCTGAGAGGCCTGGCTCCATCTTCCACACAGTCTTCTTCATCATTTGCCTCTGGATCGGCTTTCATGGGGCCTGCAAGCTTCAGAGGGGGGGTGGGGGAGCATTAAGGGGGGGGTATTAGGGAACTGGACAGAACTGGCAGAGGGGGGCTTAGAGGGGTTACTTTTGTTTACCTCTCACAGGCCTGCCCTGGGACACCTTCCTGAGTCTTGGCAGGGACCCTGGGACCCTGAGGGCTAGGCGGGACAGCCTGGATCTGCAATCCAAGGGTAGAATTCACTAAGGAGAGAGGCTCATTGCTGGTGGGCCAGCTCCCGGAAATGGCTTCTTTCAAAGTGCCATGGGAAAAGCCAACATGCTTGTTGGGTTTGGTGTGCAAGCACCCGACCCTGCTACTTGTGGTGGGGGCGGCCTGGGGCAGGCCACTTCACCAGTCTGAGCCTCAGTTTCCTCATCTGAGAATGAATGGGACAGACTCAGTGAGGCTGGAATCTTGTGATTCATGACAACATGGCCCTGAGCCCCGGGCAGGCTCCCTCTGCTTCTCAGGGGAGCATGTGAGGAGTGACAGACAAGGGCATGGAGGGCACAGAGAGCTCCACACATCTCGGGAGGTGACGCACTATGAGCTGGTGGAACACTGGGCTTGGAGTCAGAAAGATCTAGGTTTAGATTCGGCCTGAGACGCTAGCAGGTGTGGTGCCCTGGGCAGCTCTCCTCACCTCCGTGAGGGGGGTAAAGTCAGACCTTCAGTTCCTTCATCTAGAAAGTGAAGTCAATGAGGGCACCCAGGTGACAGGGCTGTGGTGAGGGCCAGGTGCTGCAGCATGCGTAAAGGCTTTGCCAGCGCAGGTGGAAGCCATTGTTATGAGGCAGACCATCCACACTGCCCACGAGCATTCTACTGGGTGCCTACTGTGTGTCGGATGCTAGCAATTAGACCAAAGCACTCCTTGTCCTCAAGGGGATTACATTCTACTGGGGAAAGAATATGCACCTGCCAAGTCCTCTCTGGAATCAGGACTATGGAGAGTCCTGGCCAAGAACCCACCCAGCAGGAGGCCAGACTGGGCCTCGGCCCAGAGGGGCACTTGTGAGGATGTGCCATGCTGATGAGCTTGGGGACCATAGGCTTGAGGCATTGGACAGGACAAGACCTTGGGGGCCATTTAGTCCTACTTCCTCCTTTTACAGATGAGGAAACTGAGTCCTAGAGAAGCTCAGTGATTTACCCAGGACCCACAGGGAACCTCCCATTCTCTGCAGAGCTCCTGCTCTTTCCTACTGACCCTAACAAGTATTCTTCATCATCAGACCCTGGCAAAGGAGATGTTTGGATTGCATTTTAGCATGGATTCATTTAACTCATCTAGTCCAAGCTCTGGGGCTGCAGGGCATGGCTCCTCATTCTTACTCAAGCCCTTGTGTAACCCTGAGGAGCTGGGGGTTCTAACGCTATCCCTCAGGAGCCCTCACGTAGTGGGTTCCCCAATATCATCAATTCACTTTTATAAAGGGACTCTTCCTGAGAAGGCACGAGGACTGAAGCCCTGAACTAGGCACCTCCTCTCCCCTCTATACTTGTCCCTGGGGAGAGTGGGCTCCACCATAAAGCAGCTGCCACCAGCTGGCACCTCCCTCACCATCCCTGACATGGGGATTGTTACTTCCTGACTTTCTCTTTATTTGAGGAGGCCACATTCAGCTTACTTTAGGATGTGGTGTCCTCGGAGGAGAAGGTCTCCCTTGGTCAGTTGGTCTGGCCCCTGCCGGCTGCCTTGCAGTCTCATCACCAGCCTTGGCTTCTGGAGTCACCAGGGATTGTCACCACCTCTACTTACTGGACCTCTGGCGTCCCTTCCAACCTTTAGCAACTCATCTGCTCAATTCCAATTCCAAATACTGGGTCACTCCCATCAGAAAAGAAAAAAACAAACCCAGGAGAGTAGCAGATGTTCATGGCCACCAACAGCTGGATGGCCTGAGGTCCTTCCCCAAGCTTAAGCCCAAAGCAGTTTCAGCTTTGTTTGCCCCCAGGGAAGAAGCAAGAGATTGTTTGCTTGAACCCAAACCTTGTGCTGGAACCATTTCCAGCTCAGCACCCGAATGAATGACTTGGGGGGGGGGGAGATCAACACGAATTCTACCAATAGGAAATAGTCAGAGGATACTTTTGACTGCTCTGGAATCAAAAGGGGAAAGTATCTTCTGCCGCACATTTCTGGAAGCCTCCACATGGGCTCGCGTCAGGCAATGCCTATTGGACTTGCTCTAAGAACTGAATCCTCACTGGCCCGTGCCACTCCAATTTCATTTAATTTAGAAAAAACTTACATTTTGGTCTAAAGGCACTTTACTCATTGGCTTCTCCCCAGAATATATATAGCCTGAGCTCAAGGACTGACAGGGTGGAGACAGGCTCCTTCCCTAGGAGCTTATCATGGTGCTTCCCACCTTCCTGGAGGGCATGCCTTTCCCATGGGGCCTAAGGTCAGGCTGCCCAACTGTCCCTGCCTCCTGCTACTTCCTTCCATCAGGCTCCTTTCTCTCCCTGGTCCTAGGAATGCACTGAGGATGCCATGTCTGTCCTGCTGGGATGTCTCCTCATGGTGGCCATGGAGGTGGCCATGGAGTCTGAACTGGAAGGGTCCTCAGAGACAATCCCTGAAAAGCGCACATGCTCACAAGCCTGTGCCAATCTGGGCCTCAGTTTCCTCGTGAGGAAATTGGATTCAATGACTTCTTCGGTCTCATCTCACTTTAGCCATCTATTGAGCTAGCCCTCCATCTCTAATCAAATTATTTCCACAAAGTCCTAATACATTGCTGAAAATGCCAGGCTTAGAGCAGCCGGGATCTCTTTATTTTGTGAAAATCAAACAAAGCTCCAATCTGTGGCATAGGGTCTGCCTGGGAGAGACAACTCTAGGCCATCAGAGCAGAGAAAGAGGGGCCAGTAAGAATGCCTTTGTGCTCTGGGGGGGGGGGTTAATAAATGTGGGCCGAATTGGCAAGGGGGCACCATCCCCTTGGGCATTTGTGAAAAGCTTCATGTCATGGCAGAGATGGGAATGAGGAGGAGAGTGATGATGATGAAGATGGTGAGATTTCACAATATAGAGACCTGGCAGGAGAAATTACATGGGAAGAAACCACATGGGAGCAGTGTAGCAGCAATACCCCAAGCGTCCTCAGGGTGGCTGCCCATACAGGTTCTTGGATCTGCTTTGTTAAAGGAAAGCAACTCAAAATGGGTTAACAAGCTTACTTTAATCAGTCAAACATATATCGTTTACCTTGTTCAGGGGAAAAAGGTCAGCACCCCGAACTTCAAAGTATACAGGCAGAATTATCAAGACAGAAACTGATCAAGTAGACAGCTTTCCAAACTGTCCAACCATTACATCCATAACAAATCAACATCTGGGTTTTTCAAAGCCAGGGGGCTCTGGACAACGGCTTCCCAAAATTCAGATCAAATCACAGAACACTTCTCAAAGTGAGTCCCAAAACAAAGCTACACATCAGGGCTTATACAGCCTTCTCCTGGCTCAGAGAATGTAACAACCTTTTGGACCCACTGGCCAATCAAAAAGTATCTACTGAAAAACAAGCCCCCCCCCCCCCAGGCTCCAGGTGCACTTTAGCCTAGGGGCAGGGAAGATCTTTAAAATTTACATTCCCATTACAAGCAGGATCCCTGCTGTCCTGTCTGCCCCTGGAGCCGTCCAGAGAGGCTCCCAGGAAGTCTGCAAAAAAGGAGCTGAATGTCCCTGTCATGTTTTCCATCTGCCCAATGGCTAACAAATACTTTTTAAATGCATTTTTATTTATTTTGTTAAATATTTCCAAATTATATCCTTAAAACATTTTAACATTTTTTTTCAAACTTTTGAGCTCTGAATTCTCTCCTTCCCTCCCGCCCCTCCCCCGTCCCTTGAGAAGCCTAGCAATGTGATACGAACTTACACATGTGAGGTCAAGCAAAGCATATTTTCATATTATAAGCCACAAAGCATCACACACAAGAATGAGAACAGTGACCTGTCTGCAGATGGTTCCCATCTGAATTCCATCAAAAAAGATGAAAACAAGGTAAAAATAACAACACGCTAACCACCATTTAGTCATTTCTTTAGGGAAATAGAGTGGACAGAGTGCTGGACCTGAACACAGGAAGATGCATCGAGTTCAAATCCAACCTCAGATACTTATTAGCTGTGTGACCCTGGACAAGTCACTTAACCTGTTTACCTCAACTTCCTCATCTGTAAAATGAATTGGAGAAGGAAAGGGCAAACTGTTCCAGTATTTTTGCCAAGAAAACCCCAAATGGGGGCACAAAGAGTCGGACCCGACTGAAAATGACTGAACAACAACAATTAGTGTTTGAAGAGCCCTCTCCTAACTCTTAATTTACAGATGAAGAACCAAAGCTCAGACAGACTCAATGGACAGGGAAGGTCAAAGGTGACTGCAGGCCAGGCCTTCCTGATGAAGCTGACTGTCCCACCTCCTCTAACATTATAGATGATTACTGAAATGCTGGTCATCCTGTGAGGGAGAGAGGGAGGCATTTGGAGTCTGAAGGCCTGGGGTGGACTTTGGCTCTGCCTGTGACCTGGGGCAAGTCTCTGGTTGACATTGGTAAAATGAGGTGGGTGGACAAGAACACCTCCTAAAGTCTCTTCCAGGCCTAAATCTGGGACCCAGGAAAAGGGTCTCTATGGAGGCCTTGCTTCACCCCTGTAATAAGTAATGGAATTTGAAGATCCCCTGTATTAACAAGTAAACAGGTACTTAGCACTTAGTTTCCAGTTAATTTTATCAAGCTTCTTTTCAGAAACAGAAGGTATGACCCCCTGTTGCTTATATAACAGGAAGGGGTGGAACAGGCAGGAGCTAATACCACATATAAGGAGAGGCCCAGGCTGGAGAGGGGAGAGATTTAGAGAACAGAACTTGTGGTGGCAGAATTTCTTCTGAGAGCCAGCTGGAGCTGAGACTTTTCTTCTGGGAACTTTTGTTGAGAGCTTTGGAGAACCAGGCTAAGCAGCTACTGTGAGGAAGAGAAGAGGATGCCTGCTTGAGGGACCCTGTTTGGTTGTGAAGGTTTGAGAATGTGGGTGTTCACAGCATTAACCACGTGCACCAACTTTGTGGCTACTGTCATGACTTTGACCCTCTGGTTCTGGGACTCGGTTTTCTGGTATTTGAATAAAGGCTTTGGTTCTGTCCTCCATGTGGACAGCCTGTTACATTTCGTGATTCACAAATATACCAGCATATTCATAGCCACTGTGAGCGTTGTGAATTTTGCATTGTTGTTACAACCCCTAGGTCTAGAGTCCAGCACTGGGGGATCCATGTGGGATTGGGACAAAAATGACCTTCTGAGAGTGAGAGGGAGGAGCTGAAGTGTGTGCAGAGAATAAGCGAGATGTCATGGTGCCAGGCAGATTTCAATTTTTTCTGGAGTTTGTGGTTTTCTTTATTCCCATTACTTGTTGGATTATGACTTCACTTTACTTTAAATTATTTTTTATAGTTTTTGACCAAAAAAATTACTTTTAAAAATTCTTTCTTCAGCTGGTTGGGAGTTTCCTTCTCTACCCCCTCCATATGTGACTTCCAAAAGTCCCTACTTTCTGGGCAATGCCAGTTCTGTCCTTGCAGGTAATGGGGGCTCTGGGCAGGCCTATCCAGGGACAAGGCTTCTTCCAGACACTGGGGCCTGTGGCCTTCACTGGAGACACCGTCACTTACTCACGTCCGTTCTATCCATTTTAGTGAAGACAAAATCCGATTCTGGAGAGCATTTGGGAGCTCTGCCCCAAGGGCTATACCAACGGGCGCACCCTTGGACCCAGCGGCACCACTGCTGGGTCTGTGTCCAGAAGCTGTTATTTGGCCTTTGTTCTGGAAGAGGACCCTGACCTCAGGAAGGGGGTGCCATGACTTGCACATGACTTGGACTTAAGTGAGGCAGGGCTGGGCAAAGTCACCTGCCTCACTGTCTCCTCCAGAGTCATCTGGGACCAGTGGCAGATATTCATCAGGACTAATGGAGGTGGCCCTGGGTATCCCAAAAAGATCAAAGACAAAGGAAGAGGAGGGATCTGTGCAAAAAATTTATAGCAGCTCTTTTTGTGGTGGCAAAGAATTGGAAATTGAGGGGATGTCCATCGATTGGGGAAGGGCTGAGCTGTGGTATATGATGATGAGGGAATACTATTGTGCTATGAGAAATGAGAAGCAGGATGTTCTCAAAAAAACCTGGAAAAAGTTTCATGAACTGATGCTGAGTGAAGCCAGCAGAACCAAGAGAACATTGTGCACAGTAACAGCTCAATTATACAGCAAACGACTGGGAATGACTTAGCCATTGTCAGCAGTACAATGATCCAAGACAATGCTGAAGCCCTCGTGCTGAAGAGGGCTGCCTGCCTCCAGAGGCAGGATGCAGACTGAAGCAGGCTGTTTTCTACTTTCTTTCTTTTATCTTGTTTTGACTTGAGTTTCTTCCACAAAATGACTAATAAGGGGGTTTTTGTTGTGGTTTACCTTCGTTTTTGAACAGGACCAATAACATCACAAGGGTGATATCTTGACTTGGCATGAATGGGATTTAAGTGAGGTAGAGCTGCACAGAGTTGTCAGCCTCACTTTCTTCCCCAGAGCCATCAAAGTCCATTACCAGGACAAAGGTCAAGATGACTGGCAACGGCCCAGGATGCAGGACTCTGGCCTTTCTGAATTAAGGCCATTACATCTCACAAGACTGCACATGTATAACCTATGTCAGATTGCTTACTGTCTCAGGGAAGGGCAAGGGAGGAAGAGAGGGAGGGAATTTGGAACTCACACCTTTAGAAAACACACATGTTTAAGATTGTTTTTACATGTAATTTGGGAAATAAGAATTTTTTTTTAACAATCCCAAAGTTGAGGATTGGTTCATTATGTGTATTTCTGCCCCTTTCTTGTTCCATAGCCTAGAGATAAATGGGACAGACCTCGGTCTCCGGGTGAGAATGTTGGAGACGAGGCCCGTCTCATTCAGAACCGTCTTCCACACTTGAGGTAGCCTTAGTTTCAGTCATTCATATCATGAATCAGGATGTCGGCATGGTAGGGCTTTCTCTCCATAAACCTGGATCCTAAGCCTGGCTCATTTTGGCATGTTCCTTGGGACCTCACCTCTCACACTTCTCATTCTCTTCCTCTCAGCTTCCCTCTTTCTCCCTTCCTTTGCTCTGTGCTGCCATGAGACCTATATTTCAATTCCTCAACTCTAACACTTCCTGCCAGGCAGGAACTTCATCGTTCTTGGTGTCTTCCCACAAAATCTAGCATATTCTAAATGATCAGTTAAAATTTGTTGAGCTCAGGGTGGCCAGGTAGCACAGTGAGTAAGAGCACCGGCCCCAGAATCGGGGTGACCTGGGATCGAATCTGGGCTCAGATACTTAGCACCACACCCAGAAATAACTGGCCCTGTAACCTTGAGTAAGTTACTTAACCCCAATTGCTTAGGGGTGGCCAGGTGGCGCAGTAAGTAAGAGCATGGGCCCCAGTGTTGGGATGACCTGGGGATCGAATCTGGGCTCAGACACTTAGCACCACACCCAGAAACACCTGGCCATGTAACCTTGAGCAAGCTACTTAACCCCAATTGCTTAAAAAAAATTTGTTGAGCAAACATGTGAGCAAGTCAGTGTAAATGGGCTAGGAAGGCAGAGTGGATTCTCTTCTTGCTAATTTACAGATCAATGAAGCAGCCATTTCATACTTACCATATGCCTGGCATTGGTCCAACCTTGTCACCCAAACAGACTGGCAGTATGACCTGGAGCAGTCCCTTTCCCTCAGATCTCAGAGGCCCCCTGAAGCTCTGACACTTGGGATCCTGAAGTCCCTTTTTGAGTGACTCTTCTGGCCTGGCTTTCTTCTTTGGGGCACACTTTTATAGAGAGAAACGAGCTTAGATGCCTTGATGGTGATGGTGAGTAAATCAGGACCGTGGGGAGCCCCCTTCTATTCACAAACGGTCCGGAGCCCACAGTGCTGCAGTCTGTGACTTTGCTGCTCTCCCCTTTACTCAATGGGCATCAGCAAGTCTGTCTTCCCAGCTGGAAAGCATATAAGCATCTTGACAAGGGCTAGAAATAGATCCCAGACTCCTGGATACCAGGGCACAGAAGGTCCCAGACTAAGCATGGTAGGAGTTCCATCAATATTTCCCTGTGATTGGCACAACTAGACAGCCAATAGAAATTCTTTCACACTTTGGACAGAACCAGTTCATCTCTACACACAGTCCTTATATGATCTGTGAGATTTCATTGTCCATGTGCACAGAGGATTACTCAAGGCAAGAAAGTGCTTTTACATGCATGAAGGAAAGATGCTAGCAGGACTGACGAAGTCAGGTTCACACCCACTAGGTCAAATGTTCAAGCCTTTCTTCTCAGAGGAAGATCTCCACGAGTCCCTCCATGGCAGCCTCACCAGCCTCTGGCTTAAACATATACTTTTTGCACAATTGAAATGGTGAGAGAGATGGGGGTGGGGGGAACCTATCTGGCAAATGTCCCAGAATGGAGGATCCTTTCTTCCTTCCAGCCTCTGAAATATGGCTGGGGGTTGGGAAGGTCAAAGAGACCTGCCTCTCCTATCACTGACAGCGACCCTGAAGGGGGCAGCTGGAGATGTTCATTAGTCAGGAGCAAGATCAGCCAGGATAGGGGACCCATGCTGAACAATCTTTTCTACTCAAGAATAATCTCCACAGGTAAATCGTGGGAAGCTCTATCTGGCTCCCATGAACATGTCCCGGAGCAGAGAGTACGGGGGAAGGACGCAGCTTCTCAGCACAGAATAATGAAACCCAGGGGGTAGGTTCCACCCACATGAAATTCAGGTCCATCTGATTCTAGCAGCCCCCCCACATGCCTTCTCTGTGCTAGGCATTGAGGATAATGACACAAGTAACAGAGATCCTCCCCTCAAGGGGTTTACCTTCTATGGGAGGGGATGGCGTGCTAACGTGAAAATTAACAGGATGCTAACTGCATAATAAACATCGCCGACTCCGTGATGAATCAAAATTACGTGTTTATTTCAAAGTTACAAAAGTGTTGAAAGTAATGCAAATTATATTTTTCATGTCAAGTTACTTCATAAAAAATAAAAAAATAATATCTAAAAGGCTTCAGAATTGTGACAAGGATCAGGAGATGAATGGGGACTTGAGCAAGGGCATGTTCACCCTATAAAGAGTATAGTTGGGGTTTCCTTGGCTCTTTCTGTTTCACATGTGGACATTGAAAGTTCAAGGACACACCTGAATGACAATGTGAAGCTAACCCCAGTGAGTCTGCTCAACAGTCTATTTATAGACAACACACACACGTATACATAGACAGCATACTTTATTCACCATTGGATTCACCTGTTCTCACGGCTTTTGGTGCTTATGCAGTAAATATGGGACAGACATAAAATCAAGATAAAGCCATTTGTCAGGGAGGGATAGTGAAAGACGTCCTGGGGGAGACGGTTCTGGAGCTGAGCCTGGAACAAGCTCAATCTTCCAAGGGGCAGAAATGAAGAGAGAGAACTTTCCTGGCTGGGGCAAGGCATGGAGGCAGAGATGCAGGGTCATGCACAAAGAAAGGCAAGATGGATGGTTTGGCTGCAGGGCAGGAATGGGAAACATCTGGCCAGATGGTGTTTCATCAACAAGGGAAGATTTTGTGTTTTGTCCTTGAGACCAAAGGGAGAGCCTTTGAAGCTTCTCGAGCAGGAAAATGGCATGGCCGATCCAGTCTCTGGACATGGACTGTGTCACAGATCATAAATCCTACAAGATTCAGAGCTAGAAGGGAGCTCTGTAGCACTTTCCAGAAGGGGCTGGCTCTGGTGCCAGTGGCCCGTGGGTCAGTCATGGCCTTGTCACTTCATTTCCTTCAAATGAAGAGGTCAGAGTCCAATGACCTCTAAATACCCTGCTAGCACCAACCCTAGAATTCTAGCCCAGATCCTTCATTTTGCTAAGGACCCCAAAGGTCAATCAACTTATCAAAGGGCACATAGACAGCAAATGTCAGAACCAACATTTGAACCCCGGTGCACTGTCCCCCAGTCCGGTGCCCTCACAAAGAACAAGATATGGGAGGAAGCTTCCCAAAAGCGGGTCCTGCTGGCCATTGAATTCAGCAAACACTTATTACCTGGGGACAAGCTTTAACCCTCAGCCACAGCGACCTGAGGCCTTGGTCCCTCCAAAGCATAGGGTGGACCAAAGCCCCACCGGGGCTCTGACTCTCCCTAATTGCTTTGTTTCTCTAATCGACTAAATCAGAATTAAGCTGGCCATACACAAAAGGAGGTGTGTGACACACACACGCACACACACACATGCAATTCCTGTCTCCTTTCCTAAAGCATACAGGCACTGGGATAGTTCTTGGAAGCCCACTAATCATTCCTTGGAGATGTGTATTTTCCATCATAATAAATTGTAACCTCTCTCTCATGTCAGCCTTCTCTCTCTGTGGCGCAGAGGAAGGCAGTGCCAGTTCTCCAGAGGAACTTCTGCACCAAGCATCTCCCAACCTGCGCCCATCGGTTCCCTGCCTGCCTGCTGTGATTTAATTATAGGAAAGTGGATGCCAATAAAAGTCAGTTAGAAGATCACTAGGGAAATGGGTAACAGCTCTCCTCTTCTCCTATTGCATGGCAGCAGGGGCTGAGGCGTCTCGGAATGGCAAGGAGACTTTCCATCCCTCAGAGTCTGCCAGGGCAAAAGTATTTGGATGGAATTCATGGCAGCGTAGAAGTAGAACAGGGCAGAGGTGAAAGGGGCCCAAGAAACGAGCACAGGGGCACTGGTGGTCAAGTGAAAGGAATTTGAGTGAGGCGGATCAGAGAGGAAGGGGTCATACACAGGCTGGGAAGGATCCAGGGAAAGGAGGGTCTGGGCCTCATCCCTCAAGGATATTTTTAATTACAGCTGATGACTGAGAGTTGTAATCCTGGCAGGTTTATGTTTATATTCGAATGACTGAGGAAAACAGCTGCTCATCAATTTCCTCTTTTTCTGAGTTTAGAGCTAGAAACAAATTGTACCACAGGGCATTGTGCTAAGGAGGAGACTGTTCATAAACGGGGTAATGTCAGCACTTCCCAATCACTCCTCAGGAAGAAGGTGTGAATCTGATTAAAGAAGAAAGAAGGCCATACACCCTGATTGGACGTGGGCCATAGGCGGGGCTGGAGAGGCTCTGGTACAGACCAAGTGCCCAGTGATGGCAATGGAGCCCAAGCGGAGATCAGCCACCAAGACCTGACCCTGGCAGCGGGACCCCCAGGGGGCTTCTGCCCGACACCCTCCTCCCCAGGTCCCCAGACCAATCTGCACTGCTTTCTCTCCTGATCAGTCTCAGATCTTCTTGCTCCAGCGCAGAGGGTCCACTGGGGACACCGGGTCTTCTACCACCTCCAGCATTTCCAGTACCTCCTACATGGCGCTGGGCTAGGGAAGTCGCCCTCAGGTATAGAGTGTGCAGTGCTCTCAGACACCCAACAGGCTGCTTCTGTCTCAGTGAATCTGGAGTCCCACTGCCCAGGCTCTTATTGTGGGACATCATCATTGCCTTGTGGAAAGTGATTCCTTGGGATGATGAGGTGCTCGGAGCAGCGTGGAAAGATGCTCATGAACAGCGATGCAGAGTGAGCTGAGGACAAGCGGAAGGACAATTCAACCCGTGACCACAACGGTGAGTGGAGGCCCTTTATGGGAGACCCAGCTCTGAGCAAGGAAGACCCGGCCCAGTCACAGTCATGAAGCACAGACGGAGAAACCATCTACCTCCACTCCACAGGGCAGGGGAAGTGGGGGGGCACCAGAGCACGGCAGCCAAAGGCAGTCACCCTGCTGGGGGGGTTTGCTTAATGATTTTTCTTTGGATTCCAGGCAGAGTGAAAATTATCCAGAAATCACAGTCATGTAAAAGCAAAAGAAATAAAACATATTTAAAATTTTCATAGAAAATTATTTGTGTTGTCAGTGGTCGAGGAAGAACAATGAGCAGGTCTGAATGTGAATCCTGGCTCCTGGGCCAGGGTCCATCATCTTTCTGGGCCTCAGTCCCCTCCTCTGTCTTTAAGTCTTATGTTTGTAGATCTACAAGAATAAGCACTAAAACTCGAGTAAGTCTGAGCTGGTATGTGAGCACAGACAAGCCCCTTCTCCTGGTCTAGTCTCCTCTTCGTGATGAGGATAAGGACATCGTACAACTTCCCCACCAACTGGTACCCAGTGAGGAAGGCAGCTTCTAAATATTCAAGGTTCAGAGAAATTTGAGTTTTAAAAGACATGCGATTACCCCGAAATCGACACCAAACCATTGAAGCAAGCAGATGACCAATTTACATGCTTTTTCCCATTTAATTGATTGACTGAACCAGACAAACCAACTGTTTTCATGGTGCTGTTTAGACAGGGCCTATAAAATACTTCCAACCAAGCCATAATTGAGTGGCGGAAGTGGAGTCCAGGCCAAGTAGGAAGAATTCAGAGGGCAGGGATAGTCAATACTTGCCTTCTTAGCAGAGCAGAAGGTGGTGAAGGGAGCAGGGGCTCAAGACTTCTACTGACCATAGAGCAGGGAAGAGGATGTTTGAGCTCTGATTGGCTGGAGAGACAGTGGACCAGGCCCATTTCCTGCCCTCCCCTCAGCAAGCTTTAGTAGACCTGATGGCAGCTTCCCTCCACTCCTGGTGGGTGGGAGCTGTACTAAGGCCTGTGGTGTGGAGCAGAAATGGCATCGGTTGGGCTTGATGACTGCTGGTCCCTCGTGACCCCCACTTTTTACTCACTTCTCCCTCCCCTTCCATCATTCTGGCCAGTTACTTCTTGTCCCAACAAAGTTGGTTGGAATGCCCCTTTTGTGCTTTGTGCCCCTTGGGCTGAAATTGCCATCACTTTTTCCAGGGCTAGAGAGGTTGCCTCTCTGCTCCTCCCCTGCAGGGCCATGACCCTGTCTCAGGGCTAGGTCAGAGCACAGACCTACAATGCTAACTAATGACCAAGGGGAGTCCTTTACCAGCACTTAGTACAGTGGCTGGTGCATGGTGGGTGATTAATAAGTGTTTGCTCACTTGACTCGGCTAAGTGCTTCAAATTAACAAGAGCCCCGTTTCCAGTGGAGGATCAGTCGGTGGGATGAGGCCCAGTGAGCTCAAGGCTCTGCTGTAGCAGCAAGCACCCCAAGCACGTCCTCAGGGTTTGCTGCCCATACAGGTTCTTGGATCTGCTTTGTTAAAGGAAAGCAACTCAAAATGGGTTAACAAGCTTACTTTAATCAGTCAGACATATATCGTTTACCTTGTTCAGGGGAAAAAGGTCAGCACCCCAAACTTCAAAATATACAGACAGAATTATCAAGACATTAACAGATCAAGTAGACAGCTTTCCAAACTGTCCAACCATTACATCCATACCCAGTCAACATCTGGGTTTCCACATCTGGGTTTTTCAAAGCCGGGGGACTCTCAACAACGGCTTCCCAGAATTCAGATCAAATCACAGAACACTTCTCAAAGTGAGTCCCAAAACAAAGCTACACATCAGGGCTTATATAGCCTTCTCCTGGCTCAGAGAATGTAACAACCTTATTGACTCACTGGCCAATCAAGAAGTATCTACTGAAAAACAAGCCTCCCTCCCCAGGCTTCAGGTGCATTTTAGCCTAGGGGCAGGAAAGATCTTCCAAATTTGCATTCCCATTACACCTGCCAGCCCCATGGTCTTTGGACTCTCCTTGGGGATAGAGCTGGAGACTGTGCCATAGGGGACGCTGGTCCTCTAAGCTTTATCCGTATGTCCATGGCCATTCCAAGTGAAGTCTTACCTTAAAGTCCCTAGCTTTTTGTCATTTCTTTTTCAGTGTCTCTTCCAAGGTTTTTCTTCATCGTTTATGCAGCATCGCTAATGAAGCCTGTGAGTGGCTGTGGAGATGGGCTTGGTCCTCAGGAGACTCTGTGCAGGGAGTGGCCCTGATGCAAAGTTCAGCCTTGGGGCCCCTTGGGAGTCTCACTGACTGGTTTGCACCCCACCCCAGGATTCCCCAGGGAATGTCAGAACTTGACTCTGGTCTAGGACTCTACAACAAAAAAGGAAAGAGCCTTAAATTTCCCAAGCAAGTGCCTAGGATGACAGGTCATCATTTAGTCAGTCCACAAGCATTTACAAAGCACCTACTTTGTAAGAGGCTTGTGCTAAGTACCAGGAATAGAAATACAAGCAGGAAAAAAGCTGGTCCTGGGGGCAGTGAGGTGGCACAGTGAATGGAGCACCGGGCCCTGGAGTCCGGAGGACCTGAGTTCAAATCTGGCCTTAGACACTTAACACTTACTAGCTGTGTGACCTTGGGCAAGTCACTTAACCTCAATTGCCTTGCCTTTCCCCCTCCAAAACAAACAAACAAACAAACAAATCCCTGGTCCTTGGCCCTGAGAAGCTTATATTTTAATGGGAAAGGCAACACATACAAGGGAGGGAGAAAGCTGAGGGTGGTGAGGGCAGAGAGTGAGTATGCTCCCATGATAGAGAAAGGTGGTGGGGTTGAGTCAGGAGTGTACCCTAGAGAGCAATGAAGTCATGCCTGGCCTGGCCCGCTCCTTAAACGCAGGTTCTGTTAAGGACCCACCAATCCCAGGGAGAAGCTGTAGGGGTGAAGGGTGCTTCCAAAGTGAGCCACGTATGGAGTGAGCTTCTAGGGTGAAAAGGGTTTTCTGGCATGGTCAACAAAGTCCTGCAAAGACCCATCAGGAGCGCAACCAATAAAGAAGAAGCAACAGACTCAGAATGGAGCCCCCAAGATTAGGTTGCCCCCCTCCCTGTTCCCTCTCAGCCACCTTCCTTTTCCCCTCAGGACCTAGAGAGTCCTTCCCACACATCCTGTGCCTGCAGAGCAAGCCCAGTGAGGAGCCTCAGGGCCTGGCCCAGGCCTCACCTCAAGTGGGCTCTTCAGAGAGATCAGCTGGATGACATGGAATGGGATTGTGAGGCCCTGCTTTTCCCACCACTGCCCTTCTGTAGGACAGCTCAGCCTGACCCACTGTCCGGACAGTACAAGAAATGGTCGCTTGCTTTAGTCAGAGTCCACTCAGCTGGACTCAGTGCAATCCTCTGCTACTTACTGCCTGCAAGAGGGAACAAGCCAAGCAGTGACCTCACCACAGCCTCTCTGGGCTCTCATGTTTGAGGGGCTAATGATGAGGGGGACAGGACAGGAAGGCTCGCACAGCTCCCAAGCAGTGGCAGCACAAACACTCTTTAAATGAGAGCACATCTGGGGCAATTTTAAGTGTGGGAGGCAGAGCATCATAGGGTCAATGGGTCACCTGGCCTCCCTGGGCCAATGAAGAGATGGGACTGAGTGGCTCTTCTGATCTTGACATTCCATGATTACGCGGCCCTTCCCTTCTCTTGGTCTAATAGCCTTCCATCCCATGAGCTGGGAGGGGGCTCCCATGAGCACCGGTCATTGGAGTAATGATGTTTTTTGGCGTGTGTTTATTATTAGCAGGCTGTGGGGCAAATGACCACAATCTGGGAAGCTGGGGAATGCCCCAAGCAGAAGCAGAGTCCCAGCATGCCCCTGCTGTCAGCAGTGATGTGGAAGGACTTTCCTCTGGACCGTCCAGAGAGACAATGTGAAGGGGTGGCCCCCTTTGTATTATGCTGGGTCTCCCTGCTCCTGTGGGTCGGCACCCTTCTCTGAAAGGACACCACTGGGTCTCTAAAGGCAGAGTAAAAGGGAGGGTGGAGGGAGAGGTGCAGAGGAGGAGCTGCATCAGCCCACGAGGGTACTTGGCCAGGCAGTTGGCAGTTCTTTGGCTGCGCCATATTGATATGTACAGACCTCCAACAAGAAGAGTCCTAATTCCCATTTATTCGTTTAGCCACTGGGGGGAGCACTGAGGATGACAAGTATGGAAGTGTTTTCTCTCGCTCACCTCTCTAAGGATACAGAAATTTGTCTCTGATATTGGAGACATCCAGGCTCTGCTACCCTCCCTGAAATGTCTAACACGTCACTCCTCTGGAGCCACTCGCCATTCACGGCTCCGAGTCATCCTCAACAACTGTCCCCAGGGTCACGGCACTTCGACTGCAAATGAGCTTTGTGAGGATTCTGCTCTATTGGCTCTCACTCAAACACAAAACTGAACACACGTCCGAGTGCATTTTAATTTAAACTGTACTCATGACGTACAGAGCGATGCAAAAAGTCTCCAAGCTAAACCCAAGGCATTGAAATCAATAGGCAAACTCTTCAGCTTTAATATAAAGTTAGATCATTAGAGTAAATTAAGTGTACAATGAAACACAAAAGTTCTGTTCACAAAGGACTTCCCAGTAGGAAAAACTGGGTTTTTTTCCTCAAAAATTTACAAAAATGTTTTCAGAAATCAAAATTCCAGGGACATACGTAGAATTTCAGGAAGCTCTGTATGCTTCTCAAGCAAACCTTAAAACCCATACTTAATTATCTTGGAAGAACCATGCCCCCCAACACTTAGTCATGGGGGGTGCTGTTGACTGCGTGTCTGACCCAGTTTCGTGAGGAGAGCCAAAGACTGAGGGTCACACACTCAGTGCAGTGTTTACACTCTCTGTCTGACATCAGAGGATGCCCAGGGGAAGGGTTAAGGTCTCTGGCTCCCAGGAAGCTGACTCTCTCGTCAAAGGACTAACTCCCTTTCATGACGACACTATGTCTTGGTGTGGTGTGGGTCCCTTTATTGCATCACGCTCTTCTGGTCTCAAGCCCCCCCCCCCCCGTCCCCTCCACAGATTCTTTCTTCTTTCCTTTGCTGCTGTACATTTCTTTCCTCCTTACCCCCAAAACTTAAGGAATCATCCAACATCACAACCACTGCATGGGCTGGATGTCCAAACCAATCCATACAATGCCCCAAACCAAGGAGATCTAGGAATAGAATTCTTGTACTTAGCTTCAGACCTCTCCTCAAGTGTGCCAAAGGGGCTGAATAGGCATCCCCAGGCTGTTCCTCACAGCCAAACCTCCCAGAGGGTCAATGTCCAATCCATTAAAGGAATCAGAGCCAGGGACATATTGCTGCTCTGTTTCTCCCTTCTCTATGGCTTCCAGGGACCTCTGATCCTATCTTCAGTGGCCAGATGATCACATAATGGATAGTACACTGGGCCTAGAGTCAGAATGACCTGAGTTCAGTCTGGATTTAGATACTTACTAGTTGTGTGACCCTGGGCAAGTCACTTAACCTCTATCTGCCTCCATTTCCTCATCCGTAAAACAGGGATGATAGCAACACATGCTTCCCTGACTTGTTGTGAAGACCAAATGATGTAATATTTGTAAAGTGTGGAGTCTGGCAGACAATAAGTGCTGATGCTGTTCATTCCCACCCTCCTTTGTCAATCTGCTTCACAGGGCTGTTTTCCCACAGACCAGGCTATGTAGGACCCAGATAAGCCTGGTTGCTTCTAGGAAGACCTCTGGGCTCAAGGGAGGCTCCAGGGAAGGTGAAAGTCCTCCCACCCATGGCATTCCTCCATCCCTTCCTCTGTCTACTTTTCCTTGCTGAAAAACCAGAAGCTAGGTGTGTCCCTCCCCCAATCTCTTCAGCTGTTTCGAAGATTGACTTGGCTTCTGACTCCCTACCCAAGCACCTCCATCCCCACCCTGTGGCACCTCCCCAGGCTTACCTGTTACACACACTTACTACAATGATGAGTCACAGAGCCTTGCAATCACACAACACAGGTCTGAGGGTCTTCTAGTCCCAGGGAACTGTCATTCTTGCTGTGGACTCTCATTCTCTCCACTTAGCAGAATGTGTATTGTTTTTCTCCAATAGCCTATAAACTCTTTGGAAACAGATGCTATATTCCTCCCTTGTATCCCTAGTACCTGGCCCATAGTAAGTGATTAAGAGATGCTCCATGGAAGGGATCCATGAATTGATTCCAGTCCAGGCTCTGTCCGTACAATCCCATAAACATACAATCATTTAAGGGTTTTTCTCTTTAGAATTTCTTGTAGAATGCTTATCATAGATGTGGTATTTTCAAACGAATCCTTTTTTGGAGTCATGAGTAGGTGTCCTTTGCAGGGATAAGAACCGAGGTTCAAATCCTCGGTCCTGCACAAGGGGCGGCTCTCCTCCATCCCTCCCCACTCTTGACCCGGTGCCCTGATGTAAGGGTACGATGGGCTTTTTCTCACAGAATCTCCCAGGACCCCAACACATCCTCTTTGTTACTGCCCTGAAACAACGCCATGTGAATTCTGCTTTTTCCTTATATCTCATGCATGTGCAGTGTTCTTTGGAGGGGAACAGACTTCACCCACGGCTAACCAGCCTTGGGTCCATGACTAGATTCAGGCTGTTTCTGACCTTGTTTTCATCTCAGGCCCACATAGACTTCTCATTTTTGCCTGCCTGGCAGATCTGTGACCTGCTAGGGAAGGCTTGGCTGGGTCCCTGGTGAGGGCTGCTGCTACATTTCTACTTAGACCCCGGATGCCTCTGCATGCCCTCTCACCCAGGAACCTCATTCCCAAAAGGTCTCAGAGCTTGCGGATTTGAGTTGTCCATACACACCCCTGCTCCAGTCAATGGCCTCTCATGTCCCTGACACTTCACACTAAAATATCGAACCTTCAGCACTTGAGAAGGCGGACACAGCCTTTTCTCTCACTGGCTCTTCATACTTCCAGGGGAGAAGTGGGAGAGGAGAAGAGGGGAAGGTGGCTTGGCTTAGAAGTCATTCCCTGATTGCTAAATATTAGACAGCAGCTTCTCTCCTCTGTATCTCTGCAGCTCCCAAGGACCAGACTGGCTCTGAAATAAATCTCTGAGTTTGTGCCAAAGCACAAAAGGCATGTCAGGCTTTAAGATCAGAGGAAGAGAACCAATGAATATGATTATGGGGAGGGGAGAGAAAGAAACCACAAACGTGAAGGATTCAGAGAAACAAGGGGAGGTGTCTATGAAATTATGCAAGGTGAAATAATGAACCGAGAGAACCACACTCACAGTGATTGCAACAATGTAACTGAAGAGATCACTGAGGGCAGAGCCAAGATGAGGGAGAAAGGCAGAGCCTTGCTTGAGCTCTCCCAAATCCCCTTCCAAAAACTTTAAATAATGCCTCAGAACAAATTCTGGAGTGACAGAACCCACAAAAGAATGGTGTGAAATGACTTTCCAGCCCAAGACAACTTAGGTCAGCAGGAAAGCTCTGTTGTGCCAGAGTGAGGATAGCACACAGTTCAATGAAGACTACACCAGCCCAGGATGCACCCCAGAAAAATGGCAGCAGTTTGGGGAAGCTAGGTGGCACAGTGAGTAAGAGCACTGGTCCCGGAGTTGGGAAGACCTGGATCCATTCTGGCCTCATACTTAACACCCACACAAAATAACTGGCCGTGTAACCTTGGGCAAGTTACTTAACCCCAGTTGCTTAAAAAATGGCAGCAGGCTTTGGGGGTGACTGAATCAAAGGTGGCAGCAGGGACTCTGGAACTCCCAACCTACAGAAAGTAAGGAGGTCAGACAACTGGTTGGAAGATCACAGGGGTTCTTTGCTGGCACCAGGGGCAGAACTCTGATGCACGTTGCAGTTACAGATCAAGATGCAGCACTAGCATACCAGAGTTTGCAGCCATGGGGGAGCAGGGCAGGAAAGAATGCTTGTGGTCACTCCCAGATCAGAGCATGAGACAGGAGACTAGTAAACACACCTCTCCTTAGGTCACACTGCCTTGCAAGAATAAAAACTCAGAGACCCCCAGAACAAGCTCTGAAAACAGCTGTGAAGAAAAACCTGTGTCCCCTCCACCAGTGTGCAGAGCCTAACTTTAACATAAAGCAAAAAGAAAAAAAATACCCTGGGAAAACACACAACAACAACAAAGATCTTGATTATAGAAAGTTACTGTGGTGACAGGAGAGCTCAAAACGCAAACTCAGAAGAAGACGACAAAGTAAAAACTGCTACATTCACAGTGCAAAGAAAAATATGAATTGGTCTTAGGCCATGGAAGAATTCAAAAAGGATTTTAAAAGTCAAATAAGAAAGGTAGAGGAAAAATTGGGAAAAGAAATGAATGATTCAATAAAATCATGAAAAAAGAGTTAACAGCTTGGTAATGGAGACACAAAAATTACTGAAGAAAATAATACCTTAAAAAACATACGAGGCCAAATGGTAAAAAGAAGTACAAAAATCCAATGAAGAGAAGAAAGCCTTATAACGTAGAATTATCCAAATGCAAAAAGATGTGCAAAAATTCACTAAGAAAAGAACTACTTAAAAAGTAGAATTAGCCAAATGGAAAGAGAGGTACAAAAGTTCACTGAAGAAAATAATTCCTTAAAAATCAGAATTGGGCAAGTGGAAACTAATAATTCCATGAGACATTAGAAAACAATCAAATGAAATCAAAAGAATGAAAAAATAGAAGAAAATGTAAAACATCTCATTAGAAAAACAACTGACCTGAAAAAATAAATCAAGGAAAGATAATTTAAGAATTATTAGACTACCTGAAAGCCATAGATAGTAAGAAAGAGAGGGAAGGAGGGAGGGAGGGAGGGAGGGAGGGAAAGAGGGAGAGAGAGACTAAGAGGGGAGAGAGGGGAAGAGGGGGAGAGAGTGAGAGAGGGAGAGAGAGAGAGAGAGAGAGAGAGAGAGAGAGAGAGAGAGAGAATGAACCTCTTTCAGGAAATTATCAAGGAAAAATTTCCTAATATTCTAAAACCAGAAGGTAAAATAGAAATTTAAAGAATCCATCTAATACCTTCTGAAAGAGATCCCCAAATGAAAACTCCCAAGAACATTATCAGAGCTCCCACGTCAAGGAGAACATATTGCAGGCAGTCAGAAAGAAACAATTCCTATGTCATGGAGCCCAGCTTCTCCATTAAAGGATCAAGGGCTTGGAATGTGATATTCTGGAAGAGCGAAGGAGCTAGGATTACCACCAAGAATCCTGCACAAGAAGACCGAGTGTGATCCTTCAAGGGAAAATGGATATTCAATGAGTGAGAGGACTTTCAAGCATTTCTGATGAAAAAAAAAAACAGCTAAATAGAACATTGGATCTTCAAATACAAGATCCAAATGAAGTATAAAAAGATAAACAGGAATCATAAGAAATCCAATAAGGTTAAAGGCTCGACATTCCAACATGGGAAGGTGAAATTTGTGATTCCTAAGAACTATCTCATTATTAGGGCAGTTAGAAGGAGTATACATAGACAAAGGACACAGGGATGAGTTAAATATGATAGGATGGTTATCTAAAAACAAAATTAAGGGATGAGAAAGAAGAATGAAAGTGAAAGGTAGAATGGGGTAAATTATCTCAAATAAAGACGCATGGATGCGCTTTTATAGCAGAGGTGAAGGTAGGGGAGGTTGGGGGAGGGGGTCATGAACCTTACTCTCATCAAAATTGGCTCCAAAAGGGTATAACATACACTCTCATTTGGCTATAGAATTCTATCTTGCCTTACAAGAAAATAGGAGCAGAAGGGGGCAGGAGAAGAGGGAGGCTGATAGACAGGAGGGAAGATTGAGGGAGGTGGTAGTCAGAAGCAAAACACTTTTGAGATGGACAGAGTGAAAGGAAAGAGTGAGTAGTATAAATGGGTGAAATAGGATGGAGGGAAATGGTTATCATAACTGAAAAAATTTTACAACAATTTCTCTGATAAAGACCTCATTTCTCAAATATACAGAGAACAGAGTCAAAATTATAAAAATATAAGTCATTCTCCAATTGACAAATGGGGTCAAAGGATATGAACAGGCAGTTTTCAGAGGAAGTAATCAAAGTTATTTACAGTCATAAAAATGCTCTAAATTACTATTAATTAGAGAAATGTAAATTAAAACAACTCTGAGGGATCACCCCACAACTAGCAATTAGCTAATTTTACAGGAAAGGAAAATAACAAATGTTGAAGGGGATATGGGAAAATTGAGACACTAATGCACCTTTGGTGGAGTTGTGAACTGATTCAACCATACTTTAGAGCAATTTGGAGCTATGTCCAAAGGGCTATATCCTTTGATCCAGCAATACCATTTCTATATTTGTATCCCAAAAGAGATAAAAAACAAAAACAAAAAAGGGGGTGGCTAGGTGGTGCAGTGAATAGAGCATCGGCCCTGGAGTAAGGAGGACCTGAGTTCAAATCTGACCTCAGACACTTAACACACACACACACACACACACACACAAACTAGCCATGTGACCTTGGCCAAGTCACTTAACCTCAATTGCTCTACCTTCCACCCTCCAATAAAAGAAAAAAAAAGGAAAAGGACCTTTATGTACAAAACTTTTTATGGCAACTCTTATAATGGTGGCAAAGAATTGGAAATTAAGGGGAAGCCTATCAGTTGGGGAATGGCTGAACATATTGTGATAATATTATTAGAATGAAATGCTATTGTGCTGAAAGAAACAATGAACAGGTTGCTCTCAGAAAAACCTGAAAAGATTCACATCAACTAATGCAAAGTGAAATGAGCAGAAACAGGAGAATGTTGTTACTACAGCAATATTCTGAGATGACCAACTATAACTGACTTAGTTCTTCTCAGCGATACCACAATGCAAGAAAATTCTAAAAGACTTATGATGAAAAATGCTATCCCCAGAGAAAGAACTGAAGGAATCTGAGTAGGGACTGAAGAATGGTTTTTTAGCTTTATTTTTCTTGGTTATTATTTTTTCCAGTCTTTGAATTTTTGTTTGTTTTCTTTTACAACATGTCTAACATAAAGATATGTTTTGCATCACTGCACACATATAACCTATATCAAATTGCTTGACTTCTCAATGAGAGGGGAGAGGAGAGAGGAAAGGAGTGAATTTGTAACTTAAAACTTTAAAAGACAAATGTTAAAGATTGGGTTTTTTTGCACAGCGAGTAAGAGCACCAGCACCAGTGTTGGAATAACCTAGGGATCGAATCTGGGCTCAGACACTTAGCACCCACACAGAAACACCCGTCCATGTAACCTTGAGCAAGTTACTTAACCCCAAATGCTTAGGAGCAGCCAGGTGGCTCAGCGAGTATGAGCACCAGCCCCAGTGTTGGAATCACCTGGGGATCAAATCCGGGCTCATATACTTAGCACCACACCCAGAAATAACTGGCCATGTGACCTTGAGCAAGTTACTTAACCCCAATTGCTTTAAAAAAAGATTGGGGTTTTTGCCTTTTTTTGAGGGGGGGAAGGCAGGGCAATTGGGGTTAAGTGACTTGTCCCAATGTTACACAGTTAGTAAGTGTTAAGTGTCTGAGGACAGATTTGAACTCAGGTCCTCTTGATTCCAGGGCTGGTGCTCTATTCACTGTGCCACTGAGCTGCCCCCTAAACATTATTTTTACATGTAATTGGGGGGAAATAAAATACTAAATACATTTTTAAAAAGAAAAAAAAAAGAGGTCATGAAAAGGAAGCTACATTTTGAGTCACTGGAAAACCAAGAGAGATCCCAGAAAACAGAAAATGAAACAACTTCCTCTATTGGGGACTCTCAGGAAAGGACATGGTGATTGTCAGAAGTGTTTCACCACATTGAGTCTTTTGGCTTAACTTTTCTCTGTTACAAGGGAGAGTTCAATTGGAAGCATAGGGAGGGAAATATTTCCCAAAATGATTGTGATACAAAAATAAAAGACACAACCTAAACTCCTTTTTGAAAGGACAAGACCTTAGAGTGCAGACCTTAGTCAGACATCAGTGTGGAACATCATGGATGGCGACTTGTGGCCTCAGGAGGTAAGCTCCCAGTAGGCAAGCAGTGTTTGGTGAGAAGGCCTCTGCAGAGCCCTATGTATCCATTGCTCCTTCGGTCTACCTTAAAGGACCTGACCTTTTCTATCACATATTCTTCATGCTTCGTGGTGGTGGGGGGTGGGGCTGGAGAAGCTGATCTGTACACACCCACACTCACCCTACACACACACACACACACACACACACACACACACACACACACACATTGTGAAGGCCACCACTGTAGGGTGAGACCCTTCAGGAGATAGGGCAATCTATCCAAAAATATTCTATAGGAAGCAATCCTGGCCTTGCTCTCTGAGATCCAACCAACAGTCCCTTTTTCCATCTTTAATTTAATGTTTCTTGGAATCCAGAAGTTGGTGAGAGGATGCTGGGGGGTTTTCGAGGGCCTGCTCAAGGTTCACTGATTACCTTAAGACAGCAAAGCTCATTTAGCTGTTGACAGTGGGAGGATGGTCAAGAACACATACTTATTTGTAAGTGACATGGCTCTGACCTTCTTCCTTCACACTTAGTAAGTAGCCTGCCTGAGACACTGGATTTGCTCCGCTGGGAAAAGCATCGGCCCTGTGTGTGACTGGAGCTACTTGGCAGATATCTACTTGCCTAGTGATTTTTTTTTATTTCTTGGAAAGAAAAGGCAGCTGAGCACCTTTCACTGGAAAATGCATTTTTGAAGCAAAGATTAGGGGGACAGTGGGCATTACCCAGAACCCACAGGATGAGAGCAAGGCAGGACCTCAGGAGCCCCTGTTAGGAATTGTCTTGAAAATAGAAAGACTCTGGTAAGCTCATTTTGTGCCTGGTGTTTGTGGATGATCAGGGACCTCTGAGGCCATTGAGTCTAAGCCCTTCTTGTTATAGGTGAAGAGACAGAAGCCAAAGAGAGCCAGCTGCTTATCTGAGGATATGGGAAGAAGCTGGAGAGCCAGGAGCAGGATCCTCACATTGGCAGCCCAATCCACTGCTCTGCTCAAATAAGGCCTTTCTGTTCAAGTGGGACCAGAGAGATGATCCATGTGTGTGTTGGGGGGTGATGGGGGGAGGAGCTCCTCTCACTGCGATTTTAGGGTAAGTCAGTCAACCACCCAAAGACTAAAGCCCATTTGGGCAGCGTCTTCCTCCCTTGGTTTCCCTGTATTCCCATTGCCAGGCTTCCCAGAGCCCATGTGGGCTGCTTGGCTTCTCGCACAGCTCAGATAGAATGGCAATGACCAAATCTCTTCCTTCCAGTGGGAAGGAGGACCACCAGGCTTTACTCTCTGCCTCACCTCCATTCCCTCCAAGCCCCAGAATCATCACTGACTCGCTGATCTAGTCTCTGCCTCGCCTCCATTCCCTCCAAGCACCAGCATCATCACTGACTCGCTGATCTAGTCTGGGAATTCCTGGGTTTTGCTGTCTTCTTGTGGGTGGACTTGTTTGTATGGGGTGTTCTCAATATTAAAGGGTGAACTGCTGGAAAGCAAAGGCTGGCCTGCCTTTTCTATTCACAGTCCCAGTACTCTGCCGGCCTTTGACACATGGTAGGAGCTTACTAAATACTCTTTTATTCATTTATGCATACCAAAATGCATCTGTCTGTTTCTCATTCTGGGAATAATCACCTGTGCAAAGGGACCACCCTAACTATTTACAACACTGTCCAGAAATACTGGCCAAGGGTTGCTAAGGAACTGAAAACTTTGGGCTTTGGGCCAGGGTCAGTTTTGTTGCGGTCCACTGAGTGCTGTGGTGAGGGGGAGAGAGACTAAGTGTTTCAGCTCTGAACAGCTCAATCATTCCTGAAAAGACACATGGTCTGGGCTATTCAATCAGTGAAGGTTTTTGTCTTTCAGGGTACTAGACTTGGAATCAAGCCCTAGAATTGAATCCTGCCTCTGGAGTTGGAAGCAACTTGTATGATTGATGACAAAAAACATCATCCTTCTGAGCCTGTTTTCTTATCTGTAAAATGGGTGTGGCATCTGTGGTGTTTCAATAAAAAGCTTCTTTGTCCATTTTAAAGTGCTCTGCAAATATTTGCCATTACAACTATTATTATCATCATCAGTCACCCATATCTGGTGGTACTGGCAAGGAGATGAGTCTTAGTGAAGCTGCTTGCCCATTACACAGCACACTCAAGGGGGCTCACAGGCTAACCCCACACTTGATGTGGTTTTCTCTCAAATTGTGTTGGTGATAAACCTCTTCTCACTAATCAGAAGCTGATTTGAAGTCAATGGAACCTTAGAACACTTGGGTACCTTCCCGTGGGCCAAGGAAGGAGTGCTGGGTTTGAACTGAAAGCGAATCCTGGCTGCAGAACCACTTCTTGCCTTTGTGACCTAGAGCAAGTCACTCCCCCTTGATTGTCCTTGGTTTCCTGCTCTATAAACGAGGAAGATCAGACGAGCTGACCATGAGGGTTTCTTCCCAGCACTGGAAGCCACAGCTCAGATGCAGACACATGACACTTTCTTTCCTCTAAACTCCACAGAAAAAAGTTAGAGGGAAAAAAAAAGCCAGAGGCTTCCTTCTTACCAAAGACCACAAATCAATCGATCAATTCATCAATCAATGGGCATTTTTTCCTACTTAATAGTATTTTTTCCCAATTACATGTAAAGATAGTTTTCAACATTTATTTTTATTATTAATACTCTTATTGGTATAGCATTTGGTAAGTAAATTAATTTAGGTTGAATTTCATTTTATTAAATTAGTTCAGCCTACCTTGAGCAATTGATATTTTTCCAATTGTTTATATCTGACTTTATTTGTGTGAAAAATGTTTTGTGGTTGTGTTCATATAGTTCCTGGGTTTGTCTTGGCAAGTAAACTCCCTAATATTTTATGTTGTCTACAGTTATTTTAAATGGAATTTCTCTTTCTGCCACTCCCCGCTGGGCTTTGTTGGTAATATATAGAAATTCTTATGGTTTTGTGGGTTTATTTTATATTTTGTGCTTTACTAAAGTTGTTAATTATTTCAAGTAATTTGCTAGTTGATTTTCTGAATTCTATAAGTCATCATATCATCTACAAAGAGTGAGAGTTTTGTTTCCTCACTACCTATTCTAATTCCTTTCCTTTCTTTTTCTTCTCTTATTGCTAAAGCTCGCATTTCTAGTACAATATTGAATAATAGTGATGATAATGGGCATCCTTGTTTTGCCCCTGATCTTATTGGGAAAGTTTCTAACATATACTTTACATAAAATACTTGCTGATGGTTTTAGATAGATACTATTTATCATTTTAAGGAAAACTCTATTTGTTCTTATGCTCTAATAGGAATAGGTACTGTATATTGTCAAAAGCTATTTCTGTTAGTTTTATTATGCTGAAAGTTTTCCTACTACATTCCCGGTATAAATACTACCTAGTCATAGCATATTATCCTCATAAAAAATTGCTGTAATCTCTTTGCTAATATTTTATTTAAAATTTTTACATCAATATTCTTTAGGAAATTGGTCTCTAATTTTCCTTCTCTGTTTTGGCTCTTCCTGGTTTAGGTATCAACACCATATTTGTGTCATACACAAGGAATCTGGTAGGATTGCTTCTTCACCTATTTTCCCAAATCATTTATAGTATTAAAACTAATCATTCTTTAAATGTTTGGTAGGATTCACTTATAAATCCATCTGTCCCTGGAGATTTTTTCTTAGAAGCTTTTGATACAGGAGTTTTGCCTTTGTTGTCTTCTTCTGGCTCCATGTTTTGAACCTTTTTGTCCCCCCCCCCAAAGGATTACATGGTCTGATTTTGCTTCCTCTGCTTGCTCATCTTGCCAGCCAATTACTTGACTTTTGAGCTCTTGGCCATGGTAGAACCCAGATTCCAGATTGGAGACAGCTGTGTCCCAAATCACTGTGGTTTTTGCAAATGTCATAAGAGCTATGAAGAGGGCACTCTCTCTACAGCCACCACAAGCTCTGGCACACTGGCATTTCTCACTGCAGGACCACCACCCAAGACCACGATCCAGATCCAAGAAAGACAAAGCAAGAGCAATTACTTTCTGAATGTTCACTTGGTCCCCCTAAAATCTGCAGGCCAGGAACTCCAGAGGCAACCATGCAGCAGCAGCTGAGTCTGCTGTGCCTCTATGACCTCTCACCCCAGGGGCAGGGGCCGCACTGTGCTCTTCTGTCACCCAGCTCCAGCAGAGTTCCCCACTGACCTTTTACTTTCTCTTTGCCTTTTATGGGTTGAGAAGTCTGGAAACCACCACCGCTTCTGGTGATTCACTCTCCTGAAGTCTGCTCTGGCCAGTCTGTGCTGCTGGTTGCCCCACCTCCCCCTTCCCCCTCCCTCCCCCACCCAGCGCCCTGCCCTGGCCGGGACTGCCTGGCTCACATGGGATTCCTCTTAGCTCCCAGCTTGGTGCAATAGACCCTTCCTGATGGCCTGCCAGGCTGCCTTCAGTGGGAGATTTATTTCTCTCTGTCACTTTGTGGGTTCTGTAGCTCTAAAATTTGTTTAGAGTCATATTTTACAGGTATTGGAGGTGGTTGGAGCCAGAGTTGAGTGGAGTTCCTGTTTTTACTCTGCCATCTTGGCTCCACTCCCCAAGATTTTTTCTTAGGAAGTTCATTAATGGCTTGTTCAATTTCTTTTTCTAAAATGTAATTATTTAAGTATTTTATTTCCTCTTCTGTTAATCTGAGAAATTTATATTTTGTAAATATCCATCCCTTTCACTTAGATTGTCAGATTTATTGGCCTACAGTTAAGCAAAATAGCTCCTAATTGTCTTTACTTTCCTCTTCATTGGTAAATTCATCTTTTTCATTTTTGATACTGGTAATTTGGTTTTCTTCCTTCTTTTTAAATAAAAATAACCAAAGATTTACCTACTTTATTATTTTTTTTGTAAATTAGCTCTTAGTTTTATGTATTAGTTTAAAAGTTTTCTTACTTTCAGTTTCATTAATTTCTCCTTTGATTTTCAGAATTTATAATTTTATATTTAATTAGGGATTTTTAATTTATTCTTTTTCTAGCTTTTTTTTTTTAAAGTTGCATGTCCAATTCATTGATCTTCTCTTTCTCTATTTTATTCGTGTAAATATTTAGAGAAATAAATTTCCTCTAAGAACTACTTTGGTTGCATCACATATATTTTGTTATGTTGTCTCATTATCATCATTCTCTTTGATGAAATCATTGATAATTTCTATGATTTGTTGATTTACTCACTCATTCTTTTTACAAAATTTATTTAGTATTTTATCTATTGCATGCAAAACCAATTTTCAACATTCATCTTTAAAATTATGAGTTCCAAATTCTTTCCCTTCCTCCTTCCCCACCCCCCTCATTGAGAATGGAAACAATCAGATATAGGTTATACATGTGTAGTCATGCAAAACATATTTCCATATTAGTTATGTTGTGAAAGAAAAAAAGATTAAAAAAAACCTCAAGAAAAATAAAGCTCAAAAGCATGCTTAATACATATCCAGACATCATCAGTTGTTTCCCTGGGGATGGATAGCATTTTTCATGAAAAGTCCTTCAGAGTTGTCTTGAATCATTGTATTGCAGAGAATAGCTAAGTCATTCATAGCTGATCATCTTACTATATTGCTGTTGCTCTATACACAGCAACACATTTCACCTTGCATCAGCTCATGTATGTCTTTCCAGGTTTTTCTGAGAGCATCCTTCTCATCATTTCTTATAGCAAAATAGTATTCCATCACAATCACATAGCACAATTTGTTCAGTCATTCCCAAGTTGATGGGTATCCCCTCAATTTCTAATTCTTTGCCAACAGAAAAGTGCTACTATAAATATTTTTGCACATATATGTCCCTTTCCTTTTAGTTTTTTATCCCTTTTTGGATACAGACCTAGTAGTGGCATTACTAAGTCAAAGGGTATACATGATTTTATAGTCCTTTGGGCAGAGTTCCAAATTGCTCAAAAGAATTATTGAATCAGTTCACAACTCCACTAACAATGCATTAATGTTTAATTTTTCCCACATTCTCTCCAACATTTGTTATTTTCTTTTTCTGTCCTTTATTTTTCCTTTTCTGTCCTCATTCATTCTTTAGAATTCGATTATTTAGGGGCAGCTCGGTGGCTCAGTGAATAGAGCACCAGTCCTAGAGTCAGGAGGACCTGAGTTCAAATCCAGCCTCAGACACTTAACACAAAAAAACTAGCCATGTGACCTAGCCGTTTTTTTTAATCTTTTTTTCTTTCGCAACATAACTAATATGGAAATATGTTTTGCATGACTACACATGTATAACCTATATCTGATTGTTTCCATTCTCAATGAGGGGGGTGGGGAAGGAGGAAGGGAAAAAATTTGGAACTCATAATTTTAAAGATGAATGTTGAAGTCAAGTCAGTTAACCCCAATTGCCCTCCCCTCTCCAAAAAAAAGCAAAAAAATAAGATT
Organism: Petaurus breviceps papuanus; assembly: GCF_028583685.1. Classification (NCBI taxonomy): domain Eukaryota; kingdom Metazoa; phylum Chordata; class Mammalia; order Diprotodontia; family Petauridae; genus Petaurus; species Petaurus breviceps. Next base: position 5,429,070 of record NW_027186352.1, read on the forward strand.
ATTTGGTTCCCAATTTATTTTAACATATCTTTCCATGGCCCTTTATTACATATAATTTTTATTGCATCGTGATCTGAAATGGATGCATTTAATATTGGATTGTGAGGTTTTTATGCCCTAGTAAATGGTCAATTTCTGTGTAGGTGCCATTACCACTGAGAAAAGGTATATTCCTTTCTATCCCCATTGAATTTTCTCCAGAGGTCTATCATATCTAAATTTTCTAAAGTTCTATTTACCTCCTTAACTTCTTTCTTGTTTATTCTGTGGCTAGATTTATCTAGTTTTGAGAGGGGGAGGTTGAGGTCTCCCACTAGTACAGTTTTGCTGTCTATTTCTTCCTATAATTCACCTACCTTCTCCTATAAGAATCTGGATGCCATCCCACTTGGTGCATATATGTTTAGTATTGATATTACTTCATTGTCTATGTTACCTTTTAGCAAGATATAGTTTCCTTCCTTATCTCTTTTGATTAGGTGTATTTTTGCTTTTGCTTTGTCTAAAATCAGGATTGCTATTCCTGCATTTTTTTTACTTCAGCTGAAGAGTAATATATTCTGCTCCAACCTTTTACCTTTACTCTGTGAGTATCTGTCTGTTTCAAATGTATTTCTTATAAACAACATATTGTAGGATCATGGTTTTTAATCCACTCTATAGCTTCTGTATTATGGGAGAGTTCATCCCATTCACATTCATAGCATAATTACTAACTGTGTATTTTCCTCCCTGCTGTTTTCCTCCTGTCTATACCTTTCTCATTCCTCAACCCTGTTCCTCCTCACCAGTCTTTTGCCTCTCACCACCACATCCCTCAATCTTCCCTCCCTTCTATCAGTCCCCCCTTTCCTTTCCCTTTTCCTCTCTTATTTCACTGTAGGATAAGATAAAGTATTATTCTCTCTTTGAGCCAAATCCATTGAGAGTAAGATTCAAACAATACTCACCCCCTCCCTTCTTTCCCTCTTCTGTAATAGGTCTTTTGTACCTCTTCATATGATGTTATTTACCCTATTCTTCCTTCCCCTTTCCCCTTTTCCTAGTACAATTCTTTTTTACCCCTTAATTTTTTTATATCATCACATCAAAGTCAACTTATACCCACAACCTCTGTCTATGTATATTCCTTCTAACTGCCCTAATAGAGATACAATTCTCAAGAGTTACAAGCATCATCTTCCTGTGTAAAGATGTAAAGTTTAACCTTATTGAATAACTTTTTTTTCTTTCTTGTTTACCTTTTTATGCTTCTCTTGAGTCTTGTATTTGAAGATCAAATTTCCTGCTCGGCTCTGGTCTTTTCATCAGGAAAGTTTGAAAGTTCCCTATTTCATTTAATATACATCTTTTCCCTTGAAAGATTATGCTCAATGTTGCTGGGGTAGTTGATTTTTGGTTGCAATCCAAGCTCCTTTGCTTTCCAGAATATCAAATTCCAAGCCTTCTGATCTTTCAGTGTAGAAGCTGCTAAGTCCCATGTAATCCTGACTGTGTGGTCCTTGATATTTGATTTGTTTCATTCTGACTGTTTGCAGTATTTTTTCCTTGACCTGGTGATTCTGGAATATGGCTACAAGATTCCTTGGAGTTTTCATTTTGAGATCTCTTTCAGGAAGTAGTCAGTGGATTCTTTCAATGACTATTATACCCTCTGGTTCTAGAATATAAGGACAGTTTTCCTTGATAATTCCTTGAAAGATGCTGTCCAGACTCTTTTTTTTGTCATGGCTTTCAGGTAATCCAATAATACTTAAATTATTTTTCCTGGATCTATTCTCCAGGTCAGTTGTTTTTTTCTTCCAATGAGGTATTTTACTTTTTCTTCTTTTTTCATTCTTTTGATTTTGTCTGACTGATTCTTAATTTCTCACAAAGTCATTCCACTTGCCCAATTCTAATTTTTAAGGAATTATTTTCTTCAGTTAGATTTTTGCTTCCTTTTCCATTGGGTCAATTCTACTTTTTAGGGAGTTCTTTTCTTAAGTAGATTTTTGCTCCCATTTGGCCAATTGTATATTTTAAAGAATTTTTTTTCTTCAATCAGTTTTTGTCCTTTCTTTTCTAAGCAGTTGATTCTCTTTTGCATCACTCTCATTTCTTTTCCTAATTTTTCTTCTACCTCTCTTATTTGATTTTTCAAATCCTTTTTGAGCTCTTCCAAGAAGGTTTTTTTAGGCTTGAGACCAGTTCACATTCCCCTTTGAGGCTTTATGTGTAGGCATTTTGACATTGTTGTCCCCTTCTGAGTTTGTATTTTGATCTTTCCTGTTGCCATAGTAGCTTTCTATGATCGGGATTCTTTTCTGGTTTTTGCTCATTTTCAGCCTATTTTGTGACTTTTAAAGTTGAGCTCTGCTCCTGGGGCACAGGAGTCCCAAGCTTCTCATGTTGGGGGCCAGGGGCCTGTTCATTGGCCTTCTGTGCTAGGGCCTCAGATGCTGCCAGCTTACCAACTGCACTGGGGTGACACAGCATAATTGCTCCTGTTGTGCCCAAGGTTTAGAGTTGGCAGTTTGCCCACCACACTAAGGTTGGAGGCTTCATAGCTGGTCTTCTGAGCCAAGACCAAGTGGCTTGCTGCTGATCTGTGCTGTGCCTAGAGGCTCCCACTGGCATGCCTGGACATTATCTGTACTGGGCTGTTCTCCCCTTCTACCCAAGGGAGACAGACCTTTCCTAAAGTCTTTCTAAGTTACATTAAGCTGGAAAATTGTTTCACTCTGTCTTTTTGTAGGTTCTGTCACTCCAGAATGTGTTTAAAGGCTTGATTTATTCTTGTTTCTGAGGAAAGCTTTCCTGATTTTCTCCACCATTTTGTCTCTGCCTTGATGATCCCAAGGAGTTAGGAGATGAAGAGAAAGGGAAAAGGAGGGCTCATGATAGGTGGTTTCTATTTTCTCAGTAAAGCAAGAGGTCATGTTCAGCTGTGGGGCAATAGTTACTATAGGATGCTTTGGGAGAAGAGAAAAAGTGTGGGGCTATTGCTATGGCAAGTGGCATAGACTGACCACAGACATTATTGAATGACTAAACACCAACAGCAGCATCTTCAAGTCCCAAAACTTCCTGAAAAAAAAGTTTAAGTATTTTTATGGCTAAGATTGGCCAAGATAGGAGAAGAAGAGCTGGTGGACTTAGTGGGGGAGAAAAGAGTTCTGTAGGAAAAAAAATAGAGCTTGAGGAATCAAAGGAAATGGAAATGTCTTTAGAGTTGACCTTTGAGGGGGTGGGAGTCATGGAAAGCCAACTCATGTCCCAAATGCAGCAAATGGAGCTATTTTGATTGCTGGTGGGGAGTGGGGCAAATGTGACCAGATCCAGCAGTTTTACCCAACCGCAGTTTTGCCCCCATTGCTTTGGCACCTCCCCAGGAACATTATGGAGATTCAAAGACCTTTCCCTTGCCCCAGCTCTACCTAGTTCTCCATTGCCACTTTGCTGTATGGAATCTCCAACATTTAAAAGGAACACAAGTGAATGAATATCAGGATTTAAAAGGAATGTCAGACCGTGACTGAAATAAGAAGTTAGACTGAGAGACCCAGGGTAGCAACAAGAGAAAAGGCAAAGGCCGACTTAAAAATGCACAACAGCTTGTCTAGGTAAGTGTGTCCTAGAGGTGCTATAGGCATAGATAGTCCTTGGGGCTATCAGATTAAAGAGCTGGCAGCCTCCGCTCCCACAAGAGGCCAGATTGCTGCTGAAAACTAGTGAGTCTTCAGACAAGAAGCCTGACTGCAGTGGACAAGCAGTGGAGAGCAGCAGCAAACTGGAGGACATGGAAGGCTCCCTGTGTTGGAGGTGAGAGGAGCCCCCTTGTAAGTGTTTCCTGGCCACTCAGCTTTCCTATTGTGTGTCCCTCATTCACTTTGTGTTTCCCCACCCTCAGTGCTGGCATACTAATATGTGGGAGAGGATACTACTCCCTGTGTGTATGGAGACAATCTTCCTTGTCACTTATTATACCATGCTGTTTGATTAAATGCCTTTTGCTTTGAGTTCATTTGTCTGATTGACCCAGTAAAAGTAAAACTACTGATGGGGGCTTTGAGCTATATGGATAATGAAGGCCAGAAAGTGTTGTGAAACTAAGGAAGTTTTCTTGGAGTCAATGTGTGAAGGGACCTTGTGGGAGATGCCAAGAGCTGCCGATGAGTGGGATGACATTTTACTGGACCAGACCAAGACATAGCCTTGAAGGATATCCCCTGCAGTGACTGACCACCCTCACCCTGGTCTGCTCCTAGTTTTGTGAAACATGCCCACTTTCCACGGAAGAGTCAGCCTGATTCTTGGCCTTCTGAGCTAGGCTGCAGAATACTTGCCAGGAGCTACATAAAAGATGTCAAGAATTCAAGTGATGTACGTAGAAGCCATAGGTGTGACCTTTGGCCTGTGGTTTTCAGCAGAGAACGCCCTTGCTAGGCTGGGTCCTGGAACTTCCCCATTTGTTTCTCTCCTTAAATGTCTTCATGACAGATGAAATAAACCAGAAGGTATCTGCCAGCTGCATCCTGGGATGGGGTTCTAAGACCTAATCCGTAATCTATTAAGGACTCCAAGGAATCAGAGAGTTTGTACGCCATCTCCACTTGCTTCTAGCATAGTATCTGTGTTTTCCGTTAAGCGTGCCCTCTGGTTAGAAGTGACCAAAAGGCCAAACAGACAGAGATAGAAATGGGGGGACAACGTGTCGTCTTCGAGGTTTCACTCTACTGTACTTGAGGGCCACCCCTCATGCCCCATCTCAAAGTGTTTCCCAATTCCTTTTCAAATAATTATATTTTTATGAATTTTCTTTTTCTTGGAGGTAGGAAGGCAGGGCAATGGGGGTTAAGTGACTTGCCCAGGGTCACACGGCTAGTAAGTGTTAAGTATCTGAGGTTGGATTTGAACTCAGGTCTTCCTGACTCCAGGGCTGGTGCTCTATTCACTATGCCACCTAGCATCCCCATATGGATTTTCTTCAGAGTTTCTTCTTTGATAAAGATAACTTTCCAAATATACTTTGTCACTTCTCTTCATTGGTTTTGTTTGTCATAGAAGGAAACCTTGAACAGTCACAGATTTTGCAGGTCAGAGCTGGAAGGTCCATTAGTCCAACCATCCCTGGGGATGTAGGGGTACCTGCTGCATAACCCCCTGATCTCTGCTTGTCTCCCCTCCCTTGCTGGGAATCAAAGCCTGGAAGGGCCCTTGGCTTTGGAATTTTATCCCATTGGTAAAATCAGGGGATTCTGTCCCCTGGAAACTTTCTCCTTCATGGAAAAATTACCATTTTCCAGGTAGAGGGACACACTTGAATTTTGCCATATTGTTTTATTTCAAATGGTAAAATCAATTTGATGTTGAGGAAGGATTGTTTAGTGGAGAGAGCTCTGACCTCCGAGTGTGGCCAGTTCCTGCCTCTGCCCCATTTGCACTGTACGACCTCTTGGTGACACCGGGCAGTTCTGTAAGACTGAAAAGTGCCTTGCAAACCTTAATGAGCTATTATTGTCATTATCTCCCTCTCACAAGGGAAGAAACTGAGGCACAGAATGGTTAAGTGGCCTGCCCATGGGAGGAAGGCTCCAGGCCCAGGTGTCCTACCTCCAAAGTCCAGAGGTTTTTTAGATGCTCCCTGAAATTCTGAATTTTAGAAATATAATCATCTCCTTTACGTGCATATAGATGCACACACAATACTGGTCTTAGAAGGTACTTTATAATTTGTAATGATGCATATAATTATTATCTCTCCATTTATTACCATTAACATTCTGTAATTCATTTCATAAAACATAGTACTGAGGCAAAAACCAGTCTGGAGAATTGTTTTTGGCCCTTTTGTAACTCCCTCCTTATGCCATTGCCCAGCTACAAGGTTGGCAATGGTCCTCTCTCCCTATGCATTGTTAAAGTAGTAGCCTGGTTTCACTATAAAAGACATCTCAGGCAAGAGATGACCAAAGGGTCCAACTGGTAATTATGGCCCAAGAGGGAAATGCCAAAATCAGAGTCTGACTAAGAGAGAAGGTCTTCCCTCCCTCCTCTGGACCCTACCTTTGGAATGTGGGCACTGCTGGTCAGGACCAACCATCCATCTCTTTTCTCCTTTTTCTTGGCAGTTCTGACTGCCTGGTCACCACTCTCAACTCTACCTGGGCAGGGTGCCTGGGGTTGGGGAGAGAGAGGGGGAGATACAGAGACAGAGACAGATATAGAAACAGAAAGATAGAGACAGAAAGAAAGAGAAAGAAAGGAAGGAAAAAAGGAATAAAAGAAGGGAAATGAAAAAGAGAAGAAAGAGAGAAAGAAGAGAGAAAGAAAGGAAGGAAGGAAGGAAGGAAGGAAGGAAGGAAGGAACGAAGGAACGAAGGAACGAAGGAAGAAAGGAAGTACCGTCGAAAGTATGTTAGATTGGGAATAAGAGGACTTGGGTCTGAATCCTAGCTCTGCCACTTGCTATTGTGGGGCCTTGGGCAAATTGCTTCACTCTTGGTGTCTTGGTTTATGTCAAAATAAGGAAGTTGGACCAGATGACCCCTGAAGTCATTTCCAGCTCTAACTTAGTGATCCTTAATGGATTAAAACAACCACACTCTGCTTTGTGTGCACACGTCACACTGGCTGTCCTGTCAGTTGGGCATGCTTTTGGATTTGTGACCCCCACACCCACCTCAGGGGTGATGTTTGATGGCACTGAACCATGGATTCACTTGACAATTTGTTTGGTCTTTTATTGGATGTATAGGGTAGGTAGGGTCCAGTTGAGTGGTTGTTCTGATCACCTGTGCAATGCAATTGCAAGAATCATAGCTTTTTATCAGAGATTTCAGTGACAGAAACAAAATAACACACGCAGGCATATTCATACACTGCATGCATTCACACAATACACACATGCACCCCCCCCCCCACACACACACGCTTTTGCTTATTTGTTACATTCCCACATCGTCTGTTCGAGGCCCGCTTGCTACATCAGGCTCCCTGATCTAAAATTATGTGAAGGTACAAATTAAGCAGCCACTCACAAGACCACATAACTGGGGGAGAGGCAAGGTGTGAGTGATGTATAGAAGTTAACCTTTCCAGGTTAACCACAAACGGGGTGGGACCTCTTTTTACCATCTCAATCAATTCAGATTGCACCCTAACTGCCTGAGCCAGCCCACAGAAGGGCAACTGAGGCTTCATGTCCCTCCCCTGTGCCTTCTGGTTTCCCAGGACCAGACACCAGCCCACTTCCCATGAAGATATCCAAGATCTCCAAGGTCAATGTCTTACACGGAGACAAAAGCAAACATTTTGTCTTTTTCTCACATGCTATCATGCTGGCAAGTCCTGAGCGAAGACTGAGAAGTGAGGAAGGAGAGACAGCACCCTGAAGCAGGGCCACTAAAGGACAAAGGCACAGTCTGAGCCACTCTACACTGCCCTGCCCAAAGACTCTTCATGGTTTGCTTCAAAGTGGTCAAGAGCCAGACACACAATGAATAATCAAGAACCAAAGATGTGAAAGCAGCCTTGTCTCATCCTGATCATGACCGGCCACCGCGGATCTGATCCTCACTGCAATGATGAATAAGAATAAAACCGAGGCTCTGTGTGTGTGTGTGTGTGAGAGCGCGTGAGTGTGTGTGTGAGCATGTGTGAGTGTGTGTATGTGTGTGAGCATGTGTGGGTACATACATGGGCCTGTCTTACGTTTTTCTGTGCCAAAGGGAGCACAGACATCAGGGAGAAGAGGGGCTGGTTTGGCTTTCTCCCTCCCTTTGGTGAAAGATGAATCCAGCACCAACTCACTGCCTGTAAGCAGAGCCTTGTCACCAGCCCAAGGCAACCCTCCGAAGGGGTTCTGTTAGTAAGTGGGGAAGGGGGAGCTTTTCTGCAGCAGCTCCCTGTGTGTCTGGCACTGCTGAACACTTTACAAAGTTATTTCACTGGATCTTCATTTGATCATTTGCTAGACAGCCAAGGTTGCATTCTTTGACCACGAAACAAGGCTTCCTTCATTCTTTTCTTCATTCATTCAATAAATATTTATTGAGCATCTCCCATGGCCGAGACACCGTAATAAATGTGGTGGGAGGTGCAGAATCAATAGCAGAGAGTCCCTGACCAGTAGGAGTTCTTTCCATTGGATCATGAACGTTGAGTCAATAGAGGGGAATAAGGCTGGGACGGTCACTGGGAAGTGCTGTAGCACAGGCTGAAGAATTGGGATCCTCATTCTAGAAGCTGTGGAGCCACCGAAGGGCTTGGCTGGCAGAAAGCTGCTGCCCCAGCAGGGAGGCCAAGAGGGCACAGAAACTGCACAGGGAGCCAATAATCAATCTCCGCCTTAAGAGCAGCCTGGACCTCTATTGCCTCCCGTCCCCCCGGCTAGGGTGCACACTGATTGGAGCGCCGGGCCTGCAGTCAGAAAGACAGGAGTTCAAATTCAGACTCCAACACTTCTGAACCTCACTTGGTTTTTGTCTCAGCTGTAAAATAGGGACGATAAGAGTTCCTACCTCCCAGGGCTATTGTGAGAATCACAGGAGATGCTATTTGTAAAGCACTTAACCTGGTGCCTAGTGCCCAGTGCCCAATAGGTCCTATATATGTGTGTTCTCTTTTCTCCCCTTCCCCACCCCCACCCCCAAAGAGGCTTTACCCTCCCCCACCCCTGCAGAAGAAAACCTTTAGGTGTTCCTTTCGCCCAGAAACGATGTCTCCCACACTAGTGAACAGCCTCTGTGAGTTTCTGAAGCATAATGATGGATCACCTGTGGCCAGCACAAAGCCGAGCCTCTCTCCAACTTCACCTGGGCCAGTCCTCAGTGCAGTCTGTATCATGCCCATCCTTGAGCCCTTTGCATCTTGGGGCAGAACCACCTTTTGGCATTTTCTTCAAGAACCCGAGACCAGCTGTGATGGGGAATTTGGGGGTGGTGTATGGGGGGGAGAACAGTGAAGATGCAAGGCTTGGGGTTTGACTCTTTTTCTATACCAAATTCACTTCAAGATGAGAAAATTCAGAGAATCCACCCATATGTTCACACAGGTATTTGTGGCCAAGTTCACATTGTTCTCATCAGCCATAGAGCAGTGTCCTGGACAACAGCCAGCACCAAATCCACTAATAGATCATGTCTCTGTGTGCTGGAGTCAGGGTTTTGGTCAAATACAAAGGACCTTTCTTCCATTGTGACTCGTGACTCAGTGGATCCTCCCTTGCATAGTGAAATCTGAGAAATAATGCCCACAACTAGCACCTTCCCTCTGTCTGGATTGCCTCCAGCCATCTCCCACAGCTCCTGAAAGTACAGACACTTTGCATGTTGTCTCCCCCATTTAACTGAGCGGTCCTCGAGGAGAACAAAATGGATGTTGCCTTTCTTTGCATTCCTCCCACTTGGCCTAGGCCTGCCACACACAGTAGGGGCTAAACAAATGCTCCTGGATTCACTAAAAAGATCCAGACAAAACCGGGAACCACATATGGAGAGATGACCACTCATGCTGTGCATGTGGGCTCCTCCTTTGGGAGGTGAAACTGTAGTGAAAATTGGATTTAATAAAACTCAGCAAGTACATGGACATGTGTGAGTCTTTCTGCTTTTCTCACTCTGTTGTCTCTCTCCATCTCTCTCTGTTTGTCTCTGTCTCTGTCCCCTCACACCTCTCTTTCTCCGCACCACTATGTGCAGGGTATGGCATCAGATACAAAAAGAAACCTCAGCCAATCCCTGCCCTCCAGATCATTCCTTGTCCCCAAGTTCCATTTCCCACCCCTGGGCCTTTGCAGCAGCTGACTCCTCTTCCCGGAATGCTCTCTCCTTTCTTGCCTCTGTCCTATCCGGCTCCCTCCCAGGCTTGGCTCAAGTCCCATCTCCTATGGAAGCCATGACTGGTTCTTCACTCTCAGCCGTGAGCTCTCCCCCACCCTGGCCCAGAAGGCGCATTGTGGTTGTTTATATTTACTTCTCTGTTCAAGGGGATTCTTTCTGAGAAACTAAGCTCCTCGAAAGCAGGGGTTGCTTGGTTTTCATCCCAGTGACTAGCGCAGTGCCAGGCTTGAAGCAAGAACTCGACGATTGCTCGATGGCTTTAATTGAACTTGAGTGGTTTGCTTCCCTGCTGTGGACAGCTACAGCACAGGAAAACAGAAAAGGAAATCCAATGTGTGTGTACATACACAACAACACAACAGAATATTTGTATACATATGTGTATATACATATAGGCCTGTATATGCATACACAAAGACAGAGACATTTCAAAAGGCAGACGACACCACCGAGAGGGAGAAGCAAAGGCCTTGCTTGGGAAATGGTGCCTGAAGAAAGAGAGAAATTCAAGGGAGCAGCATCCAGAAGGGAGCGAATTCTCAACGTGGGAGAGAGCCAGCACACAGCCATGAAGGTAAAGAGAGGAGATGCTATGTACAGGGCAATGGCTAATAGATTCGTTGGGGATAGAGAAAATATGAAAGGAAGAAACAGGAAACAAGATGGACAGGAGAGGCAGGAGGGGCTGGAGATGGCGAGCTGATCATGGTGGGTTTCGTCTGAGAGGTGGAGGAGACAGCCAGAGCCCGCTTTTAGGAAGACAGGCTTGGCCGCGGTGTGGGGGAACAGCTAGAGAGTTGAGACTGGAGGCAGGAAGGTGCATTGGGAACCCGTGACCAGTCTTGAAATAAACGCCGATGTGTGTGCTGTGTGGGAGCTGGGGTCAGCCACTCCCAGAGCTTCTGAAGGGGAGGACCCTGTCCCAGAGGCCAGAGGAGTAGGGGATGTGGTAGCCCCACAAGCCAGAGCCAATAGAAGTGCCCGCATGTTCTTCCACCAAATCCAGCCCAGACGCAAGCAAGGTAAGTGGGATTGCTGCCAACTCCAAACTCTTTTTTAAAAGGATTGAGAGGATTATTCTCTCTCACGCCCCACATGGCAGGTTTGATTTCGTACTTTCTTTGTATTTGGCACACATTAGGTGCAGAATTCAAATCCTGCCTATGACTCTTCCACTCTGTGCAACCATGGGCGAGTCCCTTAACCTCTCCCATCCTCCAGCAACTCACTAAGCCTGCAAGTTAGTTAGGCTGGGGCCTGTCATCGCTCTGTTGACCAAATTATTGCTACTTGACTTGTTTCACTTAAAGGGGCCTCATGGCCAAAAGTCAGAAGAAATGTCCGGAGCAGAGAGATAGAGTGTCTTATTCATGGAACAGCCAGGAGGCTGGTGGCCCTGTACTGAAGAGTATGGGGGGTAAGGGGAGTAAGGTTTAAAAAGACTGGAAAGACCGGAAGTGAGACCCACCAGCAGGCTACTGCCGGAATCAAGGTATGAGGGAAAGAGGGCTGGTACCAGGGTGGGCGGCAGTGTCCGAGGAGGGACAGAGGCTTACTCTAGGGACACTGCAGAGGTGAAATCAGCAACTGCTAGGATAATGAGGGTGACAGAGAGCAAGGAATCCAGGATGACCCGATCCGAGGTCTGAGGGATGGGGGGAGCAGCGTCAGCTGGCACACACACAACTCTCATTTTCCATGTAAGCTGGAATCAGCCAGAGTTTGTGTTCTCTCCCCCGGCCAGCCTTCCAAGATAATTGTGTGTGTGTGTGTGTGTGTGTGTGCGTGTGCACACACGCACGTGGGCATGAATGCACATGGCACACAGTGTATCTATGATTTCATAGGCAACCCCTCCTTTTCTACCATTTATCTCCACCTACCTGTGACTTAGTAAATTCCACCTGGAGAGCAGTCCCAGGTTCAGAGACGTTCAGTGACTTGACTAGCACCACACAGCAGGAAGAGTTAGTCAGTATGGCCTCCATAAGCTACCCAGCCTGGCTCCTCAGGTCTGAAACCTCCCAAAGCCACCTCCTGCCTCCAAGCTCTTTCCTAGACCGGCTGTCCTTCTTACCAACAAAGAATTTCCTCCTCATCTCCAGCTTTCAAAAGCCGTTTTCTTCCTTTAAGGCCTGGCAGGTCAGGAGGCAAACCCTGAAGAAAGCCTTTCCCCTAGTTGTCTATGCTGGTTCTGTTCTCAAATTCTTTTGGGTTTATATATCTGTGCACATCATGTTGCATACCTCAGGAGAACTGGGACCCTTTTGGTCTTTGTCTTCACAGCTCTTGGACTGGTACCTGACACTGGGGAGTTCCACAGACAGGCTTGTGTAGTGCAACTGAATAGGACAGACCTTGGTCTCTGTCACCCATCTAGAAATGGAATGCACTTTTCTCTAGCATTGGGAAAAGTCCCAGGCAGGAGGCCCTTAGCCCTGCTCTGGAAAGATCACTCTTTCGGTGCCTTCTCGGTGCTGGGTACTGCACTGGAGACCGGAGGCCTTTGGGGAGCTCAGAATTAGGCTTAGGACACAACACTGGCAGGTCAGTAAATATGAAAAAATCACAAGAGGGAGAAGCATCCAATGAGCTTGGACTTTCTTTCCCTGACCTCCCCCACTCTGATTCTCTCTCTCTATTAGTATGGAGAAGTCTGCTCCTAGCCACCCACAGTGCAGCACAGAAGGGCTACTTTTTTGCCCAAGCAGTGGGAGGCCTGAGCAGTGATCTGCAGTCCAGAGTCCCAGAGAGGCAGATCACAGAATTCAGGCATCCTTCTCTGGTCTGGCCTTGGGGCATTGTGTGTAAAGTACAGGAACAACCTCATCTGCCCACCTCCTCTCTCTAAGGAGACCTCTGGCTATTCAATTCCATAAGCATGTATTAAGCACCTACTGTGTACAGGCACTGTTAGTGTTGCTTCCTCACCAAACTGCCCCTTCTCTGACAATGTTTTCCCAGGAAGCCCAGGCTTAGTCAAGCCTCCAGTTGGGGACAGGGGTATTCCTCACCCACAGTGCTTGACTTGGTCCAGGGTGGCATCACCTGTCTGATGCCCCCTGAAAAGAGGTTGATTGAACCCTGCTGAGAAATATGCCTTGTGTGGATCTCGGGGATGGAAGGCTGGAGTGGGAGATCTCCAGGAGGTGCCCAGAGGCTGGCAGATGTGGGACACTTGGTCCCGGGGTTTCCCGTCCAGGTTAGGGGAGCCTATAACCCAGTGCTTAAGCTGCCCAGACCGCCTCGGTCTGGCTCTTTGGCAGAGCACTTCCGTGGGTAGATAGACCCGGGCCTCCTCTCCAGGTATTCGGTTGACTGCAGACAGGGTGCCTACCTCTGCCTCTCTCCTTCCTGCTTCGACTGTCGGCTCAGCAGTAGGGGAGTGCAAGTAGCCCCGAGGCTCCCTTGACGTGGGCACTGCAGTAGTCCTCACCCTGGCGCAGATGGGAAGGGAGGTGGTCAGGGACAGGGTGGGATCGGCGCGACACGGTTCTGCTGAGCGTGGCGGTGTTTGGCTCGGACAGCCGGGCCAGCAGAGTCCGGCCCAGGTGCACCGCAGAGGTTCGGGGCCTCCAAAGAAGGAAGCAATTAAAACTCCTCCTTTCGGATTAACAGCCCCAAATTGATCGATCTGTCAGGAATGCGGCTGATTTATGAAAGGTGCTTATTTCCTGGGTATGGGGAATTTTATGTTCTCTAGGTGAAACGGAGTTCACCCAGCTCCACAGTAGATTGATGTTTTAATAAAAATAAATAAAGGAAAAAAGCTCGCCTGGTCTGCGGGGACATCAACTCTCAAACCGCAGACTTAGACTAACAAATCAAAGCGCATTATCTTTACATTTCCTACCTGTCCCCCAGCTGGCTAGGAATCCCGGGCCTAAGGCCCTGGCCCGGGTAAAGCTGGTGGGCAGGGCTGCCAAGTTCTCAGCGTCCACCCCTACAGGCGCAAAGTGTGGGTGGCAGGGAGACGGAACAAGCCGGAGGCCCTCCTCCCCCACCTCTTGGCCTCGCTCGAAGGGAAGAAGGGAGCACAAGGTGATCAGGGAAGAGGACTGGGAGCAAGGGTGATTTTCAAGGAGGAGGGAGGAGGTGAAAGGGAGGACGAGGAAGAGGAGGGAAAAAGGGCAGAGGGAGGAGGAGAAGGGAGAGGGGGAGGAGAAAAAGGAGGGGGAGGAGGAGGAGAAGGAGGGGGGGGAGGAGGAGAAGGAGGGGGACGAGGAGGAGGAGGAAAGGAGGGGGAGGAGGAGGAGGAGGCTCGTTGGCAGAGGCAGCAGCTTCGGCGGCTGCTCTGAGCCCTGCAGATGGCGCCCCGCGCCCACGCTAGACTCCAGCATCTTCCAGACTCGCAGGCTGGAGCCGCCCGAAGGCGGGAGCCCGGAGCCCGCTCGGGCAGGTGGGATGCACCGCAGCTAGTCACTCCAATTTGTTGTCGAGGAAGGGCGCTATTCACGTGCACCTGAACTTCTACTTCTGCTGCTCTTCCAAGGCCAGGCCCGGTAGCCCTAGGTGTAGACAAGCGTGGGG
>NW_027186352.1:5443523-5447863 GCF_028583685.1 Petaurus breviceps papuanus
ATTCCCAGCCAACCACAGGCTTCAATCTGTATGTAAATGAGATGCAGGGCTAGCCACGTGCAACCTCCACAGCTCTGTGGCCAGACTTGCGGGCCTGGGACCTGGAGGGAAAGTTTAGCCTTAGTGGCCCTCATCAATCAGCTAGGGCCTGCCGGCAGGGGCCGAGGTGGGGCCGGCGTGCTCCCTAGCGCGCAGGCTGGCCCGGCTCTTTGCGCTCCAGAGACGCAACTCGCCTTCCCTTTGCCATGTAAATTTCAGCGGGACAAATTGCTTATTAATAGTCTGGGAGAGGAGCCCGCTTCTTTCTTTCTTTCTTCTTTTCTTTCCCCGTTTTTATTTCTGCATGGCCCCCAGCTATGCCCTGGGCAGCTCAACCGCCCGGGCTCCTCATTTCAATGTCCTACAGAAAATGCAAATCAGCGGCGCGCGGCCTTTGTCACAAAGCGAAATTAGCGACGGCTCCGACGGCTTCCGAGAGTGGAGGGGGGCAGGGTCCCAATAGCTTGGGAGGAGAAGCCGTCCCGGCTTCCGGGGGACCGGCTGGGCTGGGCTAGGAAAAAGTAGGAGCCAGAGCCCTCAGAGATAAGAGAGAGATGGAGCTTCACCGAGACAGACTCAGACTGGGAGGGTGGGGGGCACTAGAGCTCGGTTCAGGGAGTCCTCGAGAGCCCCGGGGCCTCCGGTTGGGGGAGCCCAATGGGACTTCCTATAGCCTAAGGGCAGGGCTCTTCTTCCACTCCTGGGGCTTAGCTCCAGATGCCTAAGGGAGCAGGCAGAGGCTGAGTGAGAAAGGCGCTCGGCTCCGGGAGGGAAGGCCTGGGGGTTATTGTCCCGCCACCTTTCTTTCTGGCACTGAGGGCCACCGGCCTGGGACTCTAGACCGTCGCTCAAGTCAGCTGGGCCTGGCCCCTGCTGCCCGGTTGGAGACGGGAATGGTTTAACCTGGTGGGGACTGACTGGTGTGACCCAGGTGAGACCAAAATAGCTGGCCGCCAGGAAGCCGAGGACTGGCTTGACACAGGACTGAGTAACTTAATGGGCACTGTTGTAAGTTCACTCTGGCCTGCCCAAAGTCCCCTGCTCTACCCCCTGCACCCCCATCCCCCACACCGGACTGCCAACTCCGGACTCGGCTCCCTGCTTCACTCTCTAGCTGAATCTGGCCCAGGTTTTCTCCCCCGGGGCGCATTTGGGCTGAGAAACCCCCGGTGCAGTCCCCAAGCCCACCACCACCCAGCGGCCTGAGCTACTCTGCGTCTCCCAAGGAGTTAAGCCTTGCGCAAGCCTTGGGGAGAGGGCCAGAGCGAGCCAGGCTGCAATCTGCATTTGTTAACTGTAGCGTCATAAAAAGTGAGAAGTTTGGAGACACCTTTCTTGATGACACCTTTGGCGATACTTTGGGTTTTACATTTAATTTGCATTTTGTTCTTGGTGAACATTGAAGCCTTGAGTGGAGAATTGGATTTTATTAGGACATCTGGACTGACAATATCAAATCAGACACTGGTGTCCCAAAGCAGGAGAAAATTTCCGAGTTAATTAGAACGCAGTGTGTTTAATTAAAGCCAATTATAATATCTGAAATGATCGGATCGATCCTTGTTTGCACACTTGGGGTGTGTCGGGGTGTTGACGGCAGCCCTCGGAGGGGGGAGGGGCTCGTCAGCCAAACTTTCTGAGCCACCCTTGGGGTGTCAGTGAGAGCCGGCAGTGCTGTTTCCTCTGCTCACTCTCCAGAAGCTGAGAGTGCAGGCCCGAACTTCTTGGTCTGGAGCAGGTGTGAGATGCGCCTAAACTCGAACTTACTGGAATGGGAAACTCTGGGGAGTATCCTGGACATGGGAAGGAAAAGCTCGCGCTTCTTTGTGAGAACATTCTGGTACCCCTTGGCACCCTGGCATCACAGCCTTCTCCCTTCCAGGAAAGAAGAGTAGGCGTTCTTCTTCCCTGGCTCCTTTTGAGAGAACCCAAGCTACCAGCTTGACTTGGCCGGGTCTCGTCCCTTCCCCCTCTCCCTCCCCCTTCCCCCTGCCCGTACTCACACACACCAGACCCGCCGGCAGAAAAGCCCCGTGGCTTTCACAAAGAACGCCACTCCGGTAATAAAGACGACATTTTGGAAAGGGGAGTCTGACCAGACTTCCTCTGCCCCCGCCCCAATTTCTTAATGGTATTTCACTAACTAAAGCAAGAGATATAAAGCCCCAAATCCAGCATCTTCTCGGGAGTTGGTTTGTAAGGGAAAACCTAGCTAATTTGTGGAGCGGGATCCCAGAGCTTCCCAGTAGTCTCTAAACGCCCCTCCAGGAAGATAGTCGATCTATCCCAGAGCCCAAGTATTCACCCCCCCCCTCCCATCTCCGCGCCCCTTGCCCCCAGCAGCCGCCTTGGTCTGGGGCCCCGAATGCGTCTCAGCTCGTGGGTGCTCCTCTGCCTACGTGACGCTGGAGAAAACCCCTCCTTCGGCAGCAGGGTCTCCTTCTGCGCCCCCCCTCTGTGCTTCACCTTACCCCCGTCCCCAGTTCTCTTCCGGCTGCTGCCTAAATTGAAGGAATCAGCCTGGGCCCGGCTAGCCGACCCTCAGCCGAGGGGACAAAGAAAGACACGGAGGCTCCTGGGCCTTGGAGTTGAGTCCTCTCCTAGGACGGACCTTGTGAGTCTAACTGGCACCCCAGGAGCACAGAACCCCGAATTCTTGTTTTCTCGGCATCCAGAAGTCGAGATGCGCTAGAAGTCCCTTCTGCGCCCCCCAGGAGGCGCTGTTCATCAAACTTCTCGGCCTCACCTCGTAGCCGACTAAGGTTTAGGAAACCTGACTTAAGGATGAAGTTTAGTGTTTGGCGGGTAAGCCTCATGCTTTTATGACAATTACTACCGTTTGGTAAAGTCAATAGGACTCGGGATTCTTGAACTTCCACGCGCTCAGGCGAAGCACCCAGGCCACTGCCTATTGCCTTCCACTGGAGGAACGGGGGCCGAGAATTTCTGCGTGCCAGGCGGGGAGGCACCGGATCGCGTGCTCAGGGCACGGGCACTCATGGGGCCCGCGGGCCGCCTGCTCCCCTTGTTATTAGATGCCATCGGGCAGGGCGGGCCTTTGTCGGACTCCAAGGCTGGCTGGGGAAGCTTGACACTAGCGCCCGACGAGAGATCTGTCCCAACGTGAAGCTTTGCTGAGCTTTCTGAATACTCCCTCTTGGCAGGGAGTGGCCAGGCTACTCCACTGGAGTTACCCGCCCTTTGCTTGTCTTCTGTCCTCAGCCCTAGAGAATCCGAAACGGAATCAAAACGAAAGTTTTGACAACAGAGGGCGAAACATATGAGTAGGAAGTCATTGCTCGAGCTCCTGGTATGAGAAAAACCGGCAGGGAAAGTTTTCTCAGGCCGCATTTGTTGATTTAGACAAATATGAAAGCTTCTTGCTTTAAACTGCTTGGTTTATAAAAGCCAGAAGCAAAGCACTCGTTCCCTTTTCCCTTTCTCCCGGCCTCCATCCCGGTCTCAGATCACTCGGGACAGCCAATAATCCACTGACCAGGTCTGAGACCCTCGGTCTCTAAAGTGGACTCTTTGGGGGGCGGGCTTCCAGGCTACAACTTGTCAGAGTGGGGAGGGGAGGGTCTCAGGCCCCATCCATGAGGATTTGAACCTGTTTAGGGAGCCCTCTGGGATCCCCGCCCTTTCAGGATCCTCCCCTCGTCAGGCATCCCCTAGAAGGGCCAAGGGAAGACGGGACGGACGCAGGCACTTCTTCCCGCAGCCTTCTTGGAAGACAGGCTTCTCGGGTTTCTCTTGTCCTCTCCACCTTCTCCTCTCCTCCCCCCCACCTCGAGGGCACCAGGTGCCTTCAGGCCCTTTATACCGATCGAGACTCTACTACCAAGGCCGACTGGCCTAAGCTGGAGGCTGTCTGGAATCTGTCCCTCCCCCACCAACTTCTCTGCACCCTGGCCACCCAGCGCACTCGCCCCTTGAAAGCTTCTCTCCAGTAGCGACCGGAGCTTGGCCAAGGAGGCTTTAACTGGGGTTGACCTTGGGACGTGTTTCCAATTGCCTGCCACGCCAGCGAGCCCTCAATCCCGGGCAGCCAAGGAATAGAGATTTCCAGGAGATTTGTCTTTTCAGTCCTGCGTTTAAGCGGGTTCCTGAAAGTCGACTAGTTACCAAAGACCGGGGGATCCCCTGAAAGTAGCTTGGGCTCTCTGCAGTCCGTCTACCAGTTTGTTGGTTTGTTTGAGGAGAGTTGGCCCTGGCTAGGCAGCGTTCCCGGAGTTTCATTGTCCCACCTCTGAGGGGGGGCGGCGGGGGGGAGCCTGCCCTCATCACCTGCGACAATGGCC
>NW_027186352.1:5467863-5480363 GCF_028583685.1 Petaurus breviceps papuanus
CTGCAGCCTTAACAAGTTGATTTGCAAACATTTTTTGGAGTAAACTTTCTCTGATGCCTCTGGGAACTAGGTGACTGTTGGTTGCTCCGCTCAAATTTCCAGCCCAGGAGCCCAAGGAGAGGGAAAACGTCTGCAATTAGAAGATCTTAATTTTCAATATCAACAAGGAAATTTCGGGTACTGTCATTCTTCTGGAGTTGGGGGGCGCTGGCTGGGCAAAGGATGGAAGGGGACTCGGCCTCCCCCCACCTCCGGCCTTCTGCCAGGTCCGGCTGACTCTGGGGCTTTTCTTCCTTTTCTTCCTCTCCGTGGCAAAGACAGAAAGAAAAGGGGAGAGAAGGGAGAACGAGAGAGGGACCAAACTGTTGTGTTGATAAATTGGCCTTTGACAGGTAACTAAAGTGTGAAATAGATAATTAAACATTTCGTTTTCTTACTTAAAATTTTAATGCTCTCCACGTGCCACGTGCACCTGCCACATAGGAGAGGAGTCCTCCGCCTTCTTCTGCCTTCTTTCTCCCTCCTTTCTCCCTTCTCTTCCTCCCTCCTCTTGCAGCGAATGAATGCTGGAAACGGGCAGAGAAAAGCCCAGCCCGACCGGGCGGGCAGATTAGCTCTGATCTGACCCAGCTTTTCTCTTCTGCGTCCCATGGTGCTCTCTGGCTGTGCCACCAGGCTTGGTTCCCTGCGTCCTAACAGCCCCTCTGTCTCCTTGTCCCGCACAGGCCATCGTGTATGAGGGGCAAGACAAGAACCCCGAGATGTGTCGAGTGCTCCTGACTCACGAGATCATGTGCAGGTGAGAGAGAAGCTGGGGCAGGAGCGGGAAGCCCTCGTGGGGGTCATGCCGAGGTCAGCGTTGGGGTTTCACTGCCCCTGGACGGGTCGCGCCCTGCTCCAACAACTGTCCCTAGAGGAGTCCAGCTCCGCGAGTTTGCGCTCTCTGCGCTGGCTCCCTAGGGCCGGGGCTTGGGCCCCACAGTGTCGGGGCAACCCCAGGACCTGGGGTCGCCTGATCGCCCTTTCTCTGCCCTCTCTGCCTCCCCTGGACTTTGAGTGAGCCGCTGGTCTGAACAGCTGGATGAGGAGAGACCCCCCTGAGCATTTCGGCTAGGGACGCTGGCTGGTGAGGCCGTTCAAGTTTACCATGCCACTGCGGCAAGCATAGTCCAAAATGGAAACCCGCCCTGGAGGAGGCAGGTCGAGCGGGGCTTTCGGGGTGAGGGTGGTTGCTGCTGGAGGAGGCTGAGCTCCTTCCCTTTCCCCCATTCTCCTTCCGCCATTCCCTTCCTCCCCTCCATCACCCCCTCCCTCGCAGCCCGAGCCAGGCAGGCCCGCGGTGATGGGCGCTTGTCTGTTATTGACAAAAAGGAAACTCTTTTGTCCCTGTCACAGGGCTCCTGTATGTGCGAATGGGACTGTGCGCCTCTCAGTTAACCTCTTCCCTGGAGCAGCGATGCATTGTTCGCATTGTTGTTAGAGAGCACGCACGTTCCTTGAGATCTGTGTCAGAAGAGCAATTTCCCACCTGTTTTTTTCCTAACTACCACAAGAGTTTCACCCCTACATGGCAAATAAAAATGCATCATTGACTTTGTATGTGTGGCACGTGAAATATAGTTGCAAGGAGTGATCAGGGAGGCTCGGGCTGCCGCCGGCTCCAGTAGCAGGCTGCAGACTCTAAGGGGCATCGTCTTCCTTGCTATTGTGCGCGCGCCTGCCTCAGTGCCGTTTCTGAGCAGACATATTGTTACAGCACTAATATACAAAAGCTGACTTTTTCTCATATCAGGTAATAAATATAAATTACAACCAATAAAGTGGAATTTCTTTATTATCCACTCCTGCATGTTCTGCAATTAACATACAGAGTGCACAGATGTGATTTAAGCTGTGAGTGGAAGACTGTAGACTTTCTCTAATCACTTTAGCTGTCAGGTTTAAAAGGCTTTATATACTTTGCCTACCATATGGTGTTAATTTAGCTAATTTAGACATGTAACCATTATACAAGTATGCTTTTTTAAAATGCAAGTAGCATAACATTTTTGTTTCATTTCTGCTTTAATTAAAGTTCCAATAATGGAGTGAAGGTAGGCTTAAAGAAGGAACAATGGAAGTTTGCGAGAGACTGATGCATGCTTTTGTGGTTATAATTAATAAATGCCCAAAAGAAATATTGGTTGAAGGTGGCATCTTGCATCTTTCCCAGAAATAACAGCTTGACAATTAGAAGTAAACAAAAGCTAAGGCTGTGAAAAGTTATTCCCAAGCCTCCTGCCTTTCCTTCTTCTCAGTTCACCGCAAAGACAAACACCGCAACATGGTCTCCATATTTGAGCGTCCCACTTTCCATAGTTGTTTCTGAGGAGCTCCCTCAACCTGTTGGGTCAACTGCGCTCAGCTTTACGCCTTCAGGGGAAAAAAAAAGTTGAGTTGCTGGTATTGACGCCAAGTAGCTGCACTTGTGAAATTTATTTGGGGAAAAATATAATATATACATATATATATATATATTTATGTATGTGTGTATGTCTATGCAAATATAAAAAACCCTACTTGGTTGCCTCCCCCCGCTGCTTTGGCCCCCATGCTCCCATAAGCCAGGGAGAGCTGGTCATGTATTAAGACCATTCTTTTTCATTGATTTGCAGCCGTTGCTGCGACAAGAAAAGCTGTGGCAATCGAAATGAGACCCCTTCAGACCCTGTAATCATTGACAGGTAAGGACCATCTCTCTTGTCTTTCGCGGTGCCTCTCTCTGCTTTGCTTTTGAAAAAATAAACAGGCAGAGAGACAGACAAACTTCGCTCGCCTCGGTCTCTGGACCCTCCCTGTTTTTCAGCCTGCTATTGAGTTCATTCTGTGCAGTGCACCATTTGTTGTCTTCTTGTGGTATCATGCACAGGTGGGTTGACTTGGAAACCTGGTGGCTCACTCTGTGGGGATTCGGTAATTGCTAGCGAGTTGTCAAGGGAAGCAGTTTCATCTGCCACTGCTCTCACTGTGAGCAGCACTTTATGCCTAGAGAGTTTCTGGCTTTAAACCCAGAGATATGTCATAAAATGCTTTTTGCTAATTTGTTAACAAGTATTTCATTTTTACATTATTTTTGTCATGTGCATTGTCCTGAGTGGAGATCTGGGCAGGAGAGCGCCGTCATTGTTGCTTAGCCTTAAGATGGATTTATTCTACTACTAATTATTTGCAAAATAGATCCTAATTTTTCTTCAATCAAGGATGTCATTTGATGTCAAATTGCAAATATGTAACTACCAAACAGAAGTTGTTATAAGAGAAATGAAAAGCACTTGCTGGTGGTGGATTTCCCACATCAGCTTGGGAAATTCAGTCACCTTTGGCCATTCTTTGTGCTTCCCACTCCCCAGTCTGCTGTTTTCTGGATTCCAGAGACAAAGTTGCATTTTTTCAGGTGCTGGTTACTTGCAGACAGTTGCCGCTGCTCATTAGGGGTCACAGAAAGAGCTTGCAGGCAGTGGTGGTACTCATGGTGGTGGCCTGCGGAGCAGGCCGAGAGTTTGACAAGATGGTGGCAGCTTTCAGGCTAGTAGGGCTTTGGCTGGAGCTTTACAAACTGGTCCTCTCATCTTCTGGTCCGTGGGAGGTGTACATGGGACACCGCTTTGGTGAAAGGGAGCTTTAGTCTGTTTGGAAGAAGGGTTGGATTTCAGCAGCTTTCATTACAAAGTTATCTTTTGATCATGAACTTTGCTGCCCAGCGCCTGAAAAATTAAACCTGGAAAAGTCCATGAGTTAAGCCTAAAGAAATATGCCCCACCAGTGGAGAGCAATGCTAATGTTTAACTAGCTGAAATAGCTGTTTGCTTAGCGGAGAATGTTCGGTATCTGACAGAAGGGACATCTCTCTTATTAGTAATCAAATAAGGCTGGCCAGTTGTTGCCATCACTCTGGGATTGTGTCAGGAAATGGCGAGCAAGTTCAGCACTTTATGGAACTCCAACGACGAGAATCAATAGACTTATATTTGTCTTTAGTGTTTTAGCTCTGGAAGTCATAAAGCCAGCCATTGCTGCCTTGCGACTGGATTTCTTTTCTTTCTTGTTATTCTTTCTTTCTTTCTTTTTTAAGTGGCTAAAAGAGTCTGACAGTATTGGGATCTCCTTTGAATAGATGATGCTTTGAGGACAAGCTCCCAATGTTTTTAATATAAACTCATGGATCTATTTTATCTTCCAAGATGTTTCAAATGCATATGACACATAGAAACTTAGAAGTTTATTTGCCTTGAAAATGAGGAAATTTTGCATACCACAAAATATTAGGTTGAGGTTATTCAAGCCCTCTTTCAGGTCATAGGGTTTCATCAGAAACCAGTTTGGATTTGAGGAACACTGTCAGTGTGAACCGACGTTTTATATGAATCTATTTTACCCTTTTATTTATGATATATTTTTTATGGCACAAGACAATTTTTAAAAAGCTAATAATGGAAAAGACCCGTTCTCTCCAATTGTTTTTCAGTGAATGAATGGAATTCTTTTTATTTGCAATCAGAATGAATTAATTAAAATATATAGGCTCAATGTCCTGTGCTCCCATAAGCTAAGAGAACTGTGCTATCATTCGATATTCTAGAAGCACTGGGAGAGGGGGAAAATTAAAAAAAAAACATTTGGTTAATGGGTTTACCATGTTTATTTGAATAAGGAAGATTGAAACTCCATTTACGCCTGGCATAAATGCTTAGAGAGCTTAATTATTGATGAAAAATCTGCTCTGCTTCTAAATTTAAAGATATGACAATTTTATAGGAATTTTAATCACCTCCCACATTAGGAATTTTAAGGTAGGGATAGTTTTTATGGAATGAAAAATGGAACTTGCATGTTTAGCATTCTGAAGAGAGCTGTCACTTACAGTGACAAAATAGTATTAGCATTTGGTTGTCTGCTGTAAATTCCCCAAGAAGTGATTTTCCAACATTGCTACAATCTCCAGTTTGAGGTGCATTTTTGAAAAGTTGAAGAATTTAGTGTTCACTGGGGCAAATGGTGGCAAAAAGCAGGGAAGGAAAACAAGACTTTTTTTGGAAGGCTGCCTCTCCTTCGTGAGGGACTTCTGTCAATGTAAAAGATTTTGAGCTCTGGCTGATGGTGGTTTTTAGAGTCTGTGGTCCCGCCTACAATCCATCGCTCCTGGTGCAAACCTGGGCTATGCTCCTTCTTGAGCATCATAGAATAGGACAGACAGCCCATCCGATTGGTGGCTCCTATTCACAGGACTGCTTCAGCTAAGGCATCTCTGAGTTTTTCGGCTTAGGAGAGAGTTCTCTCCTGGATGTGCCACCCAGTCAGTCCTCTGGGTCTATCTAGAAGGTTTTGACCAGAGAAAGCTGATCTGTCCCGAGGATATGAACCAATAATTCAAACTTGAATTGAGATCAATGGGCCCATGTTTGTTGGAGCTCAAGCTAATATTTCCCATCTAAGTAGGAGATAGTTTGGTTTTATTTTGTTTGGGGCTTTAGAGAAGAGAAAAGAAAGACTCAGCCTCTTTCTAGGGTAATCCCATCCTATAGCTTGTAAGAGCACCTCATGATTTCATCACATAATCTAGTTCAGTTATCTTGGAAAGCATACCATACACGGAACCACATGGAAGGCCCTTTAAATGATCTACAACACCCTCTGCCCCATGCACACCAAGAAAAGGAGAAAAAGTAAAAATGCACCCCGTTAGAAAATCCACTTAATTTATTACAAATGTTCCATTGGCTAAAACTATTTTTTCTCATTAAACAATGCTGGAGATATAACTTCTCATCATGCCTTGAATATCATTCTACTCTAGCACATTTTAAAAGACATTGTAACCAGTGTGGGAAAAGGAAAAAAAAAAAACACAAAGAAACAAAACAGAAAATTGCACATTAAGAGAGTGGTTAAGCAAGGGATGGCCCTGAATGAGGTCCTCTGGTCATTTCGATTGACCCAGAGAGAAGCTCAGGAAGGCCTTCCACTCTCCTCTTTGTGCTCTTGGTGCAGAGGATGGGAGGGTCATTTTTATAGCAAAATCATGTTTTCTGGGAAAACACAAAAGCAGATGGTCTTCATTAGGGACACCCACCCATTGTCTCCACAGCCCAAGGATGACTAGATAAATCTCTCCTGTTTCGCCAGTACATTCCAAGGGCTGCAAGTGATTACAGGATGATGCTTCGAAGGCCGGAGGACCACACTGGGGGCGCAGGTCCTTGCTTGGCCATCCCCTGCTAGTTTGTTCCTAGAACCAGGGTACATTCTGGGGAAACTCCATCCTCCTGATTTCTTCCTCCCTTGTCTGGCTGCTGTGCTGGGAAGGCTTGGGGTCCAACTGTTGAAGACTGAAAAGAATGATTGTGGAGGAAGCCGGCAAGGCCAGATTACATTACTATCAAAACATTCAGCGGCAACTCAGTCCCTGGCTTGGGAGCCATGGCAGGCAGGCAGGCAGTCAGGCAGGCGGGCGGGCGGGCGACGGACAGAGAGCTTGGAGCTTCAGCCTGTACACACAGCACACGGAGTGGGCTGCCACAGCCATGCAGTCCTGATGGCATGCTCGGCAGTGCTTTTCCAGATGGTGCTATCACAGGCAATACTGCTAGTTGGCATCTCTGTGGGTAGTAAATGCCCCCTCCCCAATAAATCTGGCATTATTCTATAGAGTTTAGGAGACTTATCATTCCAAGTGTGTCCTACTTTCCTGCATGGAAGCCAGACATCTGTTTATCCCATTTTCTTTCATACGGAGTTTGGAAGAGTCGTAGTTGGGAGGTGGGGGGGGAGATGATGGGGGAAGAAAAGTTTGGTCATATTTAACAGCTGTTACAAAATTTCAACCCCGTGGGCTCTTAAAATACTTTTCAGCTGACCTCAGATTTTATCCACAATTGACACCGGCTTGTAGGAAAGGAGTGTTTACTTAACCCCCCATTGTGTTCGAGGCCATGTTGTCTGGGGGGCAGTTGGGCAGGTCAGTGGGGGACCGAGCTGGAGCTGGGCACTCCCCCCACTGTGCCCTGACTGTGGTCACTCTTTGGTGGGCACCTCCAAAGGGCTAGGGGGGGGGCAGGGAGCCCAGACTGATTGGAGTTCTTGGGAGTCCACAGGGTTGCCTTTCACTTCCTGTCACAAAGGTCAAAGAGAACTGCCCTTTGCTGGCAGGCCTGGGCGCTGAATTATTCATGCCATTGACTTTTTGTCAGTGTTCTCAGTTGCGCTCTGGGACATTTTATTCATTTACCTCATTTAAAGCGCCTTCCTGCACCTGTTCAAGTATTAATATCGTGTAATTTGGGCCTAATGCCGATTTTGCTGAACACTCATTATATTTTTTATTAGCTATATTTCCAAACGATTATGTATGATTATTACCGAGCCTTACAAACAGCGCTGGGCTATTCCCTAGACCTTTACATCTCCTTGTCAGGTTGTTTTCAGAAGCGAGAAGGATAAACATTTGACCAGTCCCAATGTTTTTATTCCAACTCCATGGCCAACCAGAGAACTCCCAGCTTTTTCCCTTATGGCTTTGCGGGAGCGTGATTAAACCGAGCCCCGCAGACACTGTTCAAATGCCAGCGTTTATAAGGTCAGCGCTTTTGTTAAAAACGCTATGTAAATGAGGATCTGCAAAAAGGGACATTAAATAAAATTAAATTCATTGTCTTCTTTAATGCCATTTACATTTTGGCTAAGCCCGGGCCTGTCAAGGAGGATTTTTAAAATAATTTTAATTACACATCATTTAGGATCCAAGGTTTTCCATTCAGTAGCATTTGGATAACCTGCAAAACGGAGACTGTTTATTAACTTCTTCGGTGACAGCTTGTCATTTCATCTGCATAATGCAGGGAAAACAGGGCCGTTTAGTGTTAATTTTCCCTTCTCAGTTTTCTTAAAGATGTGTACATAATTCTTGCCGAATGGGCCCCTGCATCTCTCAGCTGCTGCCTCTGCTTTGATTAGTCGTCAGCAAGTGCTAGGCGGTTCAAAGTAGGTTTTAATAAATTGTGACTTCTGTGCTCCGGAGGGCGGCCCAGAAATGGAACCCTGCTTTCCAGTGTCTCCTGCCTTTGCGCAGAATGAAGAGGCCTGCAAGGGATCTCTTTTTGGCTAGGGTAAATAAAACCTGCCTGACTCTCAAGTGTATCGCTGGAGAGGAATTTGTTTTATTGACAGACAAGCCACCCAAGGGGGCTGGAGGGGGCAGAAAGTGGATCACTTTCTGGACCCACCAGAGCAGGGAATGTGCTAAGTTTCCAAAGATGGACCAAAGGCTAGAGTTTAGGGTCAATTGGAAATGGTACCATCCTCTCAGTTACAAAGGGAGAAATAGGAAAGAATCTTCATTTGGTACATTTCTTTTCATTTTTGTTTTTTCAACCAAAGTCCTACCCTTCCTTCATCCTGTCTCTCAGGTGAGATGGGCATGCCATATCCGAATTCTAACCTTGGCAGCAGAAGCATCGACCTCCATAGGGTTCTGGCTTAATTACACAGCTGAAGCATTTTGGTTATGGGGCTAGTGGGGTGAGGGGACTGAGGCAGGCAGATATCACTAGGCCCCATCCCCGGGCCTCTGTGGAGGCAGAAGGGGGCTTTCAGTGGACCATGAGTCTGCCAGGAGAAGGGTGTGTGTGTGTGTGAGTGTGTGTGAGTGTGCATGTGTGTATGAGTGAGTACATGTGTGTGTGAGTGTGCATGTTTGTATGCGTGTGTATGTGTGTATGAGTGAGTGTGCATGTGTGTATGAGTATGTACATTAATATGTGTAAATATGAGTGTATGTGTGTGTATGAGTATGTATGTGAGTGTGTGTGTGTGTGTGTGTGTGTGTGTGTGTGATGGGGGAGGGCAGGCTCAGAGGAGCACAGAGCTCCTGGGAATCAGCAGCTCTGAAACCAGTCCCAGGCCAGGGAGCATTTCTGCCAGGCTGCTGTATGTTTCTCAGCAGTCTGCTTGCCTGTTCCCATGAAGGGAGCGCTGTCTTTGGTGCCATTGTACAAAGGCATCATACACAGCAGGCCTGTGGGGAGGGAAGGAAGCTGGGGGGGAGGGGATTCCAGCGAGGCTGTCAGGAGCCATCGTCCGAGAGGGATTTTGATACAAACCATCCTGGGCTTCTGCTAGAGCCTTATCAGGTGAAAAGCAAAGATACTGCCAAGGCCCGTAATTTCGTTAGGGTGCCTTTGATGAATTGGATTAGCGTATGGAAAAACCTTCCAAACTGGGAGTTCTGCTCCGTCCACATGCTTCCAGGAAGCCAATAATGACTATCTGAGCAGCAGAAGATAATTAGGGGGGAGGGGGAGGGGTTTGCCCATCAGGGCAAGGAGCAAAGAGGGAGAAACCGGCTAAGGAAACCCTTTCAGCCAGGAGCCCTGGGGGCCCGGGGGAGTCCAGGGGGAGGGAATGGGACTTTTTGGAGCTGGAGAGGATGGAGCAGGTTTCAGGGTCCTAGGGGCCATGGGAGACATGTTGGAGGAGAAGGAAAGCCCAGGTTCCAGGAATGGAAACTGTCCTTGCAGATGCCAGGAAGTGATTGACAAGCAGGCCTCCAGGAAGGGAAAAACTCAAGGAGCTTTCTTAACCTGGACTTGGCAGGACGGCCAAATGAGAGCCATTCACTTGAGTGTGGTGGCCGCAGTGCAGCGAGGGCAGCTTGTTTGTTTATCTGCCTGCAAATCTCTCCAGAATAGTGGGGGCCAGACTCGATAGGATAAGGCATGATGCCGGCGTGAGTCCTGTTCTGAAACCCAAAACATGACTGTCATTGATCCCAACTCCCCCTGAAAAAGCCAGGGCAGGCATTTGGGGCTCACGGCCCTTAGAGAGGGAGATACATACCTTTGATTACCTTCTTAGGGTGTGGGAGTGGGTGACGTTCACTGCATTTTAGAAGCTTGAAAAAATGGTGAATGTATGTCATCTTTAGGCAGAGCTGGTCTTGAACAATGCCACCTTATTCCAGTGACATTAGTTGGTTTAATGCTTAAAATCTCCCCTTCCTTGGCCCTAAAAATTTGTGAAGGACAAAAAGGGGGGATTTGCTTTGATTTGTTCAGATAATCCTGTTCCCCTTGTCTGAGAGGATGCAAAAATGCAGTGGTTTTTCTCACCCAAAGTTTCTCAGCCCAGAAATGCCCAGAAGGGAGCCTGTGCCTGGTGCCTGGAGGGTCTGGGGAGAGCGGCGGGCATCCTCAGAAAACAGCGGTCAGGAGAGTGGTGTCTTTCCCCAATAATTCACTGGGAAATGAGTTTAACATGTGTGGAAAGGAAGGGGCTTACATTTGTGTTGTTGTAAGACATGGAGCCCCGGCCCAGAGAACGGAAGGGCTCGGCTCCGGCTTGTCTCTAGTGAAAGGCGAGAAAGAACAGTTCATTTGCTGAGACAGCCCAAGAGCCCAGCCCCTCCCCCTTTTCTCTCCCTTCTCTTGCCTCCCCTCCCCCTCCTGGCCTCTCTGTCTATCTCTTCCCTCCTTTTCTTTCTCTCCCAACTCCATTTTCCCCCATCTTATATAATTTCCTTTTTTTTCCCTCTTATGGCTATGACCAGTGGGAGGGGGTTGTGTGCAAAGGACTATTAACAACAGCCACAGCAAACTTTAGCACTGTTTAACCCATTAAAAAGATTTGTGATGAAGAATTGGAATGGGGGGCTGTCCCCCTTTAGTGCGCAAGGCTGAATTCTGAGTCACACCTCAGACAAGGGCCTTATACAAAGCTCCAGGGGCTTCTTTAGAAAACTTTCCAAACCCCCTCATCCACCCCCAAATCACAAGGTGAGGGAGACACAAAGTGTCAGTGCATCTGGATATCAGTGCAATTACTGAAGAGTGAATGTTGAGACGAACTTGGGCTTGGGCTCATGCCATGGTAACTCGAATTCAGTCAGAGAGCATAGGTGAATTCTCTAAAAGCCAAGCAAGGAATGCCAGAGGTCAGAGGTCAGGTGCTGGTGTGTGTGTGTGTGTGCTCGAGCTTGAGGGCGGGAGGATTCACTTCCGCTTGGTCGGTGGGGCTGGGGCTGCTCCGGAGACTCTGCTTGGCACTCCCTTGCCCCTCTCAAATCCAACTATAATAACCAGCCCCCTGAGCAGGGTTATTAATGCACAATGAAAAGATGGGAATGCCTTGATTTTGTGTAACAACCAGTCAAATTGAATTGGTCTTGGTATTGTGTGGGTTGTCAGGAATGCCCTTTACCGAGCCCAAGTTGCTGAGTATTTCCTCTGCAAGTCCGTACAGATTGACTCTGGTTCAAATGATCTACTTGGGTAAATTCCAGGTGATCAATTAAAATGGTCGGTGACTTGGAACCGTTCTCCAAAGTCCCCCAGACCAATACTCATGAGGAGGGCAGACCAGGAATACTCCCCAGAGGAATGACCTTGAACCAGGTGAAAAAGCAGAAGGGGAGGGGGACAGAGTCCTAGATTTGGGGTGTCCCACCCATGTCATTCTCGGTGGGGCAGTGAGCAGGGGCAGGTAGTACCCTCTGTAGGCTTGTTTCCCACTCTGTAGAAAGGGAGAATGGTCTCTGTGATCTCCGAGCACCCTTCGTGTCCTAAATCCAGTGATCTCTGAAGTTCAGGGCAGGGACCCTGAGCTGTTGCCTCTGACCTCCCGCAAGGAGTTCAGATGGTCTATTATGTATGTCCTTCTTTAGAAACACTGCCATCCTGGGTTCCACTTCTTAAAAGGTCTTTGGGGTTCATAGCAAATTCTCACCCTTTCCCCACTGGTTGATTCTCATATTGTGGTGTTAATGTTTTGGGGTTTTGTTTGTTTGGTTTTTTGGAAGGGGGGGCTCTTGAGGCGGTTTGGTGTTTATGGACCTCAGTAGATTTTTAATTTTTTTTTTTTTTAAACCAGGCAGCTCCTATACAAAGCCCTGGGAATGGTCTGAATTTTTGTTCGGCGCTTCTTTAAATGGCTGCCTGTAACTTCCTGGATCTCACTTCTCTGGGAAAGTTTAGCATTTTGGAATATTTAACTTTGCCGAGGTCACCAAAGAGGATGATTAAATTGTTAGAAAAGCAGAGGTGAGCACTGGGCTATGGAAATGAAATGAATTCCATGTTCTGGGGAGTTGTTGGCTTTTTTAGTTTAATAAATTAAACTACAAATTGTCCTAATTGCCAAACAAAATGTTAGGCCAGCTTTCCCCATCGCTGACAGTAAAACACAACATAAAACCTGCTGAGAGTTATATGTGGGATTTAATAAGAGACAGAGTAATGCAAGCGTTTTTATGGTTAAGTATGAATTCACACCCACAGCATTTGTTCCGCATTAGGAAAGGTTTGTAAATCAGATCAATATGCTTGGATGCTGTGGTCCCTGAGTGGGCTCTGTTATGTCATTCCTTTCCTGATATTTGGTTATTGGAAATGCTGCCAAAGTGAGCACCCGCCATCCATTTCCATTTTCTGAATGAAGCAATTTGTCCTTTGACACAAGAAAGATTGGGTTAG
>NW_027186352.1:5489488-5546988 GCF_028583685.1 Petaurus breviceps papuanus
AGGAGGAGGAGGAGGAAGAGGAGGAGGAGGAGGAGGAGGAATTGTTTGCTTTTTGAGCATCCAGAGGAGATGACCAAGCCACTGTGGATCAGTCAGCTCTAGGAGAGGCAACAATCTCTCCCTGACACCTTGATGTAAAGTTTGGAGGAAACATTCCCTGGGAAGAAACACTGAAGTATCTTAAGTTAGAATTTCTCTCACTTCTGAATTTTGCCAAGTGACCCACACATGACCCAGGATAAAGAGGGGACCAAGGTGACTCGTGTCTAAAGGGATGATTCTCCCTCAAACACTCTCCACAGAAAACATTTTGTTTTCTAAATGTCAGTTCTGAAGGGAGGTCTGCTTTTAGCCTTTTAAAATCTGTAAATATTTAATGCTACTTCTAACTCATTAAAAACAATTTCTCTTTCAAAAAAACCCAACAAAGTTTACTTGCTATGGCAAAGTTCAAGTACATTCTCAAGGTCTGCAGAGAGTTAGAAGTAAGAGGACTCAATTTAGAACAAGGAGGGCCTGGGTTCAGATCTTACCTCTGTTTATTTAGGATTGCATCCATTGAGCTGATGGGAAAGTCAAGAGATCCACCTTGTCTGTGCCTTCTCAGGTAGTGACAGGACACAGCCAGGATTCTGACACCAGATTCAGGGACCTTTCCATACTCCATCACATGGCGCTGCTTTGTTTTAGCTGGACGACAATGAGCTAGCGATATTGTCCCTCGGAGCCTCGGTTTCATCATCTGTAAAATAGGGATGAGGGTGCCTGTTGTGCCTAGGACACGGGGTGGCGTGTGGCTCAAATGAGGGCACGAGTGAACCTTAAAACACGATGGAGTTGTCAGTTCTCATTGCTTAGAACACAGCCGCCAGCTCGAATCCTGATAGGTCACTCTGGAGGCCTGAAGTATCCGATCCGTTAAGATCAGATGCTGAATCTGACCTCCACTGGAGCTAGTCTGTGGAGCACAGTCAGAATTTGAATAATTTCTGCCTTTGCACATTAGAGAACTAACTGAAAGCCATTGGCCCCAACTTTCATACTGAACAGCCTGAGCTCTCACGAGGATTTGTTTGGGGACACTTTTCATGGAGCAGAGATGGTGCATTTGGATTTGTAATTTCATCCAGGCAGGGGAACTCCCGGGATGGAAATACCCTCTGGCCATGAAAGGAGGCTCACAGGTCACCCTCAGCTTGACTTCTCAGAAAACACCTGAGACACTGAGAGGGAAATGATTCGCCCAGGGCCACACAGCCAGCAGTTAGAGGCAGGACAGGAGCCCAAGTGCTCTATCTCCAAGACTGCCTTTCCAGTCTTCTTCGCCTGGCTGGGGTTGTTCTGACAATGAGCTATTTATTTCTAACAGTGGTGGCTCCAAACATGATTGCAGGTCAGTTGGATGCCACAAAAGTCATGATTTTCTTTACTATCTTTTCTGAAAAAAGTCAATTCTGATTGGTAACAAGAAGAGACAAAACAGAGATTTTCACCTTCACTGTTGCCATAGACTCCTTGGGCCATAGTCTGGGGCCTTTGCCTCAGGACCTTTTCTCCGAATATTTTTTAATGTATAAAATAAAAAACATAAGATTAGAACTCTATTGAACTATAGATCTCTCTCTCTCTGTCTCTGTCTCTCTCTGTCTCTCTCTGTCTCTGTCTCTCTCTCTCTCTCTCTCTCTCTCTCTCTCTCTCTCTCTCTCTCTCTCTCTCTCTCTCTCTCTCTCTCTCTCTCTCTCTCTCTCTCTCTCCCTCTCTCTCTCTCTCTCTCTCTCTCTCTCTCTCTCTCTCTCTCTCTCTCTCTCTCTCTCTCTCTCTCTCTCTCTCTCTCTCTCTCTCTCTCTCTCTCTCTCTCTCTCTCTCTCTCTCTCTCTCTCTGTCTCTCTCTCTCTCTCTCTCTCTCTCTCTCTCCCTCTATCTGTCTCTGTCTCTGTCTCAAAACCAAACCAAAACCAAAAAACCCAAGTTAATGGACCCTAGGTTAAGAAGCCTTGATCTATATATGATGTAATTCTACCCAAACCGTAGCTTTGCCAAGTTGATGTTCCTTATTTAGGCAACATTATGGAGTTGTGGTGCATCTTGGTTGGCCTCTGGGACTCCATACATCTCACTCTGACCTCCTCCTTTGGATCTCTCCAATGGTGCTTCAGCCCTATTGGTTAAGCAGCCAGTTCCATCAGATCTGTCTTGAAGATGGCCAGCAACAAATCATATCAAATGGTTTGATCATTAGATGGTCAAGAATGATTAAGTTTTATTAATTTAAACAAGTCAGTTTCTGGGTTACCTTTCATTTTGACCTCATAGTCTGGATATAGGCTTTCTGGCCCCCATTCCATCCCCTGACATTGAATTCTCCTTTGTAACAAAGAAAACCAGTGAGGCAAAAAGGCCCTTGTAGCAACAGCTTCTGAGTGTGTGTGACTGGAGGTTCTGGGCTGGGATGCTGAGAGATGGGCACATGTGTCCCTCTCTGTTTGCTGAGTGCATCCATTCTTTGACAATGAAAGTCTGAGAATAGGAGCTCACATGTGGCGGGCATTCTGCCTGGCCCCCTCATTGTAAGGAGACCCTACAGGCACAAAGGTCGATGATTATTCTTGCCACTGTGTGTTTTTTATCTGTAGAATCCATCAGGCATTGCAGTCCTGGAGAGACAGTGGATACAAGGCCAGTCCAGGTCCAGGTCCTGCCCCTGCCACCTGCTGGCTGTGTGATCCTGTGTGATCACTTGTCCTGGGCGCTCCAGTCCACTCTCTAGGGACTCTTGATCAGGGGATTGGAACATTTTTTGTATCCTGAAGCCCGTAGGCATCGAGTCTGGTGAAGTTATGGAGCCCTTCTCCAAATCATACTTTCTAAGACTTAAAACAAAGGAAGACCGCTGTTACCATTAAAGCAGGTGAACAGGAAAGTTAAGGCCACGGCTCCTAGTTAGAGACAAGTTGCTGGTAGATGGACAGTCATCAAGACTCTCTCCCTATGAATGAAACACAGGCCTAGAGCAAGGGATAACATGTAAACGCGGGAATCCTCACTTTTCTAGACTTGCTGGGATGCCCTGCGTTGCCTTCCCATGTCCCCACACCATGGTTCTCTTTCATTCCGTAAGCCCACTTGTTGCCAACGTGACCCAACATCTGCTCACTTATTTTCTTGACTTAGTGAGACCGGATGTTATGAATTCACAATTGAAAAAACAAAGAAACAAACCAAACTGTTTTCCTATGCTTAGTTAGCCTCCTTTCAATAGAAATTACATCTGGTGTAAATGTTTCCCCAGAATGAAGCAACACTCATTTATGGGTAAAAAAGTAGGAGGGGGAAGGCCCCTGGGGGTCCTAGTCCTAGAACCACCACCTTGGGCCCCCCTAGATCTCACTCTCTCAATGCCCAGTGAGGCTCTTGATGTTTATAGACTCTCCCTCCCAGGGTTCTTGGGAAGGAAGGGCTTTGCTGACCGTGAAGCATCAGAGAAAAGTGGCCGAGGCTCATTTCTCCTGTAATTTGTGTAGTGACTTGAGGGAGAGAGTTGAATTTGAACCCCAGAACTGACACTTGATTTCTGTGTGAATTTGAAGACAGTTTCTCCAAGTCTCAGTTTCCCCATCTGTGACGTAAGGATGACAAGCATCACGTGAACTCCCTGTAGACAGAGGGCCTTCCTTTTGGGCTAGCCCCGTCTCATTAAGGCAGCTGGGCTCTGCTCCCTGTGGGCTCTGGGCTCGGAGGAGAACCAGTCTTCAGTAGGGCCGGTGTGCTCTGCAGGGGCTCAGCCTCGGACAGCTGCCCGGCCTCTGCTCCCAGCCCGGACGCTGGACCCAGAGGGGTTTGCTGGTGACATCCCCTGTGCAGAGTGCAGAAAAGCTGAGCCGCAGAGAGGGTCTGGAGGCCTTCCCTGGCCCTGGCCACGGGGAGGCTCAGGAGCACCCCCCTTCCCACTGGCTCGCCTCCACTTCTTGGAGCTGAGCTCTGACTCGCCAGAGGCTTATAAACGCCTGCCTCCTTCTGGCCTAGGTGCTGGTGCTGCTGTTGCCACCCCTAGGTTCTTGCTGGCCCTGTAGGACAAGCATCCTCAGAGTAAATGGAGCAGCTGAAGGATGGCAGAATGCGGTGCTTTTCTTCACTCACTTGGTCCTCATTTGGGAGGGGGGCACTACTGTGACTCCATTTTACAGATGAGGACACTGTCACACTGAGGTTTGCCCAGGGTCACATGGCTAACCAGTGTCTGAAGCAGCATTTGAACTCGGGACCTCCACTCTGTACCCCACCAACTGGCCAACATCAGCAGGGTAGGCAGGGCCCAAATCTAGTCCTTCCTATCCAACTCAGAGGAGGTTTTCAGGTGAAAGGGAGAGAGCTAGGTGCTAGGGATTCTCAGTCAGGTCCAGTAAAGTCTCTGCCAGCTCCGAGATTCTAGGGTGCTGAGATCCGAAGCTCTCATTAGAGAAGCCCGGAAGCTGATGGAGAGCCGTGATTTAAAACCGGCTGCCACTGCTCACGATCGTCTTCAGCAGAGGTCATCTGTGGGGTCAGGGCTCCTGGAGGGGCCATGGAGGCCAGCCCTCTCCTGCTCCAGCAGGGGTCAGAGCAGAATTCATTACTAGCCTGAGCTGGTCTCCCTTTGATGTCTCGGCTGGGGTGGCATTTCTGGTTCATGGGGAAAGACGAATTCCCCTCACCACAAAGAAGTCAAGTCACCTAACATTGATTAGGGGCCTAGTGTGTGCTCGGCACTCTGCCAAGTGTCAGGGTATGAAGAAAAGAAAAAGCCCCAAACCAACCCAAAAGCACAGGGGCAGTCCCTGCCCTGACCAGGCTTGGGGTCTGATGGGGAGAGCAGCAGGCAGACAGCCAGGTAAAAGCAGGATGTATCTGGACCACCTGGAGATGATCTGGGAGGGCAGGAAAGATTTCTTGCCTTTCTTGGTGGGGTTTGCCTGGGCTTGGAAGGAGCCCTCCCAACTGAGGCCATCCTGTGCTCTAATATACACCAGGTACGCTTAGCATCGAATGCAAACACCACAGGAGGGCTGGTCTCAGAGGAATTACCCTTGAACCTATTACAAAATATTAAAAAAGGCATGTGTTTCCCACAAAGACACACTGCTTAGCAACTGGGCTCCTGTTACTGAGTGCTGTAAAGCCCTCCTCAGCTGGCTAATTGCTGAGCAAATTTTTTAAAATCACCCCAAATTGTAGTAGTTTTTTTTTCATCAGCGTAGAGTTGCATGTGCGGATTTTAAAGACATAATTTTTTTTCTGTCATTTAACGGTTTCCTGAGGGGTAGCCCAGCATAGTATCTCTAGACAGGCTGGCATGAAGTCAGGAAGACCCGCCTGGGTCCTAGCCCCAGCCCTGACACGTCCTGGCCAGGAGAGCCTGGGCCGCTGCCTGATTTCTCAGTGCCCCGGGGAACACCCTAAACGTAGAAGCAGTGGACAGACTGCCAGCCAGAATCAGTGGAGGGAAGGGCCACTCTGGGAGTTCCTTCCACTAGGGAAATGAGAGGTCATGGACGACATGAATGAATAAACTTCATGCATTTATTAAGCGCCTATCATTTGCTAGGCAGTAATGATACAATCACAAGAAGTGAAACAATCCACTCTTAAATGAGCTTTCACTATATGAGGAAAGACCAGGAAAGTCCTGGGTTCAAGCCCAGCTCTGACACAGACTGGCTCTGTGACCCTGGTCAGGCGCCATGGCTTCTCCGTCCCCTGGTTAACTCTCTATACCTGTGAGCTGCCAGTCTGTGAGGTGGGGGAGGATTTCCACACTGGGAGTGCTCTGCATTCATGGAGGAGCCCTAAACCCAGATTTGCATGTGCAAGCACATGTAGGGGAAAGATGTGCTGAGTAAATAAAGGGTCCAGGAGGGAGGGCACTGGCCGCGGGGGGTGGGGGGCAGGAAAGGCTTCTCTCTGGCAAGGGAAGCACACAGACGGGCTGGGGGAGGGGCTGAAAGAGGAGCCACAGGTCGCGAGACAGCAGTGAAAGTCGCGATGCCCCTCACAGGCAGAGCTAGGGCCTCTGGGGGAGAGGCCCAGGCCCAGGCAGAACCCTTCTTCCAGGACTCTTCTGCATGTGGAATTTCTCCTTTTACTTCGTGTTTACTAAGTTAAGAATTCTGAAAATTAAAATAAAATGAAAAAGTAAAAAATAGAGAGGGCCCGGGGAGATGATGAGAGTGTGGGATGGAATAAGGAGGGAGGAGAAGCCCCCCCCCTTCTTGGGGCCTCAGTTTCCTCATGTGTAAAATAAGGGATGGTGTGTGATACTTCTCAAGGCCCCTCAATAACAGGGATAATGGCACCTACTATTGCAGGAGCTGTGCTAAGTGCTTCCCAATGATTATACCCCTTGATTCTCACAATGACCCTGGAAGATCAATGCCACTCTTATGCCCATTTTACAGATGAGGCAGGCTGCTGTGAGGTGACTTGTCCAGGGTCACTCAGCCAATATGGTCTAAGGCCATCTTTGAGCCTGTCTTCTTGACTTCAAGTGCTCTCCCACCAAGTGGATTTCATGACCTGGCTTTGACGGGTAGGCTGTCTCCTTGTTCTGCTACTAATGACCACGTGACTGTGCACAAGTCCCCTCTCTGCTCTACAGAATGGGGGCACCAGAGGGGATGCTCCCAATGGTCCTGTCCAGCTCTATGCCCCCTGGTCCTCTGGCCATGCCATTGGTGTCATGGTCCTCAGAGAAGGGCCATGTTCCCCCCAAGAGAGCAGCTGTCTTTAGAAGGACGTGCTTTATTGCCGCCATATTGGCTCCCATTAACGAGGCTTGCCTTTCTGAAGCTCCAGCACAATGACCAAGTTCTGGGTTGGATGAAGGCCTTGCCTTGGGAAGGGCAGCCGGACAGGGCTGGACTGGAGTCCAAGGGGGGAGACAGAAACAAATGTGCCTTGTTATAAACAAATATGCCTTGTTTGTTTGGGCTGGGTCAGGGGTTCAAAGAGGCTTGGAAAAAAGAGCGTTGGGATAATTGAGTTATCAGAGGCCAGCTCTGCTGGGACTTGGGCATATCAGCTCATCCTCCTCCTGGGTCACTTCCTTAACTCTGCAGCCCCGGTCCCTGTCAGGGTGACACACTCCAGACCACTCCACTCCGGCTGCCACCGCCAAAGGGCTCCCTCTCTCTATCCTTCAACAGGTGGATTTTATGAGCCCCTGCCCCCTGCCCTAATGACATTAGGTCTAGCTTTCTGCCTTGGCTCCCTTTCATGTCTGGGAACCTGAGCTGAGCCCGGGGTGTCCAGGAGGGGGCCTCTCTTCTCACCTTCAGCCATTGGGACTCACATCTAGGAGATACCAGCCCCCTGAGACCTAGACTGCCCAATGACCCCCAGGGCTGCAGCTGCCATGATGGAATCACGGAGCTAGAAAGCCATCCTTGTTTACCAATATTCCCCAGGACTTTGGGAGCTTGGGATTATGGAGTACTTGTTCCCACTGGACAGCCTTAACGGGGACACAGAGCAGAAGGGGATGCTGGGAATGGTGTTGGAGGATGCCCACAGGTGGGGAACCTTTAGGGCTGAAGAGATGGGTGGAAGTGGTGCGAGCAGTGGGAAAACACCACTTTGGAAAGCAGAGGACCTGGGTTCTTGTCTTGCCTGGCAAGGTCAGTTACCTTGCCAGGCCCCCTTTCCCTCCTTCGTAAAATGATAGCATTGGGCGGGGTGGCTACCAGTGCCCTGCCAGCTTTAGGTCTGTGACATTTAGAGAAGATGCTCAAGTTCTGGCTATGGTAAGAGGCTGTGTCTGAGAGACCCTGGGATGCCAGGGAGGAGGACTGGCCTCCAAGTCCTGGGTTCAAGCCCAGCTCTGACACAGACTGGCTCTGTGACCCTGGTCAGGTGCCATGGCTTCTCTGTCCCCTGGTTAACTCTCTATGCCTGTGAGCTGCCAGTCTGTGATGTGGGGGAGGATTTCCACACTGGGAGTGCTCTGCATTCATGGAGGAGCCCTAAACCCAGGCCCTTTACAGAGACCTCCTGGGGGTCTTGCCTGAACAGATGCCAGTCCCTGCCCCTCCATGCCTTCCCTAATGGACAGTCTGCAAGATTCACTGGGGCTGAATACGCATCACCTTGAGTGACCTCAGGCTATCTAGGTCAGCCTCCCCCTCTTACAAAGGAGGAAACTGCGGCCCAGAGAGCAGAAGTGCCTTTGGAGGATTGGAGGGGTATAGTATTTGAGCTGGAAGGGGCCTCAGGGACCATCTAGTCCTAGACCCTCATCTCTCAGAAGCAAAAGGGAGCCCTACAGTGGGGAGATGTCCAGGGTCACACAGGCAGCAAATGGAAGAGCCAAGATTTGAACTTGAGTCCTCTGCCTACACATCCATTGTGCCATCCTGGAAGGCCTAACAAGGGATGGTGGTCTGCTGGCATAAGCCCTGAGGAGTCAGGGTCATTTATGGATGGCCCAGCCAGGGGTCAGAGAGGAAGGGTGGCTCTCATGGAGGCTGCCGATGCATGTAGGCACAAAAGCATCAAGTCTACACATGTGTCCATCTGTCGTGGGAGGATAGGAGAAGAGGGAATGGGGGGAGCTTTGTCACTGTCCTTTAAGGGCAAGACATGCTGGACCTTGCCAAGAAGTGGCCCACCCGGAATTCTTGGGGCTCATGAAGGCCATGGCCACAGAGTGTTGGGCTCCCCTTGGAAACCTGGTCTGGCCACTAGGCTGTGTGCGAGGCAGGTTCCTCACCTCTCCCTGGCCTGTGTGGATAAGCACTGCATTTGGCCAAATGGTCTGCCCCCCTCTGAGCTTGGAAACAGGCCCCACGTCCCTTAGCCAGGTGTGTGTGTGCTGGCCGAGCGATGTCGGGGTGCCCTGGCTTGCTGCTCCCTGGGCTCCGGCTCCCCTCTTGCTCTCCCTGGGGCTGCCAACTTGGAGGACATTCCTCACATGCCTGTTGGGAGCCCAGCCTGGGGCTTTCAGGCAGGTGGGGGGAGGGCTGAGGGTGACTTCTGCTTACAATTATCAGGCTGGCAGGCCCGGAGTGCCTCTGGAGCTCAGCACATGTGGGTTTAATAAATCCTACAGACAGACTGAGGGACGTAGGGAAGTGGAGGGCTGCCTTGACATCATTGCCATGGGGCCAAAGCAGGGGCTGACGGCCCCATGGAGACCATCCATGGGCACCCCACGTCTGGGACATCTCTGGGCCTTCAGAGCTAGAGCTCGTCAGGGCTCTTCACCTAACCCCCAAGGTCCTCTTCAGTCATTGATAATCAACCCTAGCTTCCCCCTGCCCCCATCCCTTCATGTTTATCTTCTATTTAATTTTCTCTTGTTCTAAAAGTTTTGGTCCTGACTTGTAGATTCATTAAATACCTACTGTGTGTCAGGCACAGAAGATAGAGACAAAAATGAAACAGTCTTGGCCCTACACGAGATACATATGCGTGCACGTGTGTTTATCTGTGCATGTACATACATGTATACATACATGCAGAATCATGGATGAGAGCTGGAAGGGACCTGAGAGGCTGTCTGGTCCAGCCCAGTTATTTTACAGGGGAGGAAAGTGAGGGTCAGAGTGTGGAAGAACATGCTCAGCCCTCTAGGAACGGAGCTGAGCACTCCCTCCTCTGAATATAAAGCCGGTTTCTGATGTTTTTGTTTTTGCTGATTTTTATGTGTGATTTCAGGTCAGCACCCATTTTCCATTTTCCATGTAGATTTTTAGCTTCAGTGACTTGCCTAGGGGTGGGGCTTGAACCCAGGTCTCCTGGTTCCAAGGATGGCAATCTGGCCTTGCTGCCACATCACATTACTTATGAAATGCAGACCTGGAGCAGGGGTTTCACCTCTCTTGTGTCCTGGACTTTTTGGTCATAGTTCTGGTGAAGATCCATAGGCCCCTTTTTAAAACCATGTTTTGTAATGCCTAAAATAAAGAAACATAGGATTGCCAAGGAAAATAATCCTATTGAAATGCTGTGGTTAAAATATTTTTAAAAACCAGTTTGTGGTCCCCAGATTAAGGACACCTGCTTTAGAGAAATCTGTGAAAGCTGATCCCTACAAAGCCGTCCCAAGTCTGGCTCCATGTGTCCTGATCTGTGTCACCAGAAGGATCACAGGGATGATTACAGAGCCACCAAAGACTTTGGGGATCAATTCTTTCATTTTACAGATGTGGAAAATGAGTCCCTGATGGAGGTGTGTGTGGGGAGAGCTGGATTTGTCCCTGAGTCCTTTGGTCCCAGGTACAGGGCCTCTTTCCACATCACCTTCTTTGAGTCATTTACCTCCTTCTGAATCTTTCATCAATCAAGCAAAAAGCATTTATTAAGCACCTACTGCATGCTAAGCACCAGGGACTCAAGAAGGGTCAAAAGACACTCCCTGCCTTCAAGGTCTTTGATGCAGGCAGAAAAGAAGTGAGCCAAGGCTCTGTGCAGCACCTCCTTAAATCAGGGTGCTGGCACCCTGCCATTGGAAGTGATTGTTCTGGTGGGTGTCTGCTCAGTTAGACCAATAAGAGACTGAGAGCCTACTATGTCCCAGATGCTGGGCTGAGCTGTCAGGTTCTCTGACCTTCCGGGTTACGTTTCCAGTGTGCAAGCTCTAGGTGTGTCTGCTGATACAGATGGACACACATGCACATATGTATGAGCACAGACAAAGCAGACCAGTGTTTATACATTGCTCACCTACTGTGCACTGGGTGTTAGGCACAGGGGCCACAAATACAAAGAATAACAAAATCCCTGCTCTCCAAGTATTTGTGTTCCATTGGGGGTGACAACAAGCATGTACCATATATATATAGGCTAGATTTAAGTGAATATAAACTGATAAACCCTGACTTCCTAAATCCATGGGCTGGAGGGTCAGGCAGACTTCATTCCAAGGGAAGCTGGGAGGGGAAGCCACTAGCAATCGTGGGACCTTCTGGTGGCTTTGCTCTCTGCTCCTCTGGTAGCTAAGCCCAGGATGAGGTGCAGCCCATGTGTACCTCACTTTGTGTGGAAGAGAAAGGTGGGTGGAATTTCCCTAAATTAAATCATATTGTGAATGTCTGAGGTGCCCTTGAAGGAACCCTCCCATCAAACCCTTTGGGAAGACCTCATTTCTCTGTGTTGGAGCATGTAAACTTTGCAAGTACCAGAAAACCAAACCAAATATTCACCAAACAGCCAAACAATCTCACCTGCTGATCAAAAAATGATGCTACAGAAAAGCTCCAAGCTATTGGTATTTCAGTTTATTTCTAAAGAGAAAATGGA
This sequence comes from Petaurus breviceps papuanus, assembly GCF_028583685.1. Taxonomy (NCBI): domain Eukaryota; kingdom Metazoa; phylum Chordata; class Mammalia; order Diprotodontia; family Petauridae; genus Petaurus; species Petaurus breviceps. The sequence goes on from NW_027186352.1 coordinate 5,500,760, forward strand.
CTTTGCATGGAATTGTTTGTTTCTGTGACTCCTTGACCCACATTAGCTTTCCTTTTGTTTACCTGGAGTTCTCTGCTTTTTCTTTGTATTACCTTTTGCCTCATGTTGTTGGTGTGTCTGAGCCAGTGTCCCTCCCTCTTCATGCCTTCCCGGACGGCCCCCCATCTTTCTTTGTCTTCCACACCTTTCTCCACATTTGGAAGCCTCCCTTAGGCCGAGATTGCCTTTCTTTAAAGCAGGCTTCCCCATCTCACATCATCGCTGTCATGTTCTCGTTCTCCCTCCCTGAAGTTTGAGGACCTTCTCTTTCTCCCTTTCCCAAATATATTCCATTCTTAGTCATACACATGTAAGGTACATGCCATCACCATCGTCATCACTGTCATCAGCAAAACATAACTTAATGATAGTGACCGCTAGAAGGATTGGCATTAATTTGATTTTGTACTGAGAAGAGGCCCTGGTTGCTGTGGGCAGAGCACTGTGCCAGGCTCTGGGGGTGCAGTCTCTACTCTCAAGGACTTCCAGGTTTAGTGTGCATAGACGGGATGATTCATAGGTGCTGGCCCTGCGCAAAGGGCTCTTCAGATTCAGGGAGTAGCCTGGTGTCCCTGGGTGTCTTCTCTAGTGCTGGGCCCCCTCCTTTGCACCTACCCACAATTCTGTGTCTGTAGTGGTTTTTTGTTTTTGTTTTTTGGTATCTGTGCCCTTTTCTCTCCTCAATCAACAAATGGTTTAGATCCTCACAGTTCCTCCTTGGACCATAGCAATTACCTTCTAATTAACCTGCAGCCCTTCTAACTTACAATCTATCCTTCACCCAGCAGCCAGACTATATTCCTAAAAGTTCATCTGGCCAGGCCATTCCCCTGCTCAAGAAATGTCTGGACCTCCCCATTGCCCGCCTCTGCTTGACTTTTAAAGCCTTTCACAATCTGACTTTCTATCTCCCCAGGCAGTCTTCACATGACTCCCCTTCATGAACTGTTCCTTCCAGCCAGCTTACTTCTGTTACTACATTCCATCTCTGTCTCTGGGTCTTTGCATATCTTGCCTCCCTTACCAGGAATGCCCTTCCCTCTGTCTCTTAGAAGCCCTGGCTCTCTCTTAGGCCCAGGTCAGGTTCTACAGCTCACATGAGGCCTTTCCCATCCATTCAAGTTGCCAGCTGCGTCTCCTCTCTCCTCCTTTTCCCATCTACTGTCTACACCTTTTGTATTTATTTATTAATAAACACGATGTTCCTTCCAGTAATGGAACACTCCCCTAGGAGCAGAATGGACATTCCTTGAGGGCAGGGACTTTTAATTTTCATCTTTGCACCTCCATGTTGCCTTGTCCAGTGATGTCACACTCAATAGGAATGGCTCCCTGCAGCCCCATGTGGACCTCAAAAAGCACAAATGGTTATTATCTGTATTGTACTTTTATTTATTTTGTCAGACGTTCCCCAGTTGGATTTTAATCTGGTTAGGGTTCTGTGGGCTCCTTGGCTGAGCCTGGCACCTCAGGCCTGGTGTGCTACTTGGCACAGAGGAGGGGTTTAGTACATGTTGAGTGAATAGAGTTATTCTTATTCATATATATTTTATCTAAAATCTTATTTTTAATATTATTATTCCAGAATATGCTTAATCGTCCCTGTTAGATTACAAGCTCCTTGAGTACAGGGACTGTGTCTAATTCACTTTTGTCATACCTCCCTGCCCCAAGCTTCGAGCACAAGACACGGCATGCTGTGGGTGGACTTTGGCTGTTGAGTGAGTGTGCTCCACTTCTTGCGGTCCCATTTCCTGGGAGCCTCCAGACCCCTGAGCTATAGCCCCCTTTCCTGGGAGACTTTCACACTCTGGTTGGTCACTCCAAAGCTTGGGTCTGCCTACACCTTCCTTGTCCTGGACTCTGTTTACAAAGCCTACCCCTGAAGGATTCTGGAGTGCACAGCCTCCTCCTGATGGCAGAAGTGCAAGGCCTAGAAGAATGCCAGGGGGCTGGGAAAGAACTTGTTTCTTGCCACTGTTTCCAGGGTCTGAGGGTCATTATTAGCATCCAAGTCCATGGTGAAGCCACAGCGATGGCAAGCAGCTGGTTCTCCAGGGTGTCCTGCATTCAGCCAGCCCGACACTCTGGGGCAGGCCTGGGGGCTTCTTCCTCGGAGAAGTTCAAACATCAATGGGAATACCCTGATTCATTAAGTGGGTAGCTTGTTTATAAATGTTTTCTCCAATTGCCAGCCTCCATGGATGGGCGGTGGGATGGCTGCCTTGCAGTGAACCATGTTCAGTCTATTAAGCAGGGATAGAAATGGGAGGGAGGTAAAGGAATGAACTTCCTGGAACTCCCAGCCTCACCAATAAGGATGGTACTTAATCGCATGCAAATGAACTAGCAGCAAAACAATTACCCAGAGTCAATCATTGCCCTTCCCTTCCTCACTAATGTTAAGAAATAGAACGCTGCAAATTCTTCAAGGGCATTTAAGCCTGAGAAAGATGAAGATGCTGTTTGGTGATTTGGACCTGAGACTTTAGGTCTCAGACCCTGGGTTCAGAGATCCACTGTGTTATTTATTACCTTCAGCCCTCCGTGCCTCAGTTTCCTCCTCTGTAAAATGAAAGGGTGGGCCCAGAAGGACCCCCAAGTCCTCTAAACCTTGGCTGCTTGGATTCATTGGGGTGGGGAAGGTATGTAGTTTGGAGATGTTTCCTCTTTTTAGTATAGGTTTGTGGGATGGTTGCACTTTAGTGACTGTCAAAGGCTGTGCCCCTGCAGTTTTGAATTGGGCTTATGTTTCCCGAGCCTCAAGGAGGTACCTTGAGGACTTGGTGTAGGAGGCAGAGAAGGCTCAGTCTAGAACAAGACAGAAAGAACTGGGACTGCAGGGGTCCTTCAGGACCCAAGGGTTGGCCTCTAGAACTCTGTCATGTTTGGACAAAGAAAGTTTAATGGAGATGGGCAGTTCAACATTAAGTAACATGAAAAGTATTGGAAAGAGCGGGGGAAGACAGAAGGAAGTGGAGGTGGCCTCCAGGAGGGCAGGGACTTGGCCTCACACAGCCCTGGGCAGACCACAGCCAGAGCACTAGTTTCAAGCTCTTTTACAGTAGCCTCAGTGAATGAGAACATGCCCAGAAAAGGGCAGCCCTCATGCTGAAGGCTCCCAGGGCCACATTCCAAGAGGAGCTTGGGAAGCAGAGACTTGATTTTGGGTTTTGATTTGCAGACACAAGACTTAGGGGGAGCACGGAGTGGAAGAAGGAGTAGACTTGTCCTTGGTCCCATGTGGCCAGAGCTAGGAATGATGGGGGGAAGCTGTCAAGGGGCTAGTTTAGGTTTGATTGGAGGAAATACTTCCTAATAACAGGGTGGGTGATACTGCTTCAGGGGGGCGCTAGGCTTTCTTTTAATGGAGGTCTCTAGGCAAAGGATGGATGCCCATTGATTTGTCACTGATGTAGAGGGTGAATCAGTCAATTAATCCTATCCAATCTAATCCATCAAACACTTAGTAAGCACCTATTATATATGTATATATATATATGTGTGTGTGTGTGTGTGTAGACACACACACATACACACACGACAGGCACTGTGCTAAGCACTGGGGTTACAAAAAAAGGCAAAGGCCATGGTCCTACTGTCAGGAAGCTCACAGTCTAATGGGTGATACAACCTGTCCCTAGTTGAGTCCATGACAGGTCCATACTGAGTAGATGGAAGGTCCTTGTTCAGGTGCAGGGTTACCATCTGTGGCCTCTGAATCCCTTCAGACTCCGAAGTTCCCTGGCTGGAATTTCATCAGTGGCAGCTTTCTCCTGTCCACCAGCTTGGAGATGTGAAGCCAGCCCCCAGAGGCGTAGTACTGTAAGGCATTCAGATGATGAGAACATCAAGATCTTTAAGTCTCCTCGTTACTATTAGGTTTTGAAGCATCACTCTGCTTTTCTAATGAGCAGGCCTTGGGGAACAGTGTCCACTTCTGTCTGATTTCTCGATTTATATTTAAAAACATGAATTATCAGATTAAAGCAAACTGCATCGTTTGAGTTTCCAGTTTGCTGGTAAGTTTGTCACCTGCCAGTTTCCAGCTCATGATAAAGATTGGGCTCCAGCTTGCTCTCTTATTCCCCCTGGTCACTGGGAGCCATGTTTGTTTCAGAAGAGTTGTTAGACAAAGCTTCGTCTGAAGGAGGTCAGCCCCCACATGATGATCTGTTGTTCCCGAATCTGCTTGGTGCCCATTTGTGTGTGCAAGTGCAATCAGAAGTGACTTGGAGTGAGGGAGATGATAATCAAATGGGGGAGATAGGGGGACTTCCTCCGCTCGCTCCTTCGCTCACAACCATGAATCAGGCTGATTCCAAGTGAATGAGATTTTAATCACCTGTCACTGCCGCCAGCACTTTCTCTATATTTATGATAATTTTTTTTGTCTTTTTATTGAAATCAGTGTTGACTGAATCAAGTAATCCTGATTAGCAATCTCACTGTATCCAGTCAAGAGTGAAATGCATCAGAGCTGCGTTGGTGCAGGAACACTTGGAGATTGGGAAATAAAAGGGGGGCAGGGAGGAGCAGGCCAAGTGTGCTTGTGCTGGTTAGAGGTGGGCACTGCTGGGGCTGAGGCTGGCACAGCCTCTTAAATGCTCCTGTGAGTGGGGAGGGGCCCCTGGCCACCTGGCCTCCCCGTCCTTGGGCTGTGGATGTCCTGAGCCATGGCCGACAAAGGATGCCTGGCTGACTGAGGTCCTTCGGAGTCTGAGTCCCAGTGATTTAAACAGACAGGAGGGACACATTCTACATGGTGAGCCAGGCTTGGCTTTGCTGCCACAAGCAAACCCCTCTCCTTCCTCTGATCTTTCCCTGTTCTTTTCTACTCAGGGCCACCATTCACTGGGTTAGCCTAGGAGATGGTGATGGATCCCTCTTCTAAGGTGAGGACAGCTACTTTAGGTCACACACACACACACACACACACACACACACACACACACGGCCTGAGCACTCCTTCAGTTTCCAAAGGAGCTGGCCCAATCGATGACAAAGTTGCACTATCAGATCTGGCCAGCCTTGGGGACAGTTAAAGAGGCAAGGAGGCCTTTCCAGAGAGAAAGACAGGCAGGAAGTGATGGCCTCCCTGGCTTCCAGGAGGTGGGACAAGAGGCAGATGTGGAACGGGGGCTTCAGGCAGGACTGAGGGGGGCGTGGCGTCTCAGGATCATGTTATCCGAACAGTGAGGGGACAGAAGGTGTAAGTGACTAGCTCATCAATGAATAATAATGAGAATGCATCGTAACAATAGCAATGGCTAATATTCATGTACCATTTTAAGATCTGGGAAGGCTTCACATATATTCTCTAATTTGATCCTCACAACTGCCCTGGGAGGGGAAGCTTTTATTAGCCCCATTTTATAGATAAGGCAAACCAGGCTGAAGGCAAACTGACTTGCCCAGGGTCTCCTATCTAATCAGTGTCTGATGCAGGATTTGAACGTTGCTTTCCTTGACTCCAGGTCTAGACCTCTATCCATGACACCAAGGTTCACTCCCTACCACTAAGTTTTCTTCCCTACCTTTGTAATATATTTTCTGCTCCAGCCCCCCCCCATGCCTATAAGCTAGTTTGTTGTAACTGTATAAATATTTCTTATTTTCCTATATGTGTATATGAGAAGGGGAAGGGAGCAAGGACTTATTAAGCACCTACCATGAAACAGGCACTGTGACAGGCACTTACAAATATCTCCCTTGATACATGCAGTATATATGTTCATATATATATGTATCTCATATGAATTTTGCAGAGATGATCTCACTGTGTGGCACTTGCTCTGGTGGAATATAATCTTCTTAAGGGAAGGCACAGTTTTCATATCTGTCTTCATACCCCCAAGTGCTGAGCATAGGTGAGAACCCGAGAGACATGTTAGTGTATCGCTTTTAACCACATTAGCGAATCAGAGATTACTCAGGCAAATGTACCTTGATCAGGCGAGAGGTCGCTGGGCTGAGTCTTTGGGTCAGTAATCTGAGCTGAAGCTCCCCTTTGGAAGCCTCATCATTTTGATTTTTCTGTCCTCCATCCTTCTTTGTGTCTCAGAGAACACCACCAATAGACCCTTCCAGGCAGAGAAGGGAGGAAGCCCTCTCTTCATCTCCATTCCCAGATCCTCCAAAGCAATTGGACATAAGCCTGGTTGCCTTAGAGAGTGGCTTTGTCTCAACGGCAGCTGTGTTTTTGGCTTTGTAATAGCTGAAAAAAGTCACTTGTACACTCTGATTTTCAGCACATAGAAATATAGGCTAGAGACTGGAAGGTGGGAGGAGACCCAGAGGGGCTGAGAATTTCCAGCTCCAGGGAGGATCGGAGGCTTTGACCATGTCCCCAAGTAGAGCATGCAGGTGGTGTGACTGTCAGTGCTGGGGCTAGAGGATGGGGAGTGGTGTGTGACATTCCTCTCCAGATGTGTAATCCTTGGTGAGCAGAAAACAGCTGCATGGTTTGCCCTCCCCAGGACTGGAACACTGGGGTTCTAAATGCCACAGGATTATTTATTCTGTCCCTCTGAAGTGACATTTGGAATGACCCTCAGGCAGCCACTCCATCAGTGGTAGCTGATAACCAGGATGTGGAGTTCTGTAAAAATGAGTGTGGAATTGGTTCTCACAGATGGAATTCCTGCTTTTTTGTGCTTTCAGTTAATCCCTCAGTCGACAAACGTCGATGAAGTGTCTCTTCTGAGGCAGGTACTTGGCTGCAAACTGGAGAGACCAATACTAACACAGAAAACAGCTTCTGCCCTCAGAGAGCTTCCCCTTAGCAAGAGACAGGCAGCATACTCCTCATAAGTGAGTTCACGGGGTAGGCATGCTCTCTGGGGAGGGGCACTGCCCATAAGGAGAGGGCTTGTGAGGGGCAGGGCCCTTGAGCTGAGCTGGAGAGGAGGCAGGCGTGAAGAACAGAGCCTTCCAGGCCTCAGGGGCAGCCTTTGCCCAGGGAGGCCAGGGGGAGGGGAAAGGCCATAGAGAGTATCAGAGGAGCAGTCTTGGGATTGTCCCTGGCAGCTAGGGCAGTGCCTGGTATATTGCTGGTGCTTAGTAAGTGCGTGTCACGTGATTTCAGGGTTGTGCAAGCCCTAAGAAGTGAAACTTAGCTCCTCATGGGCACCTTCACTCTTCCCATCATCAAGGGCCCCTCACAGCCCCAGAACATTGCCCGCCTGGGGGTGGGAGGGAAATGGCCTCATACAAGATGGCAGCCCCTCTGACCCAAGCATGGTCTAGGCCCCGGCATCACACAAAGGATCTGCTTTTGGAAAACAGCCCACAAGTCATGGGCAGACCTTCCCTTTTCTCCTTTCCTTTGGCATGGCCTTTTTTCTAAAGGTCATTGAGTTTCCTATAATGAACAGAAGTGACCCCACACCAAGAGGGGGAGGCTTTCCTATGACTCTGAGGGTCGTGGCACTGCTTGGAGAGGCCCTGGGTGGCAGTTGTGACTTTGCTGCCAACCTCCCTGAGCATCTGTGTGCACATTGGGTAAAAAGGCCAAATTACATTTTGACTAGTGATGATTTGTGGACTTCACTGACAATATCCCACCGTATGCTCCCAGGAAGGCTCAGTTTTCATCTTGATGGCAAAGCAATCCAGCAAGAATGAAGACAAGGCCTGCTCTAATGAGAAAATGGAAATGAGCCTCGGACGGCTCCACCTACCCAGATGCATTTTTGACTTTGTGCGTGTGCGTATGCGTGTGTGTGCGTGTGCGTGTGTGTGTGTATTTCAATGTCCTTCCTCATTCTAGAGGTGGATTAGCAACTAATTAGAATGATTTTATACTTCTCCTCCATTAAGTCGGCTGTGCTATGGCGTCCCTCACAATTACTCAGCTTGTTTGGATGATCTAGGCGGTAAAACTTTATTAATCTGGATCCAATGAATGCGGAATGAGCTATGACTTAGACATTATTTGTATGTGAAGCTTCCTAAATTTAAAAGTTAAGAATCCATTTTTTTTCTCTGTGAATTTTCAAGATCTCATTGATTAATAAGGGCGCTCAACAACAATCACTCTATTTTTCAAACTGAGGACTGAGGAAGTGAAGGCTTCCTTTGCTGCACCGTTGTTGGGGGGGCGGGGCGGGCATCACAATGTTTGCCTGTGTCACTTTATAAGGTAAATTGGGATGCAATTGTTCTTTTTTTCATCTGTTTGCCTCATTTTGTTTATGAACATTCATTTCTATTCTGGGTAACAATATCAATGAGGGTCTTAAAAGTAGTGAATTTTAAAACAGCCCCAAATTCCGACTTTTCCACTAATATAGACATATGCTTTCTGGCCTCTCTTCTCTGTGCTTTCCCCCAACTCCTGGCCCCACCTAGTCCAAATTCATTAGACTTTATCCTTCTTCATTTGCATCAGAGGTTGACGTAATCTCCTGCTGTTTCCTGCCTGGACATTATAACAGTCACAAGGCAACGACAAAACAAACATTTGTCCCAGGATCCCAGAATTTCAGAGTTGGATCAGATCGTGGGTCATAGGAGAGCCAAGGAACCTTCGAAGCCAGCCTGTGGTTTCTGCTCTCTCCCCCTGCCTTTGTGGAGGCTCAGGGAGGGGGCGTGACTTATCCAGCGGCTCCAAGGTAGCGAGCCTTGGGGCAGCAGGGAATCCCAGCCTGCCTCTGCCTTCAGAGGCTGTGTTGCTGGCCCACGGACCCCCCAGGCCACCCCAGACCTCTGCCCCTGGACAAGCGGTCCTACACTCCTGCTCAGAGGCCTCCATGCAGGAGAACCACTTACTCCCAAGGCATCTCTGGCCACTTTAGACAGCTCTAGCTGGTCCGTTTTCCTGACATCAAGCTTAAATGGGCCTCTTGGAAACTTCTTTTCATCCCCATTGCTTCTGTTTCTGCCTCCTAGGGCCAATCAGGACAGATGTAATCTATTTTTCCTGTGACATCCCCTACAATACTTGAAGACAGCTATTAGGTGTCCCTGGAGCCTTCTTTCACTCAGCGTGGATGTCCACACTTTCTGCATCCACTCCTCACATGGCATGGACTCTAGGCCTTTCATCAGAGGGGCTGGCCTCTGGATGCTTGGGAGCTCATGGGTGTTCTTAATTAGACATTCCTCTATGCAGTCCTCCAGAGGTGCTCTGACTCCGTCAGGGCACAGCAGTCGGTGGTGCTCTGCCGTGTTTCTGAAAGCTCTGAATTCACACCCAGGAGTCTGCCGTCCCCCAAACTCCCCACCTTCTTCAGACAAATCACTCTCACCCATATGGTACTTGTGAAACAAAACATCACATTTATTCCTATTAAACCCACTCTGATTAGATTCAGCCCAATGTTCAAGCCCTCTGGCATCTTTTGGCATCCTAGATCTCTTTCAGTGTGTTCGATCTGCTCCTGGCCCTGTCTCATCTGCATGTGTGATAAGCACGCCTTCTATGCCTTTATCCGAATCATTGACAAAAATGTGGACTGGAGTAAATCCAAACGCAGATTCTTGGGGTCCTGCGTTGGACATTTCCTTCCAAATTGACGTAGAGCCTTCCTTAACTCGCACTTGGTTCTGGCCACATAGCCAGAGCCATTCAGAGGTAGCTGCTGCGTACAGGAATGGGTGCTTACCACTTACTGTGGAGGCTGCATGTGTAGAATCATTTCTATTCACCCTGTTCTCTCTGGGCATGTGGTGATGGCGATAGGAGAGAATGGATGCGAGTGAAGGCAGCTCTGGAGCTGTCCTATCTCGGTAACACAGCTTCTAGGGTGCAGATGCTGTGTTGGAAAGGAGGGGGGATCCTGCAAGACCATCCGTCCGTCTTCCATCTTTGGTTTTCTTCTTCCCCTTTTCCCAAGCAGTCAGCAAGGCGGGTGAAGACGAGTCTGCTGCATTACTCTAGCCATTGAAAGTGAGCTCTCCAAAGGTGACCTGACTGCCTGCCCGCAACAGTAAATTAACATCAGATAAAAGAATTGTTGTTTGACTAATTAGAAACCCAGGTAGTAGTGGCTGTTCTAACCACTCAGAATGCATATGGAAGAAACAAGCATTCGTGTTTGGGTAATTGACCATGAAGTCCAAGGCCTAGTCAACACTGGTTAACATGATTGAAAATGGCATAGCCACCCAATGAGGCAAGAGAGAAAGTCACAGAGACTCAGAGGAGGAAGAGATTTCAGTGGCCACGGGGCTACCCTCCGCCTGAACAAAAAGCCTGTCGCCAGCATCCCCAGCAAGGGACCATCTGGTCTTTGTCCTTCCAAGGCAGCCCACACCATGTCACTATCATCACTCTGATCAATAGGAAACTCTCCCCCTTACATCCAATCGAAGCAAAAGAAAATCTTACTGGAATAGTCCTCCATTTGGTCAAACCCAGCTGGAAAGGCAACATAGAGGGGCCAAGAGAGCTGGGGCTAAGTTTTCTAATCATTTTGCCCACAAAAGCCCTCTGCTTCTGGTGTGTGCGTGGTGCAGGAGAGGGTGTGGAAGCCCAGGGAAAGGAAGAGACTGACCTAAGGGTGTCCAGCCAGTGAGGCAGCGTGCTCTGAAGGAGGGAGCATTGGACCTGGGAGCAGAGGGATACCTGGGCTTGGCTCCAGCTGCTGACATTTGCAGGGTGGCCGTGGACAAGCCCTTTTAAAACTGATGCCCAGTTTTCTCGTTTGCTAAGGGGGACGACCACCCGACTGCCTATCTTGCAAGGTTGTGCCAAGAATCCAATGAGCCAATATTTTCAAAATGCTTTGAAAACCTTAAAGATGGTTGTGGTGTTGGGGCCGAGCTCCACTCTGAACTCTGATCTCCTGGCTCCAGTTCCTGCTCTGCCATGCTGTGTGTCATAATTAGTCAGTATAATTCTTAATACACAATGATTTGCAAAGAGAATAGATACCTTTTCAGATCTGGTGACAGACTGATGATCTGCCTTTCTGTGAACAATTCCCTTCGCCCTGAACTTCTGCCATCACACCATCACCATGTGGCCTTTGCTGGTGTTTCCTCCGCCCCCCCAGGACCCTTCTCTTCTCAGCTGGGTTCTAAGCTCCCCCAGGCAGGGATGTGGGTCCTGTGTCCCCAGAACTGACTAGCTGCCCAGTGAAGGTGTGCTGATGCCAGAGTCACAGCGCCTGGTGTTCCTAAATGGCACATTTCTCTCACTCCTTTCCTTTCCTGGAGGCGGAGGGAGCATTTTGAACATATTCATGGCTATGAGACAAATTTAAGTTCTGTCTTAGAAAACTCATTGACCTCTGGTGCTAATGAAACATCAAAGCCTGGCTTTCCTTTCCAGAAAAGTTTGAGGCTTTTCTTCCAAAGTAGTAAAGAAATGAAAGGAAAGCAGCTGCCCTTTCCTGTACTGACTTACTGGTCCTGTCATTGCCAGGATTCTAGGAATTAGCGACAGGCGGCATCTTAAGCCAACAGCTCCTTATTCCCAACTTTTCTGATTAGGAGGGAGCTCTGGGAAGGGAGGAGTCAAGAGACCACATCCTGCCTCTCAAATTTACTAGCTGTGTGACCCTGGGCAAGTCACTTAAAATGTCTCTAGGTCTCAGTTTCCTCATTTGCAAAATGGGGCAGATTTTGGATGGTGTTGACACTAAGCACCCTTTCTGGGTCTAAACAGATGATTCTAGGACCTGGAAACAAGGAATGCTGCAGACACGGCTGCACCCAGACAGTGATTGGGCCTCTCACAGTCTGTCGTCCACCCTCTCCTCCAGAACAGAGGCAAGTCTGTGCACTCTGTGGCTGGGGGCTGCGGCTGGAGACTGGAGATCTGCCCTTGAGGCCCAGGGGCTCCAGGCCTGCTCCTCAGCTGTTCTCAGTCTATCATGCATCTGGGGTTGGATAAAGTGGTTCCACAGCCTAGCCAGCTGTCAGTGATCGCAGTATCCGTCCGGTTGTTTGCACCAATCCCTCCTTTGCCTTGGGAGACCACAGGTCACACATGCCCTGTCCATGGCACACCCCGAGGAATGCACTAATGGTAGTAGCAATGACAGCAGTAACAATAGCTAGCGCTTGCTAACGCTGTAAGGTTTGCAGACTGATTTACTGACAGGATTTCATTTGATGTTCAAGACCACCCTGAGAGGCGGTTGTTGTGTTTGTTATTGAGGGGATATCATTACCTCCATTTTGCAGATGAGGTAACTGAGACAAGTCAAGGATCAGTGGCTTGCCCAAGGTCACACAGCTAGTCAGTGTCTGAGGTTAGATTTGAACTCAGACCTTCCAGACTCCATTCCTTTTTGTCATGACTCCCCCAGATGCCATTGCCACAGCTTTTGGTGGGGCACCATCCTTCAGTGCTCCTTCTAGCCAGAGCTGGGCAACCTGGCAGTGAAAGAACTCTGACTTCCTGCTGGATAAGGATTGGCTGGAGGGACTGGGGGTGTTAGTCAGGAAAAGAGAAGGCTGGTGGGGGAAGACATGAGTGGCTGTAGAGGAGATGCAGAAGGTGGCCTCCCACCAGAAGAACTGCCCCAAAGGGGAATCGGCTTCTCTGGCTGGTCCAGCCCCCACCCTGATCTGACCTGCGGAGCGAGCCCACAAAGATGCCATAGCCCAGACCCTTCATTCTACAGAGGAAGAGACTGGGGCCCATAGAGGTGGCCCAGGGTCACAAGATGGACTTGGTAGCCCCAGAGATAAGTGAGGAGAGCAGGGAAGAGAGCTTCTCCCCAAAGCACACTCAGGGACTTAAGACCTCTCATAGCAGATAAGTCATCTAGCTTGGTGGTATTGATGCTGTGTGATCTCAGGTTAAGTCCTGCCCTCTCTGGACTCAAGTTTCTTCTTTTGTAAAAATGAAGCCATTGTTGGTCTCTTGACCTCGAAGGTCGTTTGCCATCCTGGGAATCCAGGAATCCATGCAACAGGTCTGCGTTATAGCTAGAAGCATTCCATGGGTTTGTCTGGGGAGAGGGGAGGAGGTGGGGATGGGGCTGGATCATAGCTTGCCCAATATGGTAAGACCCTGGCAGACACAGCTGACCAGAGAGGAAGGCATTAGGCTTCTGGGGAGGCCCCAAACCCTTGGTTTCCCTGTAGGTAAAGACAGTCTGGCCTCAGACTGTCCCAGAGTCTGTCTGAGTGGGTACAGTTTGGTGAAGCATGATTACATCAGGAGGAACAATGATATTGTCTTCATTGGCGCAGATCTCTAGAGGTTTCTGAGTCAGCAGGAGCCCTGGTGAGGAGGGAGACCTCTCTCAGGCTCCTTCACTGAAGGCCTTCTTCCACCTCGTGCTGGTCTGACAATGTCCTAGGGCTCTGAGTGGAGATGCCAGCAGCCCACAGACTCTGGCAGGTCCCCACAAACGGGAAGGCTCTTGTGTATTGTCTGAGCCACAGACCATGTGTCAGGCTTTGGATTTATCAGTATTTATGAAGTGACTACTGTATGCAAAGAACCCTCTGGGAGCTGACTTTTGCCCTTCAGTATGGACACAGAAAAGCGGATACCAGGCAATCTAAAGAAGCATAGAAAGTTGGCTGGCTTTCCTTCTTTTTTTTAATCAGCATCTATCTCTGCAGAAACTGACTTTCCACTGGTACTTGGAAGGAGCAGAGAAAGCTCCATAGAGAAGGTGGTGGCTGAACTGGGCCTTGAAGGACGATGAGGTTTCTAAGGGATAGAGTCTGAGTGGGGCAGGCCATGAAGTGAAGAGTTTGGGGGCTGCAATCAATGAGGCCGGACTAGAAAGTGTAAATCTGTGGAGGGAGGGTTTGGGGCCGGATTGGGGAAGGAGGGCAGGCAGTGCTGGCCTGAGTAGCTTGTATCTTGTGCCCCTGAGCCAAGAGGGCATAAGAGTGATGGCTTTGTTTGATGGTCCCATCTAAGGGCCTGTCTGGCTAAGGCTTGGGGTGGGGCTCAGCACTAGAGGGCTGGTCCCCCAGGAATAAAGGGTGTCAGCCTCAGGACTTCATGGAAGCCCCTGGTGAAGATGTTCAAGGGGCTGGAGCTTTACTGACCCAGGATGTACTCAGTGGGAGCTCTTTGAAATACTGGCCTGTCTCTTCCTAAAGGATTTCTCTCCCTCTGTGGCATCAGAGCCTTTGAGTATTTGTGGACAAGTGTCACCCTTTCTTCCAGCTGGTAACGGCTCATTCTTCTCACCAGGCATCATCCCCCAGAGCACTGGCACAGTTGCCCATCTGTATTCCTTCGGTTGGTCTGCAGAGTCCAAGGGGGTGAGGATTCTCAGGAGGAGTCACCCGCAGGGCTATGATTTCCCTGAGCCATGATATCAATGAATCAATCAGTCAATGGTTATGGAGCCCTTCTTGTGTGTGGAAAGTCTTTGGTGTGGTGGGAATGGTCCTTGCCCTGGAGATTTGTAGCTGATGTGGGAGGCAGCCCATTTCTTTTGAATCGTTTGGAGTACTAAAGCAGCCTTTTAGGCACCGGCCTCAGTTTCTCTCTTTACAGCTTTCTCCCATCGTCCCTCTGGGCTCAAGTAGACTGAGTCCATATCTTCTTCCATATGACAGACCCTCAGATATTTTTGAAGACAGCTCTCATGGGGTCCCCAAAGTCATTTTTTTCTCTTAGCTAAACATTGCCAATTCCTTCACCTGATCCACACAGCAAGAACTCTAGGCCTCTTATCATCCCAGGTGCCTTCCTTTGGACGCTTCAGCTCACTGATGTCTTTCCTAAAATATGCCCCCTAGAATAGACACCAAGCATTTGCGAAGCATCTCCCATGTGCCAGACACGGGGTGTGGAAGGGTTGCACAGGTGCCCCAGTCCTGCTCACAAGAAGCTTGCTTCCTAGCTGAGGGAGCAACATAAATCTGTCCATTTATCCAAAGCTGGAAGGCAACATAGTGCTGCAGATCTGGTCCCTGCAGGCCCTTCCACACGCTCGGGCTTAGGACGCCTGCGTGTCACTCTGTCCGATGTCATGGCGGGCACACACTGAGTGACTCTGAACAGACCAAAGCTCAGTCTCTTTACTGTCCCTTTAGGCATCCCCCCATCCTGTCCTCACCACACGAGCTTTGGATCTCAAGTGAACGACTTTCTCTCCCTTCAAGCTCCTCTTGTTAGGTTCAGCCCAATGTTTTTGACTTCTGTGGGGATCCTGACCCTGTCATTTGGTGCATTACCCAGGCCTCCCAGCTGGCTGCCATCTGCCAGTATCCTACGTGTGTTATCCATGCCTTGGTCTAAGTCATTGATGAAAATGCTGAGCAGTCCATCGCCAAGCTGATGGGCCCTGATCCCTGGGGATTTCACAAAAGACCTCCTTCCAAGGAGAAAACCATGTTAAGGGCTCTTTATATGCCAACAGTTGCTGTCATTAACTACATCACCAATAATAATATTGTGACCCCAAGAGAGGTCAGTGTGTCAGTCCTTGAGTGCAAGCAATGATTTCATAGAGAAGCAAAACTTGGTGAAGCAGCTTCATAGTCCCCAGGGTTCCCGAGAAAGGAAAGGGCCTTCTAGAGGGGGGAATCCCTGGTCCAGCCTTACTTAGAGCCTGGAAATGCAATTGTGTGCTTCTGTGAATTTTCTTTTCCACCTTGGATCCCAAATGTTTCTCTCTCACCACTGTCTGTGACTCCCAAGACTCCCCCAGCCTGTTACTTAGGCCTACAGCCAAGAACTGACTCTCTCTCTCTCTCTCTCTCTCTCTCTCTCTCTCTGTCTCTCTCCCTCTCTGTCTCCCTCTCTCTCTCTTCCCCCCCCTCTCTCCCCCCCGTGTGTGTGTGTGTATGGGGGGGGGCAAGCATCCCTCCTGGTTTCTTTTGAAGGTCTTTCCTTGTCCCTGCACAGACAAATCATGGAGAATGGGAAAGAACTATTTTAGATGAAACAGCAACAGGGGAGAAACCCTTTCTTTCGCAAACCCAGCCTGGTTACTTTTACAATTTCCACTTGTCATTTTCCCTCATCTTATTGTCCAAAGCCCCAAAAAGAGGACACGGCAGAAGCAGGATCTGAACTCGGGTCTTCTGACCCTTCCCACAGTGGACCTAAGGAGCCCAGGGACCTGAGGAGCCCAGGGACCTGAGAAGCTTCTCATTCTGCCTCCCCACCACACACCTCACAGGGCCCCTTGTTTTATAGCTCTGTGGGGACTTTGTCATGTTTCTGGTCAGAATTAATTAGGTCTGTGTCTTCTCCCCCGACTAGACAGTAAGCTATTCAAAGCCAGGATCCCCCTTCTTCAGCCCCAGAGACTAAAGTCTTCTCTTGATGCCCCAGCAGTGAGGACAAGTTGAGCCCGAGGCTGGTGGACAGCGCATAGGAGCTCTCAGATCCTCCTGGGCCCAGCTGTGTAGACCACAAAGTCAGCCAGGCAGGGAGGAAGCCTCCTCTGCTCAGGGCAGCGGTCTGTTTCTCTTGCCCAGGTCTGCCCCCTGGCCTTGGAGGCCTGTTTGGAGATACAGGAGGCTCAGGGCTGCCTGGGTTACTCTGACTCTTGGACTTGCCTGCAGAATGCTGGAGTGAGGGCAGACAAGAGACTGCAGGCCCTTTACTCGTTCAGTGACATTGTGGTTTCTTCCTCTTGGCCTGAAAGATTGATCTGCCACATAATCACACTGTTCTTCCATTCTGGAGTATGCCCCAAGCTCATCTTTCAGGTAAGACTTGAGAGGCCACAGTGAGAGTTGAGCCAGCTCCAGCCTGTAGCTCTGGACACCACACTTTAGTGGGACATGGTGAAGCTGGAGCTGTCCAGGCGAGGGTCACCAGACTGAAAGGCCTCACCTCTATGCCATGTGAGGTTTGCTTGAAGGAACTGGGGATCTGGAAGTTGGAGAAGAGAAGGCTCCTGGAGCACATGAGAGCTGTCTTCGTGTGTGTGAAGGGCCGGCATGAGGACGCAGCTTACACCCCAGAAGTGGGAGCAGCTGCAGAGAGGACAGAGTGGGCTTCCCAACAATTTGAGGTGTGTCAAGGTGGAATGGGCTCCTTTTATGGGAGAACCATCTTCTTCCTTGTCCCTCACTGCCATGGGTGTCTTCTCATCCAAAGGCCAGATGACCATTCATTTGATGTGCTGTGCAAGAAGGGGCTTCCCTCCAGGTCTGGGCTTCACTGGATGGCCTGGGAGATCCTGCAAATTGGAGCCGTATTTTCCTAAATTTGATTCTGGAGACTTGTCCCCGGAGGCAGATGATTGCTCTCCTTTCCTCCTCCCCACTCTCTGATCCATCCAAACGTTACTGGCCCTTTTCTGATTGTTGGTTCATCATTTGCGGAAGCTGCTTAAGGTTTGCGGTGGGGGGGGGAGAGGAGATGTCACCAAGGAGCTACTTGGGAAGAAGCACTGAGGGTCAGGATTCTTGGGGCCCTGGGTCTTGCCTCTGCCCTGGGAGATAATATACCAGGGAAGGTCAACCCCAAGTAGGCTCAAACCCTTGATTTTCCCATGGCTCTTTGGGGTTGGCTGTTCAAAGGGATCATGCCAGGACTCTTGTAAGTCCTTCCAGTGCTGAAATCTCCTTTTCCCTCAAAGTCTGTTCAATAACTTGGAATATTTTTACACACTGGGTTTCTTTATAGTGGAGACAGCACTGATTTCACACTTCTCAGGAATAGAAAGACCTGGTATATTCTTTGTTTCTAATATCAACTTATCATTTTGTTGAGGAAGAAGGAATTCCATTTTTATGCCATGGTTTAAATCTCTATGTGTGTGTCCTTTGGGTTAAGGGAACCTAGTGAAAGGAATGATGCCTCTGAAGTGGCCTGAACCCCAGAAACTCTGGGTTACAGACCCTTCTTTGCCGCTTAAGTGAATCACACCCCTCCACTGCTCACCTGGAAAATGAGGGCAGCGAGGTCATTGGCCAACATCCAGCATTCCCAGTGTTTTTGCATGCGAGGTCCCCTTTTATGTAAAGATCTTTCATGGGGCTTGACAGGATGGTACTTGTACGGTTAGTATCAGTTGTATTTGTTTTGTGCCCATTTCTTGTGTTTTAAAAATTTATTTACTTTTAGTTTGCAACATTCAGTTCCACAATCCCTTGAGTTTCAAATTTCCTCCTCCTTCCTCTCCCCTCCCCTCCCCCATGGCAGCATGCAATTAAATATAGGATCTGCAAATACCTTCACATTAAACATTAGTCAGGTTGTGAAGAAGGATTATAATCCATATGGTGAACGATGAGAAAGAGGGAACAAAACAAAACAAAACAAAACGAGAGAGAGCAGCTTACTTCCATCTGCACTCAGACTCTGCAGCTCTTTCTCTGCATGTGGGTGTCTCTCTCCATCATGAGTCTTCTAGAGTCGTCTTATAACCTTGCATTGCTGAGAGGAGACCAGTCTGTCAAAGTTGGTCATCACAGATACAATGTGTCTGTAATTGTGTACAAAGTTCTCCTGGGTCTGCTCTCCTCACTCAACATCAGTTTATATAAGTCTCTCTGGGTTATTATGAAGTCCGTCTGCTCCTCATTTCTTATAGCACAATAATATTCCATAACATTCATATATCACAACTTGTTCAGCCATTCCCCAGTTGATGGGCATCCCTTTGATTTTTCAGTTCTTTGCCACAACAAAAAGAGCTGCTATAAAGATTTTTGTACATATGGGTCCTTTTCCCACTTCTACGATCTCTTTGGGATACAACCCTACAAGTGGTATTGCTGGGTCAAAGGGTATGCACTTATTTATAGCCCTTTGATCATAGTTCCAGATTGCTCTCCAGAATGGTTGAATCAGTTCGCAACTCCACCAACAATGCATTAGTGTTTCAATTTTTCCATATCGTCTCCAGCATTTATCATTTTCCTGTTTTGTCATCTTAGCCAATCTGACTGGTGAGATGTGGTACCTTAGAGTTGTTTTGATTTGCATTTCTCTAATCAATAGTGATTCAGAGCATTTTTTCATATGCTTATAGATATCTTTAATTTCTTCCTCTGAAAACTGCCTGTTCACATCCTTTGACCATTTATCAATTGGAGAATGACTTGTATTTTTATAGATCTGACTCAATTCTTTGTATATTTTAGAAATGAGACCTTTATAAGAGACATAGGTTGTAAAAATTCTTTCTCAATTTTCCACTTCCCTCCTAATCTTGGTTACATTGGCTTTGTTTGTACAGAAGCTTTTCAATTTAATGTGATCAAAATTATCCATTTTGCATTTTGTAATGCTCTCTGACTCTTGTTTGTCATAAAATTTTCCCTTCTGCATAAATTTGACAGGCAAAACTATTCCTGGCTCTCCCAGATTGCTTACGTTATCGGTCTTTATACCTAGACCGTGCACCCATTTCTACTTTATTTTGTTGTACGATGTTAGATATTGATCTATACCCAGTTTCTGCTATACCATTTTCCAGTTTTCTCAGCAGTTTTTGTCAAATAGTGAATTCTTATCCCAAAACTGGGGTCTTTGTGTTTATCAAACAGTAGATTACTATAGTCATTGACTGCTGAGTCTCATGTACCTTATCTATTCCACTGATCCACTACTCTATTCCTCAGCCAGTACCAAGTAGTTTTGATGACCGCTGCCTTATAATACAGATTAAAATCTGGTATAGCTAGTTCACCTTCTCTAGTATTTCTTTTCATTAATTCCCTTGATATTCTGTACTTTTTGTTTTCCAAATGAAATTTGTTGCTATTTTATCTAGCTCTATAAAATAATTTTTTGGTAGCTTGATTGGTATGGGACTAAATATGTAATTTAATTTAGGTAAAATTTTGATTTTTATTATATTAGCTCAACCCAGCCATGCACAGCTGATGTCCTTCCAATTAGTTAGATCTAACTTTATTTGTGTGAAAAGTGTTTTGTAATTGTGTTCATATAGGTCCTGGTTTTGTTTTGGCAAGTAGATTCCCAATTTTATAATGTCTACAGTAAATTTAAATGGGATTTCTCTTTCTATCTCTTGCTGTTGAAAATATATAGGAATGCCAAGGATTTATGTGGGTTTATTTTATATCCTGCAACTTTGCCAAATTTATTTATTGTCTCAAGTAGTTTTTTACTTGATTATCTAGGATTCTCTAAGTATAGCATCATATCATCTGCAAAGAGTGATAGCTTAGTCTCTACTTTGCCTAATTTTATTCCTTCAATTTCTTTTTCTTCTCACTGCTACTACGAACATTTCTAGTACCAAATTGAATAAGAGGGGTGATGGTGGACATTCTTGTTTCACCCCTGATCTTATTGGAAATGCTTCTAGCCTATCCCCATTACATATAATACTTGCTGATGGTTTTAGATAGATGCTACTTATTATTTTAAGGAAGACTCCATTTATTCCTATACTTTCTAGTGTTTTTAATAGGAAAGGGTGTTGTATTTTGTCAAAAGTCTTTTCTGCATCTATTGAAATAATCATTTGCTTTCTGCTTGTTTTGTTGTTGATATGATCAATTATGCTGATAGTTTTCCTAATATTGAACCACCTTTGCATTCCTGGTATAAATCCTACCTGATCAAAGTGTATTGTTCTCATGACGAGTTGCTATAGTCTTTTTGCTAATATTTTATTTACAATTTTTCTTCTATTTGTGCACATTTTAATTGACTTCAATAAGCTTTTGTCAAACACCTGTTAAACACAGTGCTAGGCTCTGTGTTCTGGGTAGGGTTCACAAGCACAAAATAAGTGTACATACATTCCCTCCCTCCCCCCCACAACTTCACCTGCAGAATAAATAATGAATTATAAATATATACAAGACAGTTTTGGGGGAGGGCACAACATTTGAGGTCAGGAGCAAAGGAAGGTGGTGCTTGATTTCTTGGGGTAGAGACAAGCAGTGATTGCATTTCAGACATGGGGTGGCCACTGCTAGGCTACATAGATGGTAGATGGAAGGAGTGCTATGTGCCAGGAATAGAGGGAAGACCGTAGAGCATGGGAGTAACATCCAGTGAGGCTGGAGAGAGTTTGCATTTGACCATAGAAGTGAGTAAGAGCTGCTGGCACTGAATAGGTAAGGGAGTGGCATAATCATCCCCACCCGTCAGGAAAAGCGCTGTGGCAGCTGTGTGGAGGGTGGACCAAAGGGAGAAGAGACTCCAGCCAGGGAGCCCGACAAAATCAAGTGCCCTTGAGGGCAGGAACTAGTTCATGTCTTACTGATCCCTGGCACGGTGCCTGCCCCATAGAAAACGGTTAGCTGATGCTTGCTGATTGAACTGATGGATGGATGGAGAAACGCGTGATGACAGAATGGCGGACTGCTGGGTCCATCTCCCTAGGTCAAGAGACTGTAAGGTCCCTCCTTCTCCTTTTCCCCTGCTCTGCTGTGACCTCCAAGAGTGCAGGGGCCTGTGTTATCTGAGATTTGCAGCACCCCTCTCCCCTCCCCAGCAGCGCTGTGCACACAGTAAGTGCTCTTATGGCTGATTTGCCGATGCCCGGCCCTCAGTGATTCTCTCTTTCTACTCAGTTTTCCCTCAAAGCTTTATTTACCGTGACAACAGAAGCTGGTGCAAGCCTCATTTGGCTAGGGCACTCTTGGCCACCCTCTTAAGTTCCTTATTTAACTAGGATACAGCACCCAGTCTCCTTCCTTACTTAACTGGGCCTGCATTGAGTGGATCACTATCCCACCCAAGTAAACTCCTTGAGGGCAGGGGCTTTTAGGGCCCGGGCCTGCTGGTTGGGCAGCTCCTGGGAACTCAGCCAACAAACATCGGTGGAATTGAGCCCAATTTACTCCTTCTGTCGTGTTGTGTTTCTCTACAAATAGGCTTCCTTCACAGCTGCCTCCAGCTATGGTTTTGTCTCTTCCCTAGCTCCAGAGCTGTCAGACTCCCCACCATCCTTTCATCTTCTCTGTATAAAATAAGACAAATATGCTTTATGCAAGGTGCTTTTTCCACAAGGCTGTTAAGCCGAGTGGGTCAGATTCTGCCTTTAAACAAGCCAGGCCTCAGGAGATACAGAGTCCGAGGTGCTAACAGCTCCTGCTTGAAGCCTGCCAGCCAACTCCCAAAGCATTGGCTTTACACCAGCCCTAGGCAGGGGCTGGGATGGTGATTCCCATTTTGTAGCTAGTCTCCTGGGTAAATGACTGCCCATGATGACAGTGGGTGTTGAGGCAGCCTTCAGATTCCGGGCTTCTGACTTCTGGGCCCAGGGTCAGTCTGCAGGCACACATAGGGACGACTCCTTTCTAGACCAGAAGTTGCTGATCTTCCATCTGTCCCTGGACCCCAGTGCCCTCCAAGATGCCTGTGGATAGTCTTTGGGGGTCCATGAAGTTGGTCAGGGAAAATGGCTAACCATTAGTTTTCTTTATAACCCTATGTATTATATTGTTTGCATTTAAAAACATTATTCTGAGAAAGGGTCTGAGCTTAGTAGACTGATTGCTCAAGGGGTCTGGGACAAAGTAGGCTAAGAATCCCTTAGTTCTATACCTTTTGACCAAAGTAATGTAATACAGAGGTGAGGGGAGAGAATCATTTCTTAGCTACCATAAAAATCCCACCTCTCCCTTTCTCTCTGAACCTGAGAGAGGAACATAATTATTACTGCATGGACAGAGATGATTAGATGTTTGAAAAGTTAATACACATTCACGCCCCGAGAAGCACATGTATGCATCTTTCCATACGTGTAAGCTAAAGTAGACAGAAACTCACACACTAATACACAAAACACACATGTGTATGCACACACATGCATGGGCACACACGTGTAAGCCAAAGTGGTAGAAACACACTAATACACAAAACACACACGTGTATGTGCACACACATGCATGGGCATACATGTGTAAGCTGAAGTCGACAGGGATTCAATGCAACTACACAAAACACACATGTGTGTGCACACACATGCACGGGCACACATGTATAAACTGAAGTAGACATAAACTCACACCCTAATACACAAAACACACGTGTGTGCACATAAATGCATGGGCACATACATGTAAGCTGAAGTAGACAGGAATTCACATGCAAATACTCAAAACACATTGCGCATGTGCACACACATGCATGGGCACACATGTGTAAGCCAAAGTAGACAGAAACCCACACACTAATATACAAAACACACATGTGTGTGCACACACGTGTAAGCTGAAGTAGACAGAAACCCACATGCTAATACACAACACACACATGTGTATGTACACACACATTCATGGGCACACATGGGCACACTCCTTGTGGTCAAGCCAACAAACCATGCTCAATGGAAGCCCATGATCTCCAAGAGGCATAATGGCTCACACCAGTGTTCTCTGGATATTTCTGGCTTTGCTTTGTCCATCAACAAGCAGGTATCAGACATTTAGAAGGTTCCAGGCAGGTGTTGAGTGCTGCGGATACAGACAAAAGGGGAGTAGCCTTTGCGTTCAAGGTGCATCCAGTCTGGACAAAATTAGACCCTTCATGTATTAAGTGCTTGCTGTATACCAGCCACATGGTACTTTGTACAAATGGGAGATGATTTGTATGTGCACAAGGTACAACAAAATAAATACAATATGGGTGGCTATGAGGCACCGTGAATAGAGCACCGGCCCTGAATCTGGCCTCAGACACTTGATGCACTTACTAGCCATGTGACTTTGGGCAAATCACGTAACCCCAACTGCCCTCCAAAAATCAAGAAGCAAAAAACAAAAAGCAATGGGATCTGCAGCACCTTCCTCTCTGAGGATGCCTTCCAGCTGGTACTCTATTTTCCTCGCATGTATCAGTTTCTGCTGATTATCTCCTTGATTAAAAGGTAAGCTCCCTGAGGGTAGGAACTCTTTCCCTTTGTCTCATTGCATCCCTGGGACTTGGCATAGTGCCTGGCAGAGAGCAGGTGTTTAATGAGCTCTTATTGATTGATGATGGGATTGATTTCAGGGTAGGGGAGGCTCTGGCTCCCAGGGGATGAGAAAAAGACTGAGGTGAGGTGTCCATGCCCTTCTCCAAAAGTGGTGCCCAGAGCTGAACCCTGGGCTGTGTGTGTGGTCTGGTGAAGGTAGAGGAGAATGGGATGGCCTTTCCCTTGCTCTGAATACCCTAGGTCTCCTAATGCCCTCCTTGATCCCTGTACCAGGCTGCTGACTCCTAGTAAACTTGTCCTCTCAAATTCCTTGCCTCAAACAACTCCATAGGCTTGTTAATTCATCCAAGGTCCCATTTTTTCAATTATCCACTCTTTTCTTACCCACATCAGGGATTTTCATCATGGCAGACCTCTTGGGACCTGCAGAAAAATCCAGCCAGTTTCAGGATTGGTTTAGGTAATTGTACTTGGGGTCCCAAAAATCCAATCACTGGACTTTGGGGCACCATTTTCCGTTTTTGCTGGTGGCTCGGTGCTGAGTAAACACAGGCTCCCCGTTTTCTTCCTCTCACTCTTATTCACATGGTGTTGGCAGAAGAGCTTGCACTGGGTCTAATTGCCTATTTCCACGTCTCTCCTTCAGTGATTGTCCCCAGTCCACTCTTAGTCACCCGTGCTAATGGGCGGGGCAGTGAGATGGATAATCCACAGATCATGAAGCTTTAAAAAATTATTTATTGAAATGATGAGCTTGAGAAATATCCACAAACATGACCATTTCATGCCCTCTCTTCTCTCTCTTCTTATTTTGGCTTTGTCACTAACCCAGTGCAATTATCTCCCTCTCCACCCTCACTCTTCACCATAGAAGCCCTATGTTATGACATCTCCGTTTAGCCAAGCAAAACAAATCCCTGTGTTGGCTGTGCTTGAAGCTGGAAGTCTCATTCTGAACCTACGGCTCATCTCCTCTCTGCTAAGGGGTTTCTGCTGCAGCCCTCTGGCATCGGAGTTGGGCAGGATGCTGAAGGCTTTCACAGTGACATCCTTTGCTTGCCCGACCCTGCATCAGTTCATACTGGTCTTCTCAGATTTCTCAGGATCTTTCCTTTGTCATTTCCCTGACACAATAATATTCCATTATCCTCCTGCCATGATTTGGGCTTTTGGGGGAAGGTCCTTTGGACTTAACTTTGGGTGGGATTTAGGATTGCTCTGCCCATGTTTTCCCTATCCGTTATCCAGGATAGGAGGCATGCCTGCCCTTTCTCTGTTCTTATGCTTCTCCTAGTCCCTGTCTCCCCAGGGACTAGAGGCTTTTCACCAGCTGCCCTGGGTAGGTAATGCCCTTTATCTCTGCAGGTGTCCATTGACCCAGCACCTGGTAGATCTTTCTCCCTCCTTCTCTGAATGGCCTACTCGCAGGTCTCTGGCAGCTCCCTGTCTTGGGCAGACTTGGTCTCTCATGCTTTGTGTCCTCTTCGTCTCTCCCCCACCGCCTACCTCTGTTGGAGTTCCTAAACCTGGCTCAGTCTTTGTGGATCTCCGTGGTTTCTCTTACTCTTCTCAATGTTAGGGCTGAGTTTATTTCTTTCCTTTTCTTCCCACCTCGTTCTTCATGACAAGAATGTTCTTCCCAATGGCACCCCTTTCTGGTGAAAGGAGACCTTGGGTGGATGGAAGAGGGGAAGCTTCAGGGGTCTCCTTTTTTGGGGATTTCTCATCTAAGAACCAACCAGATCTCAGCCTCCTTCCCTTCTCCCCCTTCTTCTGTCTTCCTTCCCTCTTGTCCCTGCTGGGTAGGGGCCTTGGGGCTGCTCAGACAGCTGAGAAGGGCCCTTGCTCTTGGGGCAATCTTGCTGATTAAGCCCATCCCTAGGGCAGGTGCTGTTGGCTTCGCTCACTTTCCTTCTGTCCCCTACATGAGGAGAATAAACAGCTTCTTACTGCTAAAGTCCCTGATGAGTGCCCATTCCAAGCCAACCCCCACTTCCCGGGATCTGGGGAGAATAAAGAATTTGACTGAGCTTGAATCTTCTTCCTTGCTTATTTGATAAGGGGTGAATGGGCTAGAGCTTGCAGCTCCCCAGAAGAGGTCAGGGCATATGCTCAGTCCTTTCAAGCTCAGGTTGCAGAGGCAGTGTGGTCTAGGGGAGAGGGCACTAGAGCCAGAGGAGCTGAATTCAAATCCCCCTTCTAAGCCTTACCTGCCTGGGTGACCTCCAGCAGATCTCTTGCCCTCCCTGGGTCTCGGCTTCCTCATCTGTAAAATGAGAAGCTTGGGCTGAACGGCTTCCAACCCTAGACCCGGGATCCTAATTTCTCGTTGTGGTTAAATGTGTTTTATTTTGCCTGACACATAGTAAGGGCTTAATAAGCGCTTGTCGACTGACCATTAATGATAAGCACTCTAGAGAGCTGCTTTCATGAAAGTTTCCACTAAGTAAGTTTAGGCTTTTACCAGATAAAACCCCAACACTGATCCTTTGGCAAAAATAAATAAATTAGAAAAGACAACCTTTGGGGGCATCGCTGCCACGCAGGGCTCGGTAGTCCTTGCTGACCACCTCTCCTAAGTCCTGAAAGCTCAGGCCTGAAGGAAGTGGGGGGCGGGTGTCAGGCCAAACTCTGAAGCTCTTTCCTCCCCCTTACCACCAAATGGCAAGAGTCTCTGTGACCCTGCATTCACAAAAAGGTTTATCCTCACAGCGTCTCTGGGGGCCCTGGCCATAACTCAGAGGAAAGATCATCTGTGTAAGAGAATAAAGGCATGTGTCAGGACCTCTGGGCTTCCTTTTTGACTGCACACTAGGCATCTGTGAGACTTGGAGAACTGTCTTTTCCTAAGGCCTGGCTTTTCCCATCTGCAGAATGGAACAATAATAATGACTGCAAGGAATGGAAGCAATGAAAATAACCTGAGAGTCTAAACAGTCTGGGACTAGGGGGGTCGGTTGTGTGTGTGTGTGTGTGTGTGTGTGTGTGCACATGAGGGCTCGGGAGGAGAGGGTGGGAATGGTGCTTTGTGGTGAGGAGCCAGAGTTCGAGGCAAGTTCCTTAGCAGGTAGGGACCAAATGCTCACTGGATCCCTTGGGTTTCTCTCCACGTTTGATATCTATTTCTTTCCCTAAGGAATCTATTGCAGGGAAACCCTGTTTGGGGGCAACAAAGGGTAACATCAGGTCCATCAGAGTGGCGTTGATGGGCCTCTAGGAGCCTGGGTGATTGGTCACCTGACTTAGAATCGCAGTATTTTCTATCATAAGCGTTATGCAGTCATTTAGCCAAAGAAAAACAATCCCTCTGTCCACAGTGCAGCCCACTCTCACATCTCTGGGTTCACCCAAATGGAGAAAACCCCATTTTTAGGACCATCCTTAAGGTGAGTCTCCCAGTAAGCAGGGCCATATTGGTCTGAAGAAAATGTGCCTAAAAAGTGTTAAAAAGCACACCGTTCCACCCCTCCCCTCCGCCCCCCAGATGGTAATGACAATGTTTTGTTATCTTTATGTTGTTTTCTTTGCATGCTTGTTAAAAAGTGGAGTCAGAGTGTCTGAGACAGACCCCTAACAAGTTCCTTCTAATCAGCCTCGGAATGTTTCTGTCAGGCACAAGAAAAATGCTTAGCTTGAACAAAGCTGTATTTTTCCCTCCAGAAACACATTTGTTTAAAGATTGGCCTGTCAATTTGTGAATCAACATCGCAGCGTTTCTGCTCAGACACCAAGCATGCTTTTTTGCTGTCTTCCCCCCAAGAAGGGGAAATAATACAGGGCTGCTATTTGTTGTTTGAAAGAAGTAAACTTCATCAGGCCGACTTCGACGTGAGCTCCAAATGTCACTCAGTACAGCTCTCTTGTAATGAAACGCTGCATACAGATTCTTCCCGTAAGGCTCAAGGGGATTAGACCCAGGAAAAGAAGAATTCAGTCTTCCTCGCTGTGGTGCAGCAGAGTGAGAAGTTTAAAATCCACAATTTATTCAAATATTGATATTTCTACTTGTCAGGAGAGAGGTGCCTTGAAATATCCACTGAGCACTGTTGTCAGAAGAATTGCAAGAAATGTGTCAGATAATTCATAAACGGAGTTCACTACTGTGAAATCAGTTGGGAACAGCAAAAAATATATATATATTCTTGTCGATGTGGAATAGGGGCAGTATAACAGAAAATAGCATTCACTTTTCCATCATGTCAAGCAAATGCTCAATTTGGACCAGGTAGTTTTTTAAACAGCTTGCTGCTTTTCGAGGAGGCCACAATGCATGAAAAATGTTTTGAGTTCTGCCTTTTAGACAAGAGATCTGTTTGCTGTGTTTTCCCCTCGGAGACCTCCGAGTTCCCATCCCACAGTAGCCAATAGCAGCCAGCGGTGCCCTGGCTGGGAAAGCAGGCCTTGGGGTCTGCATGTGGTTTGCATTAAGGCCCGGAAAGCTGGGAAGAAAGACCAGGGCTGGGATGGAAGGCGCTAGTGTAAATTCCAAACTGTTGATAGCCGGGAGGGAAGCTTCAGAAACGTCCTCCGGGCTTCTCTCCCCCTCCCCCCACCATGTGCTGGAGTCAGGAATGACTTCACTTCAGGCTGGAGAGGGAGGAAGCCCATTTAATGTTCCCTGAACAGGAGGGAAAAGTCACATAGCTGACATACTTGGTGCACGCTGGCTGACGTCCCTTTTTCCACAGCTGCTATCTGGTGGTGGGCGTGGGAGGGGCCTCCCATTTTTGCCATCCTCAGGCTCAGCTCTTGGGGGATAGCGTTCACTGTTTGGCCTTGAGGAGAGGCTGGCCATGGAGTGGGAAGAGCAGATCAGAGGGTCGAGCACCCCGTTAGACTGCATGACTCTATTTGAGGTGGTGGCTTCTGTACCTTGCTGGGCCTCAGTTTCTTCATCCATAAAGTGGACATAATAGTACTTCCAGTATCAGAGAAAATCAGTCATAGGAGCATTGAGTCAGAGCTAGGAGGACCTGAAAGGCGGGAGAGCCCAACACCCATCGTTTGATGGTTGAGAGGAATCGAATGAGATTTGGGGGAAAATGATGGCTTTAGAGCCAGAGGACCTGAGTTCAAATCTCCATTCTCCCTCTTACTATCCGGTCCCTCATCTGTGAAATGAGGGGCCTGGACCAGACTAGGTTCTCATCTAATTTTAATTCTGTGAAGCCATCCCTCTGCAGCGTTTCCAATAGAATAAAAGCTCTTTGAGGGTAGGAGCTGTTTTGTTCTTGTCTTCCCATTCCCAGTCCCAGCGCGTGACACCTCGTGGGTGCCTGGTCAATATGCTGGAGTTGGGTCGATTTGGTTAAAGTGTGCGGCCGTGCTGGCTCCGTGTCTACTGCCTGGACAGAGGTGGCACCCTCCCGGTCTGACCAGCTGGCAGCAGAATTAAAACGCTGCTGAGAAGTGTTTAACAAAAAGAATAAAGACGCAATGCAACATGGAGAATGTCCATCTGTGGCTTTCGGAGTCAACACGTGGCCCTTCCCCCCACGGCTGTAGGAATGTGCAGAGTGAGGGTCCTTTCTCATGCCAAGTCCTCCACCGCACACAACCGGAACCCGGGTCTGGGTCGAGTTTCTGTCTCTAATCTGCCTTGTGACCTCAGACACGTCCCTGGACCTCTGCACGCCTTAGCCTGCTGTCTCTGAAGTGAAGGAGCTGGCCTAGATGGCTTTGAAGGCCTCTGCCAACTCTGAATCTGTGATCGTGGGGTCTGATCCATATGTATAAGTCACATGAGAAAGAACGCCCCGACTGCACATAGATGACCTGTATCAGATTGCTTCCCATCTCAGTGAGCAGGGGGGGAGAACAAAGGAAAAAAAAGTGCAACTCAGATTTAAAAAAAATAGTTAAGAACTACTTTTACATGTAATTGCTGGAAAACCCTTTTAAAAAATCTATAGGACATAAATATGTACGAATACATGTGTGTGTATGTATGCATGTATATTCACCAATGTGCAGTTCTCCATCTGTCCAAATGGAGTCTGAGCCTGGCCAGACATGCTGCACCTGGGCAGAGTGAGTCCCAGCTTCTTTCAGCAGGGTCCAGTTGACCCTTCTCAGCTCAGCTTCCATTGTAATTTCTCCAGTAAGCTTTTGTGTGTTGGCAGTGCTTTTTGGCAGTTGGGATAGTGGGGGGGAGGGAGGGAGGATGCTTAAATGGAGATATTTGGATGCCATGCATTTTGGATTAAGGTCCCAGACCAAGCCACATTTTCCCAATTATGTGTTTTCACCCCCCCCCCATCCTCCCTTGCCCCAGATTTTACTTCTGCCAACATGAGACTGAGATCTGGTGCTGCTGTTCTTCAGCCACGGGATTATAGACAGATTATAGACAACTCCCTGGTGTTCATCTTCGTTATAAGATATCAAGGTCTAGATGGTTTAAAATTGATAGTAGAAAG
The DNA here is from genome assembly GCF_028583685.1 of Petaurus breviceps papuanus. Taxonomy (NCBI): domain Eukaryota; kingdom Metazoa; phylum Chordata; class Mammalia; order Diprotodontia; family Petauridae; genus Petaurus; species Petaurus breviceps. The sequence goes on from NW_027186352.1 coordinate 5,530,959, forward strand.
ACCATGTTGTCTCCCCCCCCCCCACAACACACACCCATGCTTCTTTTTGTTTATTTATTTTAACATTTTTTCTTTTTAAATTTTGAGTCCCAAATTCTCTCTTTCCCTGCCACCCCTTCCCTCACCCACTGAGAAGGCAAGCCATAGGATATCAATTATACATGTGAAATCATGCAAACCATAGTTCCATATGAGCCATATTTCAAAAAAGCAAGAAAAATAAAGAAAGTGAGAAAATTATATTTCACTTCCCGCTCCGAGTTCATCCATCAGTTCTCTCTCTGGAGGTGGATAGCATTTTTTCATCGTGAGTAGAAAGGCCGTTTTGAAGCAGGCATTTGCTTATTGTTTGCTTATAGTGATTGGGAAGGAAGTGGTTGACTGACCTGGATTTGTCCAGTAGCAGACCATGAGATGATGTTCTAAGCAAGTGGGATTTGACTTTGAGAGCAATTCAGAGCTGGGCCAAGGTTGGGGAAGCCAAGCATCAGCCTTAGGGAGGGAGGATACTTGATTTACTGGTCTATGGTGATGACATCACTTCCTGGGCCACTGGCTAAGACCAGGGGCTGAGCCAGGTCACCTTTGGGAAGCTCTGTGCCTGTGGAGCCAGGCAGGGAGCAAGGAAGGAAGCCAGTCTGATAGTGGATTGAGTGTTCATTTGCTTTATTAATTATGGACTCTCTCCAGTTCCTCTGATGTGAAAGGTTTGTGGAATTGACTTGGTGTCCAAGTTGCTGGTTTTCCCAGAACAAACAGGGGCTTGAAAATCACAGCATCCTGCATGTGGGTCCCTAGGTCCTTACCTTCCATTGCCTGGGAGTCCTTTCTGTGACCCCAGGGGGAGGGGGACGCTTGCACCATCTGCCTGCTTCAGGCCCTTTGGAAAGAGGAGGCCAGAGTGTTCGCACCCATGGCTGCTTTGAAAAAAGGGCAGGTGATTCATCTTCAAGATAACTCAGAAAGGCAAATCAAGGCCTCAGCTGACCTGGCTGGGGCCCTGGTGTCTTGGTCATCTTTGCCCAGAGGCCCTGCGTCCACTGACCAAGGCCTGCCTGCCTGGCCGCAGCACTTTGTCTCAGGGAGGCAGGGCCGCGGGGCCTCGGGGCCAAGCCCTGCCTTATTAGCTGGGCTGCTCCGGAGTGGACACTGCTCAGAGATGCTGACATCTCGGGCGGGCTCGTTAGAGCAGAGATGCCTGTGGAAGCTGACGTGTCTGTTCCACGCCTGCTTGCAGCCCTCTCCTCCTTTACACCCATTGCTTACTGTCTGCTCCGTGTCTCGGCGAATCTGTCATCTAGGCCATAGCACAGCCTGCTGCCCCACTGACAGTCAGGAGGTAAATGCTGCTGCCTCAATCCCCCATTAACTTGGTGAGGCGTATTGATTTCTTGTAAAAATAATGATATTGACAGGCTTTCCAGGAGTAATTGTTTCCCGAGCACAAAGGTCAGCGTGGAGAGTGAAGGGCTGGGGAGCAGGGGCTCTCAGGCAGCGGTGCAAAAGTACTGGGGGGGATGGCCGGTGGCCAACCCCAGGAGAAGTGGTGGGATCGCCTGAGGCCTGAGAAGTGCCAGAAGTCTGGGTGGGGTGGCCCGTGGATGTGGCTGCCTGTGGATGAGCTCCTAGGTGGAAGTGAGGAAGACAGAAGCAGTGTGTGTGTGTGTGTGTGTGTGTGTGTGTATGGATTTCTCTGTGTATAAGCACATTGGTATAGCTTGTTCATACACATACACATGTGTGCATGCATGTATGTATGAAATGGCCAGAGTTCAAGCTCAATCTGCCAGAAATGATTCACAAAGGATCCATCCCAAGGGGTGCCCAGGAGAGAGGTTTCTTTTGTCATGTGTATGACCACCCTTGGACGGGGAACTGCCCGCCGTCTTCAAGCAGGCCCACCACCCGCTCAGCCATTGCAATGAGTTTGCTGCAGCCTTTGTGGCCCTGAGGCCTCTGGTCCCTCTGGAGTGCCTGGAAATGCCATAGCTGCTTCCCTGAGAGGAGGCGCAGGGTGGCTGGGGCTCAGGGACTCTCCAGGAGTCAAGAACTCCAGCTCACCATCCTGTTTTGTCACCTAGATGAGTGAGTAAGTCACTGAGAGCTGTTGAACAAACAAGCATTAGACAGTCAATAGTGTTTCTGCAAACTAATTGTGTTGGAGAGATGAACTGTTCCCGTGAATTGCCTGGAGTTTTGACATGAAGCATAGTGATATTCCGGGAAGCAGAATGGCCATCTGTTTGTCCATCTAGCTGGGATTCTCCTCCTTGCACAGGAAAAGGAAGAACATTCCTCCCTTCCTTCCAGCGGCCTCCTTGTGGCCTGTGCTCTTAGCTTGGGGCGATGCAGGCAGAAATACACAGGGGTGTTCAAAGCAGCTGCATTTTCCAATCTCGAAATAAAAAGGGATAAAATATTCACCAAGCAGTCACAACAGACACCATCCAGAGCTGCTGGGGCTGTTTTGGGGTTCTAAACAATTAATTTGTGGCAAGATGGAGAAAGGGGTCAGAGTAACTTTTTAATTGGGAAAAAAATCATCAGCAACAAAAAGGTTTTATCCAAAGAGGTCTTGAAAATCGGAGCAGGCGTGTGATAGTGGATTAAACTTGAACTTTGGTTTTCGTGGTTGTCAAAAATGTTCAGGTTTTAGGACATCTTTAGAAGGCAGAAAAAGGCATCTGAATGCTTCCTGTGTCCACCTCAGGCTCCCAGGATCCCAGAGTCGTAGCCCCAGAAGGAGCGCTGGAGATCGCCTAGACCAACACCTCATTTTTCAGAGAAGGCCCCCTAGAAGATGGGAGACTTTTCCAATGTCGCACTGAATAAGTGTCACCTCCCAGACTGGAACACAGAGGCTCCTAGACTAGCAATTGACTTTTGTGTCTTAAACAGGAGCTTTTGTGGCCCGAGTGAACCAGTGAACGCTGGTAGCTCAGGACATCTTGGAGGCTGCCTGTGCTAGAAGCCAAGCACCAGATTCTAACAGGTAGCCATCTTTAATCCGAGCCAACACATGCTTGAATCATGCCCTTGGTTCTCCCCTGCACCAGACGCGGTAAATCTGATCAGAGCATCTAATGAACTGCTGACTCCACGGGCCTCTCAGCCCACCCGCCAAACCCCGGCCTCCTCCTTGCCTCCATGTTGGCGTGTTTTTGGAGGAGTTCATTTGTGTCAGTCAAGGAAGACCCAGGTGCCAATCCATCTCCTCTCCCTCCGACCTAGGCCCCTTTCGGTGCTCCTTAGAACAAGATTTGTGTTAGGCCTAATCCAATAAACATCGCCCAGGAAGGCCAATGCTACTCTGCTGGGAAATAGTGTCCAGGCTTGTAGCAACATCTAATGGGCATTTAGGTGCAAACTAGCTGTGAAGTGTTAAATATTTACATGTCGAATGCCAATAGTAATTGTCCACTTTATCTGAGCCAGCCTAGGGAAATGTCTTATTTGTTTCCATGTTACTTCAATAAACAGAAGGCTGGAAAATCCCCTCCCTATTTCTTGGGGGCTTAGAATTAATAAAGCCAGGCAGTATAAAACATGGGTTGTGGCTTTTTGACTGATCACTTCTGCACCAGGCCATATAATATGGCTTTAACTCCATGTGGCCTGTCTATTAAGCAAGACGGGATGAGCCTCACAAATAATAAAAAATATTTATGCTTTTCTTAGTGATACTAACAAGGTAACATATCAGAGGAGAGGTGGCAGAAAAAGAATAAGGTAACTCTGCCTTATGAATTCACGGCACAGTGGGATCCCTTTCTGCTCCCATAAACGCCCTAGGATTCTGTGTGCTGGGATGCTATTATTCCACAAATTGTATTTTTGGCTTTTTGTTTGTGAAATCTGAAGTGTCATAAATGCCTCTGTCTCATATATATTTGATAGTTAATATTAGTCTCTACCAGGAAAGTGCACTTTACATGTGGCAACATACAATTACCTGGGAGTGTTATTGCAAGGGAAAAAATCAATACCGATTTATAATTCACGATTGCAGTCTATCAGTTTTTATGGCTCTCTATCCAGTCTCATTAATTTTTTATTATGATTGACTGAAACTGAAAGATTTTTAACATGTTTCGCTGTTATTTATTCAACCTTAATAATTAAATAAACCTTAATTGGCTGTATTTTGAAGCATCTTGAAGCTATGACCAGAATGGGTTTTGGTGACCATACATTATTAATGCTGGAAATACCACAGGTTTGCTGGAGAGGCAGCCTCTAGGAAATGATCTGCTGTGTACCATCATAACTAGAGGCATAGATTTTGTAGTCATCTAATCAAATTCCATTTAAAAGGGGACTATTTATTTTAATTCAGAATATAAATTACCCACTACACATTGGGTGAGGGAATGCCACGCTCCTTCTGCCATCCAAGGTGCCGAGTGGCCCGTCAGATCTCTTAGCCCGTGCCCACTCTCTTGATTAATGAGGCCAGAGAGCCCAGCCCATGGAAAGCCCTAAATGGGGCTGACCTCACAAAGGGTCTTCCTGATTGGCGCTTAACAGGTCCCTTTAAGAGGTGATTGACAGATGGAAAATTGCACTTTCAAATTTCATCCGTATTCATTTCAGCCGTTCTTTGACATGTCAACTTCTTGCTGTTGCCAGACAGGCCAAGGCTGTATACATTAGCTGTTTCCACAGTGAGAGAAGAAGGAAGACAATCCCGCATTTGAGTGCTCTGAAGGAAAATCAATCATGTCATAAGTGAGAAGTATGGATAAGTTTGAACTGTGGCGAGTTTCATCATTTCATTTCTGGCCACGCTGGTGGGGCTTGGTATGTGCGTTGCCAGCCGGAGAGGGAATCACAAGGGTAATAGAGTTGGGCTACAAGGGAAATTTTTTTCCCTGGTATTTGTCAAGTAAGTTTCTCATGGTATTATATAGAAGGAACATCAAAACCCAAGATTACATACACTGGACATTTTGACAGAATTGAAGAAAAGCTGCTATTGACTGTGACAACGCTGTATCAACCCTTCTCAATCAAAACATCGAGCTTCAGAGCAAAGTTTGGTTCTTTCTTTTTTGATGCTTTGACAACTCCCTAGGAAAATGTCCTTTTTTCCTTCTTCTTCCTTCTTTGGGAGGAGGGGGGAATTTATTCTTAGAATAAATAGCACCGCCCTTTCTGAGCACATAGTAGGTATTCAGTCAGAAATGCCCAGCCCCGGACCATAACAATGACCTCACTACTGCACTCTTCTGCTGGTAACAGTGGGTAGCCAGCAGGACTATGCTTTTCATTCCAGGGGTCATTAACAAAAGTGGCATGTGTCATGACTCCTACCTACACACACACACACACACACACACACACACACATACATTCACACACCAGAATATACGGTCCTTGAATTTGATCTGTCAGGGGGCATCACTTCAGATGGGCGAGGCCATGTATGGAGGGGTGGGTGGAGGGGAGACAAACAGGCAGCAGCCCCACATCTTGTTCTTAATATTATTGAAAGAGAGCGCTCCTTGGCAGTAATAAATTTAACACAAAAATCAAATACACAACAAATTTATTCTTCCAGAGCTGATACCCCAGTCATTCCTTTCTTGTCTTGCATTAAGCTTTAAAATCAGCTGTCACTCCCTATCGATTGCATCTGAATTGTTATCTATATTTCTCAAAAGTACCCTTGACAGTTAATACAGTGTAAATTATAATCTGGGGAAATGCTGGCCGGATTTGGCAGCAGATTGCTTGGATCCTGACTAAAGCTGCTTTTATTTTCCGTCCTTTTCTTGGGGCCATCTATTCTAGTCCTGATCGCTCAGCCCCAATTACTTTCCATTTACACACAGTCAGTATGGAAATCCTACCGTGGAAATCACTTTGGGAGTCACTCTTGAGTTCTGGGCAGTGTCTATGCCTACGAGCATTCAGAGAATGGGGAACATTGGCCTGAAAAAGAGAGAGAAGTGGAGGTGTGGTTGGGCCATCTGGGGCTAGCTTGGGAAGCATGTGACTTTAGTGGTGGAGGGTCTTCTGACTAGATGATGCCATGATGGATAGGAGCATCCATTGTCTTGTCTTTAAGAGGCCAATTGTGAGTCTTGTTGAGGAAAGGATTGAACAGAAGTAGCAATACATTGTGCCCACCATTTTCCCAAAGCTGGTTAGTGAGACCGAGATGGAAAGATGTTGAGGGATGGATCTATGTTCTCCTTTTGGTATGTCCAAGGGGTGTTCCATGATGAAGGCTGGCTGGACATCCACCTATACTTGGTATCTCTAGGACAGACAGACTGACCCTACCTGGGGATTCTCATTTCTGCATGATTTTTCCCTCATTAGCAGTCATTCTGACATCAGACAAAGGGTAGGCAGGGAGAGTAATGGCCAAGGCAAGGCCCACCATGTCATTTCCTAATGGAAAACCTGACTGCCCAGCTCTGTGTAGCCCAGAGAATTGAGATTGTCAATCATCTAAGGTGAACTGATGTCATATGTATGCATGCATGTATGAATGCATGCATGCATGTATATAAACACATATATTTTTCAGAAATGTTTCACAATCATGAAGAATGACTAATTTATTTAATTCAACAAGCATTTCTTAGTGCCTACTGTCTACAGAGTACTCTGAACTGGGTCTGAGGGTAGTTCCAAGGTCTAGGTTATACTCTATCCCTGCCCTCAGAGAGCTAACAGCCTGGTAGGGGGATATAGCATTTCCACAGAAACTACTCAAAGATAATAGTGATCAGGTCATGGGACGGACCAGAGAAGACCTCTACAAAGATTGGAGAAAGGAAAAGTCTTCAGGGAAGGCTTCCCAGAGGTGGTGCCATTTGAGTTGGGCATTAAACAGTGGGGAGGGTGCCACCAAGCAGACAAGGGGCAGGAAGGGTGTTTCGCACACTGGGGACAGAGCAGTGAAGCGGCAAGGTGAGTGGAGGTCCTGGTTTGGCTGGGACCTAAGAGTTCCCATGATGGAAGACTGTGAGATGAGATTCATTAGGTAGGGGCAGGGGTGGAGAGACCAGATTCTACAAGGCTGTGCAGAGAAGGCCAAGGAGTCAGAGACTGGCTCACTGGCCAACAGCGGGGCATTACAGGACTTTGAGCAAAGCAGTAATGTGACCAGAGCCATAAATCAGAAAGGATAGAAATGGAATAAATGTCAGTCAGTCAAGCACTTATGAAGCATTCGAGGGCCAAGGATACAAAGACAAGGAAACAGCCGTCCCTACCTTCAAGCACCTTATAGTCTAATAGAGAAACTCACACTCAGGACATGGCAATGTGCATTCCTAGACCTTTATTGCTGAAAGAAATAGTCTCCTGCAGCCCAGGAAGCTGATACCCACAGAGGTAAAAGTGCCCCGGTCATGCAGCTTCTTGCAGGGAAAGCTGGGATCAAAGCAGAGCCCTAACCCCTCCACCATCCAGTCTTCCAAGAGAGGAGCTTCATTACAAAGTGGCACCGGAACCAGAAGGTGGGTATGTGTATGTGTGGGGGAAGAAACGAATGGTCCTTCCACGCCTTGGAGAAGGTACGGAGCAGTAACCCTTGTAGCAGGCTTCCCCAGGAATTAAAGCAGCCGTGTTGGCGTGGCCCAGAAGTTCGATGGCCAACTGCGTGGTTTCATTTTCTTATCTACAGAAAAGTGGGATGATGTTCAGGTGGAGCCTGATCACAGGTCTGTAGGGACCACGGCCATAGAGCAGGTGGGTTTCCCTCCATTACATTGGTATTTTATCTCTTGGAGAAGTAACTAGAAAAATGCTCAGTGTGTGTTAGTATCCTACAGAAAGCCCTGGAACCTCTTCATGGTACAGTCCATTCTAGAGTATAATTTGGTGGCAGGTGTACTTGGTGGGGAGCCTCTGTCAAAGCGATGATTGCTGTAGCACAAATACGATACATGCAGTGTGGCCCCTGTGATGACTCTAGCTTAGAATCATGGGATGGGGATGTGAATTCAAATCTTGCACTTCTACTTACTGACTTTAAGGCGTTGGGAAGCTCTTTTAGCCCCCCTGGGCCTCAGATTCTTCCTCTGTAAAATGAGGGGTTTAGACTGGGTGAACTCAAAGATCTCTCCAGTGACCATCCTTGATGTCCAGAATACCACTCTCCTCTTGGGAACGATATTCAGGTTGGAGAACAAATGAATGGGTGGGAAGGAAAGTACCAGAGGACCAGCATTTCCCACAAGTCCTTGTGTTATTCCAACCTTGATTTGTGCTTCCTGTCAAGCTTGTGGACGTTTGGCTTTTGTTACAAACAATGAAAGTCGACACAGATGATGCTGGTAAATTCTTTAGGCAGTCTGTAAACTGAGACCTGCCAACTTCCCACACACAAAAAATCAACAGACAAGAAGTCTGGTCATTTTCCTATGTGTTGTGTGTATGTGTATGTGAATGCATGTAAATGAACCTCACCCTTGGCCAGTAAGGGAAGGACTTCGCTAATGAGGGCTCTGATTGCCACTCCTAGCAAGGCAGGGCTTCTTCCCAGCCTGTCTGAGCATCTGACCCCTGCAGGCCTTCTGACTGGGAGGAAGCCACTGGCTCCTGGCTGTAATATGGTCCTGACCCAGGAACGCACGTAGCTGGGGTTCTTGTCACTGGTTCAGCTCCATTTTCATAAAACATGTTCAGAAATGTCAGAGCCAGGTAATAACTAGAGCCTGGTACCCTGAATGTCAGTGTTCCAGCAGGAAATGTGAGTGCGGTTGAGGAAGGAGATTCTTCTTGGAACCTGGATGAGCTGTGGCTGCCTGTCTGTCCACCTGTCTTCCTGTCTGCAGGTTCCTAGGCATCTGCTGTTTCCATGATGACCTGGTTATAAAATATCTCTTTCCAGAGGTTCTTCATAGGATCAAAGGACTAGAAACTTAGTACTATAAGGCACTGAAGGAACCTTCCTGCCCCAGCTCACTTTTCACATGAGGGAACTGAGGCCCTGAGAAGTTGTGACTTTCAGAAGGTCCTCTGGATTCTGATAGGTACCCGAGCCAGCTCTTTGAACTCCAGCTCTTCCTGATTAAAAATCAAATGAATTTTCCCTAATTGATGACCCCCAGTCCTGGTGGGTTACTCTTCCTCTAGCCCCCCTCCCCTTCTGTAGCACATCATGCCTCAGTAGCCAAACCAACTTCATGGAGTTCCCCAGCTGTACAAAATGGTGCAGAATGGAAACTGAACACAGGCTTTTTAGTCATTTTTGTTTGTCATGGATCCTGGGGGCAATCTGGGGAAAACCATGGACCCTTTTGCAGAAAAATGTTTTTAAATGGATAAAATACAGTACATAGAATTACGAAGGAGGCCAATTATACTGTACTATAGCAAGAAAAATATTAAAGTATGTGTTGGTGAACACCGAGTAAAAGAAAGCCCTGCTCTAGTGGTACAGCCTTGTTGAACTCCTAGGAGAAAGTGTAAGCTCCTTGAGGACAGGGACTGTTTCCTTGTTCTCTTTCTGTCCCCATTCTGCCACAATGCCTTGCATTCATTAAGCTCTTACTGAATGCTTACTGGTGGATCCATCGGTCTGGAGGAGCAGAGACTGAACATCACTGCCAGTCCAGACTTCTCTTTTGGCAGCTCAACCAGTCAAGCAGCAGGCAAGCAGGTTAAGTTCCTCTTACATGCCCAGAAGTATGAAAGAATGTTTATTCAAAAGGAGTTTCCACCCAAACGGAGAAGACAGCAGGCATATGAGCTGGATAGATGCAGAATCGATGTGAGGGGCATCAATAGAAGTAAGAATAGAATGCCTGGAACTTAAGGGAGGGTGGGCACCAACAGTTGGGGGGAATCAGGAAAGGGTTCTCTAGATGAGGAAACTGAGGCCAGTTGAGTGAAGCCACTTTCCCCAGGTCCCATGGGGGATTGAGCTGGGATCTGGAGCCATGAATCTGACCACTGACGAAGGCCTCCTCTCTCTGAGGTATCCGATGCCACCTAGCAAAGGGAAATCAAGCCCAAGTTTTCTCATGTGTAAAAGGAGGCATTGACTCCATGGCCTCCAAGGTCCCCTGTAGCTCTCCTGTCTGATTCTGTGATTCCAAGTCGAGATTTTTCCGTTTTTCTTTTTTAAAATAAAGCTTTGGAAATCCCCTGTGTTTCCCCCCAATTAATCGGCATAATGTTATCATGGCATTGTTTTAGGTGACTGAGTGTGACAGCAGATGTTAAATAAACTTATCTTTAATCTCTGAAAAACTTCCATGGATGAAGAAGTTAACAGGGTTGTTCCTTTAATAAGGATCAGCGGTAGCTGATTCTTTTTGATAACTTGTTGGAAGTGGTGGGGGTTGGGGTGTGCAACCTTGGCTAATAGGAAGCATATTTTGCATTTATTATGGGAAAGAATTGTACAGGTAGGAGGTGAGAAGACAATTGGGGAATTTTCTTTCGCTGAAAAACTGCATATTAAAGATGAATTGTGATTTTCCATCTGGCCCTACTGGTTGGGGAGCGGTGGTTGGGCCTGCTCTCCACTGTCAATCATTGGTCCCCAACTGCGCCAGGCAAACCTAGGGACGGAGCCCACCCCCTCAACTCATTAAGCCCTAGCCCCGGCATGAAGGGCGCCGCGCTGCGATTTTCATATTTGGTCCATGTGACAGCATCATTTTAGTGATTTGCAGGATTTATCTCCTCTTAAAAGTACTGCCTGAGGCCACTCTAATTGGTAGGAAGAAAATTCCCCCTTCTCGTCCTGTCAGTCTTTGTTTTATTTACTGAGAACTGCCGAAACCTATTCACACAATAATGAGGATAAATCACCGCCATGCTTTCAACACAAAAGAAATGCTGGCCCAGTTGAAAGGAGCACAATTAAAAACGAGATTCCCAATATTTGGAGGGGGGGGGAGCCCGGTCGGGAGTGGGCTGGCCAGGGGAGACAGAGGATCCCAGACAGACTCCTCCCGAGAGATCCTCAGGACCCCGGCTCTGGGCTGTTTTATGGGCAACGATTTCACCAGAAATGGCAACAAAGTAAACGTTCCAGTTATCGTCAATATTGGTAATAAAAATAAACAATCAGGCTTGTCACGTGCTACCTGAGTGCTAGCCCATCTCAGCCCAGCTCTGCTCATCTTCTCATTTTCTAGGCTTAGGGATGGACGGCCGGACGGCCGGATGGATGGACGGCCGGACGGATGGATGGACGGCCGGATGCATGGATAAGTGAATGAATGGATATATGGATGGATGATTAAGTGAATGAGAGTGAATGAGTGAATGGATGGATGGATGAATAAGTGAATGAATGAATGAATGAGTGGGTGGATGGATAAGTAAGCGAATGAATGAGTGAGTGAGTGAATGAATGGGTGGATGAATTAATGAATGGTGTGAAAGAACACACATGCGTGCAGGTAGGAAGCAGAGAATGCTGGCCTCTGCACCCTGCTGAGATGATAACGCTTTCCCCTTTATCCAGAGGACAAGAGGTTTCACTTCACTTTGAGTCTTTGTATCTCTCTCTGATGCTTCATAAATGATTGTTGGATTGAACTGAATTTTAATTCAGTTAATTCAATGCCAAAGTCTTGCCCTCCTCCCCCACAGACACACAGCTAGACTATGGGTTATTATTTCCTTTTTTTGTTTCATGGACAGTCTTGGACAGTCAGTCTGGTGAAACGCTTCTGTAGACCCTTCTCAGAGTCATGCTTTTAAATAATGGAAGGAAACGCTACCTTGAGTGGAAATAAAGGTGTCACTTTTTCCTGTTTGAATTCATGGACCCTCTGCAATCTCAGGGGTCTTTGGACCCCAAAGAGGGAAACCTCGAGATGGACAGAATATCTAGACAGAGACACTGAATGCCCAAGTCTCAGCACCAGGACTTTTAAACTATGGCAAATCTCAGTTCCAGTCCGCCTGGCCTCCTGGCTCTGCCTCAAACATCATCCCTGTTTCCATAGCTTTGCAAAGGTGCCGAGGTTATCCACCTCTAAGCCTGGGATGTCCTTCATTCCCACTTCTGACTCTTTTAACAAATGTTTATTTAATTTTTATTTAATAAAGCCAGGCCCTGTACTTGAAAGTGCTGGGGAGATACAGATAAAAATGAATAGTTTTTGTTCCCAAGGAGCTTAAATGCTATTGGGGGGGGGGGAACAGCACCTTCTCATGTAAGTCAATACAAAATCAATCCAGCCAGGAGAGATCTCTCAATGTACCTGCCTTAGGCTCAGTCCTGGAGATGCTGCCTCTGGCAAGAGGGAGTTGCCTTTTCTCACACTGGGCAACCCTGGAGGTGATTTTTATTTGAGTAAATTAGATTATGGTTTACAAATCTAGGAGTTCCTCAAAATGGGTCATGTAAAAACAGTCATCAGTATACAACATGAGTCAGAGTGTGGGATGGGTAAGTTATTCCCACACCTGCAAGAAAGATAAACTATAGGAAAGCCTCACACTGGCCTTAAGAAATCCAGACTTCAAAGAGGACCCACCTTGTAAGATGCATGGATCTCTCTCCTGACATTCCTTACCCATCCTGTCCTGAGCCCTCCCCCTGCAGTGGCTTTGGGATGTTTTCATTTCTTTATTTTCCTATATCACTTACATTTACTTATTTGAGAATGTGTTCTTTCTACTCATAGGATATAAGCTCTTTGAACTCAAGACCTGCTTTCTCTTCATGTCCCCAGAGCCTGGCAATATAATTAATAACAATAACAACAAAAATGTATATGCTACTTGAAATTTTACAAAGCCCTTTATATATATATTCTCTCGTTTTGATCCTTATGACAATTCTGGGAAGCAGATATTGTTATCACCCCCCCCCATTTTACAGATGAGGAAACTGAGGCAAGCAGGTTAAGTGATTCACCTAGGGTCACGTAGTTAGGGAGTGTCTATAGTCAAATCTGAACTCGTGTCTTCCTGCCTTCAGGCCTAGTGGCACCCCCTAGCTATCACCCAAAGCTCTCTGCACCCTGGCACTATTAAGCTTTACTCAGTAGGCTGGAGTAGAGCCTGGATCTGTCACTTCACTGGTCTAGGAAACTCTTGGGTGAGAAAAGTCCTTCCACCAACACACTGGGTGGTTTATAGTCTTAGAGAGTTAGCCTGGGCCATTGTGAGGCTATGTCCCAAGGTCCCACAGCTGATACGTGTCATAGGCGGTAGTCGGACCCTAGATTTCCTAACACTGTTACTTGTTCTCTACGCCCTACACAAGTGGCCTCTCAGCACTTGGCAGGCACTTAATGAACACTTGTGGAATGAATGAATGAATGAATGAATGAATGAGTGAATGCCATCCACACAAGAAGCACAACTCACATCTTTATGGTAAACACCCAGGTCACTTCAACAAGTGTGAGTGAGATGAGCCCAATACCCCTTGGGGGCAGGGGAGGGTCAGGCTGGATGTTGGAAGTCCCTGGGTTCAAACACTGCCCCGGTGCACACCTGGTTGTGTAATCCTGGGCAAGACCCCAGGCAATTAACCCTCCAGTAGAGGAGCAGAGTGGGGGCTGCTGATCTGTACGGTACTGGGAGTTTCCTCCCTGGGAGGTCCCTGAGTCAACAGGTCCAGTCTCTCTCTCTACAAAACATGGCAGGTCCTGAGCCTTGCCTAGGGGACACAAAAGTCATTGAGGCACAGACCTTGCCCCTAGATAATCTCCTACAGTGGGTAAGGCATGGACATAAGTGATTGGTCAGAGTCCACTTGGAGCAATCGAACAGGGTCTGGGGTCCAAGGAACTAAACTGATTCTGCCGCATTGTATTATGGGGTGAAAGGGGCAAATCCCTTCCCTCTTTGAGCCTGAGTTTTTTCCTCTATAAAATGAGTGGACTGGGCCAAAAGGAAGATAAACCTATAATACACAATAGGATAAGTGCTTCTCTGTTCCTCAGTTTCCCCATCTGTCAAATGATGGGGTTAGACTTAAAGACTTCTAAGGTCCCTTCCAGGTCAAATCCATGACCCTGTAATCCTGTGTGAAATATCGTCCACCGACTTTCAAAGTGTGAAGTTTGAGACTCTGAAAAAAATCACACCAAACTGTCAAATCCTATGGCTCTCTCGTTATTTTTGAGGAATGATTTTTACTGGAAGCACAATGTGATTCAAGGGCCTGCCAGCTCCACCGATTACTAGTCGTGGTGAAAAGGGCAAGTAACATAATTTCTGAGCCTGGGTTTCCAAATCAGTTCAATGGGGTATTTCCTCATTCCCTACCTACACCACCTAGTGATTGGGAGAAAGTTCTTTGGAGGTTGCAGATATGAGCATTTATTAATAACAACCACAACAATAATTGATAAGAAATGGTGATTTTGAAGCCTTAGAAGTTGAAACACACAAAAGGCATTGTGGAGTGGAGACTTGTACAGTTTGTCTCTGGCACTAGCTGGGTGACCTTGGGGGCCTCAGTTTCCCCATCTGTACAATGAGGAGGTGATTGATCTCAGATGCAGCTCTCATTCTGTGATCTCTGCTTGCTGAGGTCCCCTCCAGCGGTAACATGCTGATTCTGTGAATTCTCCCTCTCCTCTCCTGCTTCCCCCCACCCCAGGATACCTCTCAGTGCCCCATTCTCACATCACAAAGCCCTGTGCATTTCCCTACATCTTGACAGTTTAGGTGATGCCTGCTCAGTTATCCTGGAAAAAAAAAATAATTCACCTAAGCAGACTTTAGCACATTTACCGGGTCTTTTAACTTCATCTGACATTGTTTGGATGGAGGATGAGACAAGTATATTTTTATATCCCAGGGGGGTTACTTTATGATGACTCTTTCAAGGTGAATATTGGCATTTATTTAGCCCGAGCAGAAAATAAAAAAGAACACAGAGAAGCGTGAACGGAGAAACACTGGAGTCAGCAAAGAGGGCTTTATTTTTTGTTGCTTTGAATTGCCATCCCTCAAACACAGCTAAATCTAAGTTAATTTAAAGTTTCTCTTGAGGAATTCATATCAAATTAAAGTGTTTCTCTGCCGTGATGACAAGAGCAGAGAACACATCTGAATTTCCTCCAAATTATGGTCTATTTTTACAGTCTCATAAGATTTCCTTTTGTAGACCCTATTCTCCTATCTTTGAAAGATTAATTTAACTAATGACAGCTCGGGCTGAGACATCAATCAAAAGAAGGGAGAAATAACATGACACTCGTTGAAGGGGAGAGTTCAGGCAGGAAAACAGCTCCTTCTTTGATAGGACAGCGACCATTCTCTCTTTAATTTTCCCCCCAACACAAAATGAGAAGAAGTGTATTTTCCAACAGGGCGCAGCCTTCCTCCGTTGTCTGCCTTCACCAGCCCTTCCTCAAAGCACCCACACTTGGCTAAGTCACATTTCTTTCTGTCTTTGGGCCTTTCCCCTCCAGCCTATCAGGTAGAAGGTTATGGTTCCGTTCTGGCATCTCCAGAGATGGCAGTTCCTCCTGGCAAAGCCTTCATTGTCCTGACCGTCTTGGAGGTGACCAGAGGTGGGGCACCTCCTCCCCCCCTCCCCCCATGGTTCCCCTCTGGATCCATCCTAAGCTGGAGATACTGGAAGGAACCAACCTTCTTACCTCTGCCACTCCTCCTGGTGCATTCTTGGGCCATGGTTGGCACCCAGAAATGCCACCGAATTGTTGGGAAAATTTAAGACATTTTCATTGGCAGTTAAGAGGTCTGCCTTTGATTCAGTCAGGCGGTCCCTGTATTGATGTTGACTCCGATTTATGAATGATGAAGTGGAGGACCATTTGCTATCAGAGGCACACAATGTAGCCCTTAATAAAAGATTAAACAAGGAAGAGAAAGGCAGTGTGGATTTCTGACATGCTGCTGATAAGCAGCCCGATTCAAGGCTGGGAGGACGCAGGCTCCCCGACAGTGACAGATGCTGCGTGTGAGACAATGAGGCACATGTTGATCTCTGGTGTGACGTTTAGCCATGTGGAAAATCTGTCTGCGCAACTTTTTGCAGATCAGACGCCGAAAATGTTTGCTCTTTCCTTGAGGCCGGACTTGGGCCTGTGATGGAAAATTAATAGAGCTGCGGAGA
>NW_027186352.1:5554488-5561988 GCF_028583685.1 Petaurus breviceps papuanus
TGCATACCCATAAATCTCTGCTTTAAGCAGCCTGATTGGCCACAGCTCAGCCCACAGGAACATCCTTTGGATGGGACGAGCTCAGCCAAGACTCTCCAAATTGTCCTGAGAGCTGATGGAGAGAGAGCTGTGCAGAGGCCTTCCTGTCACTCGGAAACATTTCCAAACTGAATCTGTCATCAATTAAAATGTCTTCCTTTGGTGTGACCTGGGTGCTGTGCAGGCTGGCGAATTTTATGTTTTCCAGTTAGATGGAAGGCATCATCTTCAGATCATGCCAGGGATGCCAGTGCTTCTTGTGGCCCCGTTTCCCTGCCAGAAAAAGCAGAGGGTTATACATCCATAAAGGGCATTACAGCTTGCCGAAGCCTCTATTTGTACAAATGGAGCATTCCACTGCCTCGGATGCTAATTGTGGAGAGTTCATTTAACGCCGCCTTTTGGAAAAATTGATGTAAATATTGGGGGTGGGGGTAGAAAGCACAACAGCCATTTTTCCTGAAGAACGGCCTCAGGACAAAGACAAAGAGGGGAAAAAAACTGTCTTTTGTATTTACTGGAAACAAATGAATGGTACCAGGTGAAAAATATCTGTCTGTGCTTGTTCAGATTTAAGGCCGACAAATTTGCACCTTATTTCAATTTCCTGCATGCACTGAGGAAGTGCGAATAGCTTATTCAGAGGCAGATTAATGCAAAAGAGCTGAGGGGGCCCATAAATCCGCAAGCAGTGACTTGTACCATCATGTAAGTGTAATGATTATCAGACTGGAATCAGGTCTCAGAGTATCAGCTTAACACAGAGAAAATTTGCTTGATGGGAGAGTATTAAAGGAACGCAATAATATATCCATACACTGTGACTAAATTTTATAGTTCATGAAGCATATTAGTATTACACTCTATCCTGGTACATTCCAAAGGTGATTTCCATTTAGATACTCGTTTTTCATGAAGATAAATACGACATGAATCATAATTTCCCCGAAGTAAATATTACAAATAATAAAATACTCAGGCAGGCAAGTTGAGGGATGACAGTAATGTTTTCCATTTGTATGGTAAGTGGTGAACCTTGTGGCCTATCAAGTAACAAATTGAATGTTTAATCTTTCTCCATGCAGATTGAGGATGGCAAAGGAGCAGCCAGTCTCACAGCCAATTGAGAGTTCTCTGGTGGCTCATGGAGTAGCAACTCTCCTGCCTTCGGAGGCCAATCGAGAGTGGCAGCTGAGCTTTGTTAAAATAGATCATGGGCCATGAAGTTGTAAACTCACAATTTACAACAGAAAGACTTTGGGATAGCAGGCAAATCTTGGGCATGCTAAATACATAGCAAATATTTAGAGAAGCCTGGTAAGCAATTTAGATGTGGTTAGGGGAAGTTGGTTGGCATCTCTGGGACGTCCCTGGAGGTAGAGCTAAACATGGAGCCCATTGGACGGGAAAACAGTCACTTCCTTCTCGATCTGGGGCCTGATGGAAGGGGAAACTGCTTGGGTTAGAACCTTGCATTATACCGATCCAGCCTCTCAGTATGTCAGGGATTGGGAAGGAGAAGGGAACCAGTGTTTATAGACTGCCTACCATATGCTAAGAGCTTTTTGCAAATTAATGTTTGTAAAAGGTGATCCTCACAACAATCCTGTGAGGTAGGTGCTATTACCATCTCCTTTTTACAGATGGGGAAACTGAGGCAGGCAGGGGTTAAATCACTTGCCCAGGGTCACCCAGCTAGTAAGCGTCAGAGATCAGATTTGAACTCAAGTCTTCCTGACTGCAGGTCCAGACCACGAGCTGAAGTGTCATTCGTACTCCATTATTTCTGCCAGCTTACCTTCACCTTTAGGGATCCCTTTGGGCCAAGAGGGAGCCTGGCATGGAGGTGACTTGTTCTCACAATAATACCCTTGTGCTACATCATAAGATCCAAGACTTACAGCGCCCTTTTACAGATAAGGAGACTGAGGCACCGGCAGAGGAGCGGTGTGCTAACCGTGTGGCTGCGACAGACGCCAGAGTTGGAGTCTGGACCTGGGATGCCTTTCCACTGTATCATGCTGCCTCCACATGGTACCCTTTGTGCTGCATTATGGGCACCAGGCTTCTCTGACATTCGAGGCTTCCTCTGCTACCATAGTTCAACAGATGCGTGTACTGGTAAACGCAGGGCATGTTCGCTCCGCCAAAGGTTCTGTTGTGTATTAATTTTAAGTTGCAGCGTCTGCACTACAAGATGACACCACCAGCATTTTGATTAAGGATTTTATACATGAAAAAATTTTCATTATCTTAGTTCCCTGAGATCTCCCCGGATTGGTTGGATTCCTGACCTGCAGCTGTGTCTCCGAGTGTCGGGATAAATGCTTGTGTATGAAAGTGCGACCTAGGCTTTTTTCCCTGTTACATGGGCAATTAATGGGGCTTTTTACTCTGGGGAAAGTCAAGACTCTTCATAACCGAAAAATGAGAGGCATTTCATTGGATTCTGCTTGTTTGTCCTCGAGAGCCAAGAAGGCTGTGAGGGAGTCAGAGCCGAGCGTGGAACAGGAACGCCATGGGAGAGCCCCTCCATTCAGGTGGTCGTTGTCATTGCTCTTTACACACTTGGAAATGGAAGCAAGAAAAGGAAAGAACGATATGGCCACGTGTTTTTTCAACTGGGACCATTTCCCTCAATTCATCGACCCTCGTGTTAGTTACTTTCATTAAATCTTTGAGCCTTTTTAGACTGAGAGAAAGAGACCAGCTAGGGATACTGAAAGTGAATGAAAGACTTTGTTGCTGTGTGTGTGTGTGTGTGTGTGAGTGTGCGCGCGCGCGTGTGCCAATAAGTGTCAAGTGAGTGAAGAAGAGGCTTTGAAAACCCACTGGTCATCTGTAATTCCTTGCATCCCAACATTCAAAGGGCCTGTCATTGTTTCCTTTCCCCAGAGCATTCAGAGTGAGATGGGAGAGCAGCCTTGCCCAGCAGCACTCAGCAGGGATAGGGGTGGAGGGAGGGGGGTGGTCAGGTACACAGCAAGCCTGGAGAAGGATGCCCTGGCTGCTGGGGCAGGGCTGCCCCCTGATCAATATGGATCTGGAGAAATTATATTTACATTCTCCTCTTTAAATCTGTGAATCCAAAGCCCTCTAGTGGGGAGAACCAGCACAGCGTTCGCTGCCTGCCTCCTGCAGCCTCCTAGGCTGGTTTCTTCTTATTCCTTCTTTTACAGCCTCTTAGGAGGCCAGAATGGGCAGCAGTACCCAGACAGGTCATAACCTTGGTCATCCAAACCAGCACCCAGGGCGCATGAGAGAAGGACATCCAGGAGACAAGTCCCCAAGTCCCAGAGTATCAAGGACACAGAATGAAGCTGCCCTCTTTGCGGGCATTGAGGGTTACCAGGGGCCCTCTCTGTAGGCATAGAGGGTGACCCCTGGTCCTCTCTGTGGGCATAGAGGGTGCCCTCTTTGGAAGCTGGACTGTGGCAAGAGAAGCCAAGCCTCAGCTCAGCTGTACCTGGATATGTGTGTGGTCACTGATAGAGCACTTTCCTTGAAATATTTCCTCTACTGTCACTTTCCTAGGGACAACATCTGGACCTTCATGCCACCCTCCCCTCTCACACTGGGGTTGGGATAATTCTCTACCTTTTTGTAATTGCAGAATCATAAAATATTTTAATTTCAAGGTTAGCAATTTTCTCTTGCATACTTAATTTATAATTAGCTGGTTTATAAACCTGTTCTGCGAATATAATTTTACTGTTGCCAAATGTTCTTCATGAATAATTAAGGGCAAATCCCTATTTATCAAATTATTAATATGCCTAATAGCCGTGTTTTCATAAACAATGCATTGGGGTTGAGTTGAAAGAAAACCTTCTTTGAGGCATCTCAGGCTTGTTTCCCACCAAAGTGAAAATGCTCTCTTGAGCTCCTTTCTGCACAGAGGGCCGCTTGTGCTCTGCTGATGTCATCAGCCTGACCTGCTTCTCTCTCCCACGAATCCAGAGGTATCAGTAGCCTGCCAGACACAATGCCCATTCAACAATGCCGACTTACCTGGCCAGGCTCGGAAACAATGTGACTGCTTGTCTCGGGCTTCCTTCCACCATGAGCATTCGAGGAGGGAACTCAACAGATGAAACCCTCTTTTCAGGCCTGGAGAGCTATCTGTGGGTATAATCCTAGCCCATTAGTAGTTTTATGCTCTTAAAAGGGAGGAGAGCAACTTTAGCATGGGCATTTGGTCAGATGGCCCCTCTCCTCCCTGGCTGCGCTTACCACCGCAGGCAGGATGGGAATCTGGCCCAAGGAGCCAGGGAGGGAGTCAGAATGGAAGGTAAAGGGGAGCCCCCACCAAGTCCTGTGACCTCCCTGATCCCCTTCTTCTGGCAAGCTCTGCTTTCACGAGTGGATCAGACCCTTCCTTCTCTTTGGGCCCAAACACTGATGGCAGCCACTTCCCGGTTCCTATTTCTCGGCAGTGCCCCTACTAGGCTAATAAGGGCCGCTCTTTCCAAACCAGCTTGAGAGTGCAGCATCACCCAGTGGGCATGGGCCTCTAAACAAGAATGTATGTCCCAAGCCCGAGAGGAGTGCCCGTGGGAGCCCATGGGTGTGCGTGGGTGTGCGCCTGTGTTTGCTGATTCCCAGTGCCTCGTTTATAGCCAACAGTGTGAGAGAAGATCAGGGCAGAGCTCTTCTCCCATTCTTGGGGCTGGCGTGTACAAGCCCACTCGCCATGTGTGTGTGAGGCCATGTGTATGATTCATTCCAGAGCAGTTTTAGCCCTCATAAAATATTCATTTTGGTTGTGCAGGGCCCTGTAATTGCCATCTCTCACCCTGAATTATTTATACCTTGCACAGACTGACAAAGCTTTGCCATACGGCCCGAGATGAATCAGAGACAAGGATCTCTGCTGCCAACAGCATTACAGCTTCACAAAAATATGGCACCAGCGTCATCTTGGGCTGCCTCGTCTCTAAATCCAGCTTTCCTTGATTTGACATTTTCTTTACTCTCCCATTGTCTTAGTCAGGCAGAAAGGTTACCTCTTACCTCTAAGTAGCAACCTCTCGCCTGCATTATAGCCGCTGAGCCTGAGAGAACTAATGTATCTTTATTGCACTGACTTTTTTTATGCTGGGTAACAAGACAGTACTTGTGCTCACTTTAGAGCCATATATTATACATTAGAGCTAAAATGATGCAAATGGTCTTCAAGCAGCTCGGCGACACCAGCCTGGATGGAGCTCCTGGTCGCAGGAACCCCTGGTAGGAAGAGACACGCGGAGCTGGACAGCCAGCTTCAGGGCCGATCGTGCCCGGGTGCTCACTGCGCTGCCGGGGCACTCGCTGTCCCCACACAGGTCCCTTGGTCCCAAGTGGAGGGAGCACAGCAGCTGGGCACACCCCGGACAGTGCCCCAAAGGCCCTCTCTTCTACCCTTCCTCTCTCCCCTTCACGGGGTCTTCTCCACCATCTCACCATCTTTTTCAAGGTACTGAGAGATAGTTTCTTGTGGTTATACATCCATGTTTCAGGAAGCAACGTTTATGTGTGAGTAGACTCACTCACCCCTTCCAGAAAGAGGGGGGAGAAGAGGCAAAAACACCAAACAGAGTAGGGCCACTGGGTGGGATGAAAGAAGGGCCTTTGAGAACTGACTTCACTGCTTAGGGAACAAGCAGCATCAGCCCATGACTTTGTTGGGCATTCGGGGCCTCTGCGTGGTTCTTCCATGAACCCTTACAAGAAAAGAAAAAAATGAAAAGTCAGTCATTACCAAATGGAAATATGGAAAATCTGCTTTAAAAAAAGTCACCTAAAACATTCCCATCCCCTGATAACTGGGGTTAAAAAAATAATTTATGGCATTTTAAAGCAAATAAAGGTCTAATTGTATGTGGACCCAAGAAAGGTTTACCACAACTTTAACACCTTGGTCCTTTATGGAACCAGCAGAGGGGGGGCTAATTTATGGCTCTGGGCTCACCAACAAAGGGAAGGAGAGGGAAGACTGCTCTGCTCCCAGTAATGGATGGTCCAGACATACATTTCTCTTGTATTTGTTGACACGCAGGAGTAATGAAGTTAAGGCTTTGCACACATGTGCCCCCCTCATTAAGCTGCATTACCTGCATTAGAACTAATAATTGCCACTGAGCACTGTGCTCACATTAATCATTTATAATGTTTTAATAAGTTTTTAATCAGGATCTAAAAGGCTAGAGAGCTTGGCAGAAGCCAGTCCTATGGAGTGTCCTGTGTGCACACATGGGTTTGATTTAAAATGTGATTTTTTTTATTAATAATTTAACCTACAAAGATGATAGTTCTTAATTAAACAAGCTGGCACAGAAAGGGGGGAAATGTACACTTAAAATGAGGGGGGGATTAACCTTATTTTTGCCACTTGGAGGTGTGGATGTGGGTGGGATCTCAGGGTTAGCTGGGTAGTGGTTGGCACCCACTCCAAGGCACCCAGTCATGCAGGGATCCCCGTGTCCTTCGGGTCCCCACAGAACACAGATGGGTCTTGTTCATGAGGCCTAAACCCCTAAGTTCGTCTAAACAGAGGCAGTTAATCTCTGCACAACCTGTAAAAGTCTCCCCCGGAGCTGGCAACAAGTCAGTGGGGCCGTACTTGATGTAAGCCAAGTGATGCTGGCATTTTCCTTGAATAAGAACCTTCGTGATCAGAGCTGGCAAATAGAGCAGTGTCCAGAGGGAGTGAGAAAGCTGTTTTAATGAGCCCGCAGCGAAAGACAAAATACAGACTGATTGACAGGGCGAGTGATCTGCAGGGGAAATAATGTCAATGCTGCCTTGCCCATTAGAAATAGAGAAATAGGTAAAGGGGGGAAAAAGGGAAGCCAGACACTTGAAACAAGAGCCCTGGTGTAAATACAGAGCACTTCAGATTTCCTTTTGTGCTGTGCAGTTGACTTCTTTTAAATAGATAACCTTATCAAAACCATCACGAAATATCAGTTAGAGTTACTGAAAACACTAACTAGAATCCTGACAGCCGGCAGAAGAGTCGGGCTGACAAAACATACAACTCCAGGAAATATTTACTCCAAGAGGGCCTCCCTGCATTTTACTTATCGGCACCTGGGAAAGCAATCTTGAAAAGTTTAATGTAAGTCATACAAATTTCTCCGAGTGGAAGAACCGAGCGGCATCCCCACCATGGCTGTGGATATTGAACTGGCCGGCCAACTCATTAAATCCCATCAGATCTCTTTGGCGTCATTGTAATGAGAATCATCGGTGGGGACAAGACCATGGTATCTATAAGCGCCCCTTGACAGCTGCTGCTGAAATTGTGATGAAAAGAAAAACCATTATAGCCAAAATTTAGAGATAAGGCCCTTTGGAGGAACGGCGGGGCCCCGTGCAGCCCCAGATTGGGAAGGGTTAATTTTCTAAACCTAATAATGTTCGATAGTGAGGTATTTGTCAGGAGATAAAGAAGTGATAGAATCTGGGAAGTGGGTCCCT